>NC_069500.1:923627239-923948072 GCF_027579735.1 Bombina bombina
CTTTTTATTTTTAGAAAACAGTTAACCACGGCTCTAAAATTGCTGTAAGAATTGTAGCGTAAATCAAGATTGCGCTGCCGCAATCATGATTTCGCTCAACTTCTAATATCAGCACAATTGAAAAAGCTCCCGAAAACACGATATCGCTTGTGCAAAAATGTTTGCGCCTCACTTGTAATCTAGCCTATGTTTAAACAGAGATCAAAGTCAAAATATACCGTAAACCATTTTTTAGCACACAATCAAATTTAAAAAAAAAACAACAACGTCCTAACACATTTCAAAATACTAACATTTACGATGAAAATAAGAATTTTTCCCTTTAAAATTATGTTTTATGGACACAGTGTGGTGCAATCAGCAATATACAGACGCTGTGACTTACAGAATCTACTGCATCTGAACACCTGTATAAACCAATGACCACTGCTTTTTTTTCCAAAATTAAACATCACAAACCACCTTGTTTTTGCGTTTTTTTTTCTGCTTGTTTTCATATGATTCAGCTAAATCAGTTTAAAAAAAAAAAAGAACACACCCAAGGTCTGTATGATATTCCTTGGGTGTATATATTTTGGGGGGGGGGGGGGGGTTGGTTTTTTTTTTTGTTTTTTTATCCTTAGTAACTCACTGTAACAAAAAAACAAAAACAAAAAAAAGACATATCATATGATTTATCAAAAAGGTTCTTGGAGCAATTTTTCAGAGATCTTTATTAAAGTAAAAAAAATATACAGCAATAAAGAAAGTAAGATTAGATAGATGATTAATTCAATAGAGATGGGGACTTTCTGCCTATTAAGTTTAAATTATTATTTTTTTCCTGTTAAATAATGACACATATGCAATTAATAATCCATTTTAATTCATTTATAATTAGTATCTTTAAAACCTTGAACCTACATTGTAATATTAAATGAACACATAAGCAATCAGATGTAATTTGTTTAAAAGTGTGATTAGAATTATATTTTGTACTTTTTTATTGATTAAAAGAAATATCTACTTTATCAACATGTGGACTGTGCAATCCTCCATATGCTTTGAAAGGCCGGAGACCTTTCTAAAGACCTTTGCCCTGCAGCAATTACTGTTAGTCACATGCAAGAACATTTGCTTCCGACACATGCTTTGATTGCCGCAAGTGATATCACTGGAGAATTGAACCAGGAACAAGGCCTACTTGTGTATTGGTAATGGGTTGTAGGCATAGCACTCAAACATTAATCACTTTTAACAAAAATATTTTACAAAAGCATGTGCATTGCAAAAAAGCACGTAAAAGGCTCCCATTCCAAATTAATCATGATATTCAAAGTTAGTGTGAACTTTTGTGTTTCTTTTCTAGTTAAAATCTCATGATCACAAATTGTTCAAATGCATAAATTGTACAATAAGACAGCAATACCTTGCAAGGAGAAATTAAAACTTAAAATCCGTCAAAAAAAAAAAAACACTTTTCCATTAGTTTTGGTTTATAAACTTTTTGAAATCTAAACATTCTTGCACATGCTAGTTCACATGTTAATAAACCACAACTTTTTTAAAAAAAAAGTGAAATATATTGCCCATACTATACAACGTATATACAAATTAAACACAATATTTAAAAAAATAAATGTTCATTATGACTGAACTCATGTGTTTGGAAGTTTTAACAAAAATACATAAAATTATTATAATTATTAATTATACTTATGCCATCAATCAATAATAATCATTGAAGGGACAGTGTACTTTAAAAATATGTTTAAACAACTAAAATCCTTGCCACTCATTTAGCACATATATTTGCTTTTATATTTTAAAATTAATCTTCCTTTGCATCACAATAGCTATTTATATATCCTCTGATTTTACTCAAAAACACAGCCCCATAAGATATGTTTAGTCCACCATAATGCTAAAACTGCTGCTCTGGTAACCCGCTGCTTGTTGTATTTATGCCTTATCAGTATTTGGCTCTGTTCCTTAATTAGACACATAAAACACATATTACACTGCAGATATTAAATTGTGAAATTGATAATTATGCTTGATGCTTGGCATTATTTAGAATCTGAGATTTAGATTGATTTATTTGCTATGACAACCTAATGGTGCCTTTTTTACTAGGGGGTGGTGTTATGGTCTATTTAAACTGTGTGATTCACTTGTTTGACTGAGGAAGGGTAGAGTATCCACGAAACATTACACACATAAAAGCTACTACTTTAAAAGGACCGGTAATTGCCACGCCCCCTTGACCACGCTCCTGACCACACCCCCACTGGCACCGCACCAGGGGGTCGATCCGATAAAAATCGTCGCCCGCAAAAGCCGGCGACGCCAATATTTACGCTGGTTTGGTATCACATATACGGCGTAACCTAGAAGTTACGCCCGTATATTTTTGCCGTCGCCCGTAGTTTTTTGGGCCATAGGCAGGTATACCAAACCAGCGCAGTTTAGTATCCAATATGCAGCGTAAGGACTTACGTGGCGAAAATGGAGAAATCTTACTCCATTTTCACCTCGCCACAAAAAGCAGCCGTAAGAAGCCTTACGCTGACTATTGGAGCCCCGTAACTCCCTAAACTAACTAGAAAATAAACCTAACACCTAACGCATGCGCAATGTCTATCTACCTGTCACCCGCGATCTGCTAAATAAAACCTAACACCTAACGCATGCGCAATGTCTATCTACCTGTCAACCGCGATCCCCCCCCCCCACAAAATCCCTAATAAAGTTATTAACCCCTAAAACCACCACTCCCGGACCCCGCCGCCATCTACATAAACTAACCCCCTACTGTGAGCCCCTAAAACCGCCGCCATCTACCTTATCTATCCCCTAATCTGACCCCTTACACCGCCGCCACCTATATAAAAATTATTAACCCCTAATCTAATCCCCCTATACCGCCGCCAGCTATATTAATATTATTAACCCCTAATGTAAGCCCCTTACACCGCCGCCATCTCTATTAAATGATTAACCTCTAATTTAATCTACCTACCCCGCCGTCAGCTATATTATCTATATTAACCCTAA
The DNA here is from genome assembly GCF_027579735.1 of Bombina bombina. Taxonomy (NCBI): domain Eukaryota; kingdom Metazoa; phylum Chordata; class Amphibia; order Anura; family Bombinatoridae; genus Bombina; species Bombina bombina. The sequence continues at coordinate 923,630,276 of NC_069500.1, forward strand.
GTATATTATAGTTAATATAGGTATTACATTATATATATTAACTATATTAACCCTAATTATATTAGGGTTAATATAGTTAATATAGTTACTATAGTATTTATATTAACTATATTAACTCTATCTAACCCTAACACCCCTAACTAAATTTATATTAAATTAATCTAATTCATATTATAAACTAAAATATTCCTATTTAAATCTAAATACTTACCTATAAAATAAACCCTAAGATAGCTACAATATAATTAATAATTACATTGTAGCTATGTTAGGGTTAATATTTATTTTACAGGTAAATTGTTAATTATTTTAACTAGGTATAATAGCTATTAAATAGTTATGAACTATTTAATATCTACCTAGTTAAAATAATTACCCAATTACCTGTAAAATAAATCCTAACCTAAGTTACAAATACACCTACACTATCAATAAATTAAATAAACTACAAATATCTATCTAAAAATACAATTAAATAAACTAAACTAAATTACAAAAAAAAAAAAACACTAAATTACAAAAAATAAAAAAAAGATTACAAGATTTTTAAGCTAATTACACCTATTCTAAGCCCCCTAATAAAATAATAAAGCCCCCCAAAATAAAAAAAATTCCCTGCCCTATTCTAAATTAAAACAAGTTCAAAGCTCTTTACCTTACCAGCCCTTAAAAGGGCCTTTTGTGGGGGCATGCCCCAAAGAATTCAGCTCTTTTGCATTTAAAAACATATACAATACCCCCCCCCATTACAACCCACCACCCGCATACCCCTATTCTAAACCCACCCAATTCCGATTGGCTGATAGAATCCTATCAGCCAATCGGAAGATGGCGTCCGCTGAATTCCGATTGGCTGATAGGATTCTATCAGCCAATCAGAATTAAGTTAGAAAAATCTGATTGGCTGATTGAATCAGCCAATCAGATTCAAGTTCAATCCGATTGGCTGAACCAATCAGCCAATCGGATTGAACTTGAATCTGATTGGCTGATTCAATCAGCCAATCAGATTTTTCTAACTTAATTCCGATTGGCTGATAGAATCCTATCAGCCAATCGGAATTCGGCGGACGCCATCTTGGATGACGTCATTTAAAGGTACCTCATTCGTCGTTCAGTCGTCGGCCAGGATGGATGCTCCGCGGTGGCGGAGCGAAGAAAGAAGATTGAAGATGCCGCTTCATGGAAGATGTTGCCGGAAGGAAGAAGACTTTGCTGCCGCTTGGAGGAAGACATCGCCGGAGGAAGAATTCTTCTTTGCCGCTTGGAGGAAGACATCGCCGGAGGAAGAATTCTTCTTTGCCGCTTGGAGCAAGACATCGCCCGGATCGGATTAGGAGTTCGGCCCGGTGTGGTGAAGACAAGGTAGGGAGATCTTCAGGGGGGTAGTGTTAGGCTTTTTTAAGGGGGGTTTGGGTGGGTTTAGAATAAGGGTATGTGGGTGGTGGGTTGTAATGGGGGGGGTATTGTATATGTTTTTAAATGCAAAAGAGCTGAATTCTTTGGGGCATGCCCCCACAAAAGGCCCTTTTAAGGGCTGGTAAGGTAAAGAGCTTTGAACTTGTTTTAATTTAGAATAGGGCAGGGAATTTTTTTTATTTTGGGGGGCTTTATTATTTTATTAGGGGGCTTAGAATAGGTGTAATTAGCTTAAAAATCTTGTAATCTTTTTTTTATTTTTTGTAATTTAGTGTTTTTTTTTTTTGTAATTTAGTTTAGTTTATTTAATTGTATTTTTAGATAGATATTTGTAGTTTATTTAATTTATTGATAGTGTAGGTGTATTTGTAACTTAGGTTAGGATTTATTTTACAGGTAATTGGGTAATTATTTTAACTAGGTAGATATTAAATAGTTCATAACTATTTAATAGCTATTATACCTAGTTAAAATAATTAACAATTTACCTGTAAAATAAATATAAACCCTAACATAGCTATAATGTAATTATTAATTATATTGTAGCTATCTTAGGGTTTATTTTATAGGTAAGTATTTAGATTTAAATAGGAATATTTTAATTAATAATATTAATATTAGATTTATTTTAATAAGAGTTTAGTTAGGATGTTAGAGTTAGATAGGGCTATTATACTTAATATATATATAATTATAATAACGATATTAACTATATGAACCCTAATATAATTAGGGTTAATATAGTTAATATATATAATATAACTATATTAACCCTAATATAATTAGGGTTAATATAGTTAATATAGCTGGCGGCGGTGTAGGGGGATTATATTAGGGGTTAATACATTTATTATAGGTGGCCGCGGTGTAGGGGGATGTACATTGTAGGCAAAAGAGCAGTTTACTTTGTGACAAAGCCCCGCCAAAAGCCCTTTTAAGGGCTGGCAAAAGAGCTGTTACTTTGGGGCATGGCCCGCAAAAAGCCCTTTTAAGGGCTGGCAAAAGAGCTGTTACTTTGGGGCAATGCCACGCAAAAAGCCCTTTTCAGGGCTATTTGTAGGGTTAGACTTAGGTTTAGTGGTAGGGATAGTTTAGTATTTTAGGGGTTAAATAATTTAATATAGATGGCGGCGGGGTAGGGGGATTAGATTAGGGGTTAATAATTTTAAAATAGCGGCGGGGTAGGGGCTCACTTTAGGGGGTAGGTAAGGTAGATGGCGGCGGTGTTAGGGGCTCACTTTAGGGGGTAGGTAAGGTAGATGGCGGCGGTGTTAGGGGCTCACTTTAGGGGGTTATAGATTTAATATAGCTGGCGGCGGTTTAGGGGTTAATAACTTTATTAGGTAGCGGCGGGCTCTGGGAGCGGCGGTTTAGGGGTTAATACATATTTTATTGTTAGGCTAGTGAGGGGGGATAGCGGATAGAGGGTTAGACGTGTCGGGCTATGTTAGGGAGGCGTGTTAGACGTGTCGGGCTATGTTAGGGAGGCGTGTTAGACAGTGCGGGTGTTTTAGACTTTAGTCAGGTTTTATAGGCGCCGGCAGTTTCTAACGTGCCCCAAGTCACTGGCGACGCCAGAAATTTGTACTTGCGCAGTTTTCTGGACATCGCTGGTTTGTCAGACTTACGGCACGTTAGCATCTGACGGCGACTTATATAGGATAGCTCGAGTTGCGAGCTGAAACTGCGGGCGACGCCGGTTCCCTCGCTTGCGCCGCAAACTACGATCTATATCGGATCGACCCCCAGATGGTCCCAGTTTCACCTCTAAAAATTATGGTAAGCCTAAATATACAGTTTTTACAAGTGGAAGCATTGACAGCCACGGGTCACATGACATAGGAACCAAAAATCTACATTGGCACCACATGGAGCGCGTTAGGGCTGTGTCACATAAGCACGGACACTAGCGCATGTTTACAGTCACTACATGTTTTAGCGAGAGTGGTAGGGATAAATACAGTGAATGAATTCAGGAATCACTGGAATGCATGTCTGTTCTTTGGACTAAATACAATTACATTTTCAGTGCTATTCAAAATCAGGAGCAGAGGAAAATACACACGGAAGATGCAGACACTTGCTAGGTAAACTCAAGCATAAACGCAAATACATATGTAAAACTTGTCAAATACTGGCACTTGCTATTTAAAATCCCATTTGTGACTCTTCTCCAGAATTATTAATTGGTGCAGGAAACAATAAGGGCTTGTAATTTGTCACATCTCAGGGTACATGTTCCATCTACTTGCTGGCAAACTCCTTATAAGCAAAGGCATAGAAAAAACATATTTATTTTATATTTTAAAAGGTGTCTCTTCTATCTCTCACACACCCTTACACGTTTGGTAATATAAATATAATATTTATAACAGATATTACTTTACACTAATTAGTACATTAGTAGTTACTTGCAAATTCCTTTTCAGGAGAACTATCTGATTGATAACAGTTGTTTTAAACCTAGATTTAAAAGGTATTGTCTAAACTCCCTGTTAATGTGGGGCCACCCACAAAACAATCATGACTCCGCCCACTAGTTTACCTCACTCAGCTTGGGCCTCTCACTCCTGAAACGCATTTGGCAAATGTTGGGACGTATGGTTTAATGTTTCATAAACACATGTTAAGTGCAAACTAACTTTTAGGGTTCCATTTATCAAGTAGTGGATGCTGATTCGGAGGCCCATCATAAGTTTAAGGAACACACTAGTCAAAATTAAACTTTTATGATTCAGATAGAGCATGGGATTTTAAACAACTTTCCAATTTACTTTTATCATCAAATTTGCTTTGTACTCTTTGTATTCTTTGAAGAAAGATAGACATAGGAAGGCTCATATGCTAATTTCTAAGCCCTTGAAGGCCGCCTCTTATTTCTGTGCATTTTGACAGTTTTTCACAGCTAGACAGTGCTAGTACATGTGCCATATAGATAACACTGTGGAGTTATTTATGAGTCAGCATTGATTAGCTAAAATGCAAGTCTGTCAAAAGAACTAAAAAAAGGAGGCAGTCTGCAGAGGCTTAGATAAAAGGTAATCACTGAGGTAATAGTATATTAATATAACTGTGTTGATTATGCAAAACTGGGGATTGGGTAATAAAGGGATTATCTATCTATTTAAACAATACAAATTCTGGAGTAGACTGTCCCTTTAAGAAGCAATGGTCATGTCTGCTCTGCATTTAATAAATTGGACCCTTAGTCTCTGTATCACCTTGACAAAAAAAATAAAGAGTCCATATTAATAGAAAAAATAGTGGACGAGCACAGGTGTGTTGTGTGCAAATTGGGTTTCCTGTTGTATGTTTTAAGTTCTACAAAATGAGGGACATATATGTACTAGGATAGAGAGGGGACCCCACTTTTAAAATGGGGATGACTCTGAAGTCCATCAGTTTCTTTTGTCTAACAACTTCAATAGTTTCATGTCATACAAGACTTTTAATGGTCTGTTATACAGGCCAACTTTTATATACTGTATTTCTTTGAAGCACAGAAGGACCAGTTAAGTTTTTCATTTGTAGCTAAAGCAGACTGTCAAATATAAATATAATTAAAAAATATACATATATGTTTTCCATTGGGACATCTGGGCTATTGCTTATGCAGATAACAAAATCTGCAGTCGCTGGATAGTGCTAAATTGATCCGAAGTTCAAAATTGTTGCAAGCTCCTACAATCTATATTATGTTTAACATTATCTAGATTTGAAACATAAAAAGGAGATGAAATTCCAAATGCAAAACACCCCTGAAACACATGTTTCACATACACTCTTCTTCAGGGGGGTGAACAGCATTACCACTGCTTAAAGTGAAGGTCCGTTTTGATGAATTAGTGCCTGGTTTTTAATAAACCTATTAAAAACAAGGGCACTTTAATTCATCAAAATTAACATTTCACTGTTTTCTTCAAAAACTTACCTTTCAATCCTGGCAACCGCTCCAGCACTTCCTCCACCCGTCGCAAGCTGTCTTCTCGGGTCCAAAATGAGGAATCCGGCTTCCTCCAATCACAGCGTTGCATCAGGCCAAGATTCCCCCGGGGGGAAGCTGTAATTGGAGGAAGCTTGATTCGTCATTTCTGACGTCTGCAAAGGCTTCCGACGGCCGGGGGAATCTCTGGAGTGGCATTCAGGATTAAAAGGTAAGTTTTTGAAGAAAACGAGTGAAATGTCAATTTTGATTAATTAAAGTGCCCTTGTTTTTAATTGATTTGATTATTTAAAACCGGGCACTAATTCATCAAAATTGACCTTCACTTTAATTTAATAATATGGGAAACCCACCTCTCATTGTGGATTGGTTTATGCTCCAGTCACCTGATCAATATCATTGGCTTAATTTGCTGTCAATCAAATTTCTATATAAACACATTGATCAAATCCTGTTAGAACACTGATTATGACATAGCTGGGTAGCATTGCGATAAACAGGAATTGTTCTCACAAGGATTATATGTATTAATGCCATCTATACAGAATTAACTTCTTAAGAAATAAAGCTCACAATCATGTGCTGACATTGAAAAGATAAAGTACATTACTTGTCTGGGTGCATAAATAAATACATTTTATATAGCAAAATCCTAAAATTGAATCCATAAATGACACTGGATAATTTGCATTTCATGAAATCTGAGCATATTTGTGCATATGAATTCTTGAGAAAGATTCATATGCCACATTCTGTGTATGCCTATATAAGTACTCATCACTTGCATTGACATTATCTTAAAAGTAAATCAATTCAGAAGTGAGTTGAATAGTAATTAAATGACTTTAAGAAAGAATTGGACGAAACTCTAAGAGGAGCAAGGGAGATTGGAATATTGAACGATAAGGAATTCAAATATATAAGCATTAAACACCCTATAACGCCGGTGTTTTACTATCTCCCCAAAGTCCACAAATCCCTAACAAAACCGCCAGGCCGACCAATTATATCGGGAATTGGTGGTTTGTCAAGCAACTTGTCTGAATACGTGGATAAAAAATTACAAAAATACGTGGTACAACTACCATCATATTTAAGGGATTCCACCCAAATACTAAACATTTTGGAAGGTATAGAATGGGAAGACAATTATACATTAGTAACATGTGATGTTACTTCTCTTAATACCTGTATACCGCATGAAGGTGGTATAGAGGCATCAACTTCTTCCTTAATAAAGATCCGGAGTTACCTGAACTACAAAGAGACTTTATCATCGATGGGATACATTATATTTTAACCCACGATTACTTTAATAACAAAGGGATCTATTATAGACAAGTATGTGGGACAACTATGGGGACCAGGTTCGCGCCTAGCTATGCTAACTTATATATGGGCTACTGGGAACGCATTTTCTGGGATTCATGCCCAGCTAGCGCGGACCTGGTCCTCTACAATAGATACATTGATGATATCATTATGATTTGGAAAGGCTCAATAGAAGATTTGGAGTACACTATCAAAGTAATGAATACCAACATGCATAACCTTAGATTCACCTACGAATTCAGTAAGCATGAAATTACATACTTAGACTTAAAGATTGAAATTAGGAATGGCAAATTGGAAACGTCCACATTCTTCAAAGAAGTGGACTGTAACAATTATATCCATAAAGACAGTTGCCATCTTAACAGATGGAAGTCGAATATACCTAAGGGGCAACTGCTGAGATTAAAGAAGAATTGTTCAGATCCTAAAAAATGGGAGGAGCAAGCCATTATCCTAAAAAACAGATTCTTGGAACGGGGTTATGAAGAAGAAGTCTTTGAAAGTGACATGGAGGAAGTTAGACAGAGGGATAGGAAGGATCTCCTGTCATATAAACTGAAGAAAGTCTACAATAACCTTGACGGCGATCAACTAACTATCCCCTTCATTATGGAATACAGCGAAAATAGACATATTGTGGAAAAAATCATAGAGAAGCATTGGCCACTTCTAAAAAATGATGAAATTATAGGGGACAAGCTAACGCCCCGCCCGGTATTCATCTACAGAAAAACTAACAATTTGAAAAACAAACTATCTCCCAGCATACCCAGGAATACAATAACCAATACCAGAGATGTATATGGTAGAGAAGTCAAGGGATTTTTTCCATGCGTGAGTTGCAAAGCCTGCCAGAGGGGAGTGAAAACTAAAGAGTTTACCTCGTTCAACACGAGAGTTAAATATAAGATCAAGGACTTCATAAAGTGCAGCAGCAAAGGAGTAATTTATATGATATGGTGTAGTTGTGGTTTCCAATATATAGGGCAAACATCCAGAACCCTGAGAGATAGGATTAGGGAACACCTACTAAAGATCAAACACAAAAACACAGAAACAGCACTATATAGACATTTCTTAACCCACCACCAAGCTAAACAAAAGGATTTTAGTTATATTGGCATCCAATTAGTCACACCAAATTGGAGAGGTTGAGACCAAGAAAAAAGATTACTAACTGCAGAATCAAGATGGATTTTTAACATAGATTGCCTATACCCTAGGGGTTTAAATAATAGGGAAGACCTGTCACACCTATTGAGCCTAAAATAAATTATTTTGGAAGTCAGTCTATTTGAGAGATCACATAACCACTTTGCATGTATTTTCATACTAGCTAGACCAGTTATTTTGAACTCTTACATAAGGACTATTAGACAAACAGTAGGAATAGGTATTTCATCAGGTGCTATAGGGAATATATGTTATCCACTGTTACTTAGTTGCACATTTAACTTTGATCTTCCCAGCTTAATCCTCTAATCTATCTAGAGAATTCAGCATTTTAATCACTGCATTTCTAGTTATTTTTAGATACTCTTAGACATTTTATCTTTTGAGGGTATTTTGAATATTTAATTAATTAATCTGTTTTTATTTGCTGTTATCTCAATTTTTAATTCGCTGATAATATTCCTTATTTTTAATGTGTATGGTTTTAAGAAGCACATTATCATGTATATGTATATGTTTATATTTGAAATTGTTCCCCTGTGTACTTTTTAATCTAATTTTTTATGTTATTACCTATGTAATTTTTAAGTTATTTTTATGTCACTGACTATGTAATTTTTATGAATTTTATGTAATGATTATTTATGCCGTTACATAATTTATTTTGCTATTACCTAACTTTATACCATTGTTTATATATATTCCCCATTTGGTTTTATCTTCACATTTGCTAAACGATTTTAGACCATCCAAATCTTATCCAAGTTTAATGATTCCATTCAGATATCTTATAGCTTTCTATGCCCCAAATATACACCATCGGTAACACCGATTGGTTTTTGGCCAGTCAGTTCTTTATATTGGCACCCTTGGTAATAGTAGACATGTGCGCTATTTACCGCTTGTAATCGAAACCGGAAGTGATACCAAAATCACATAACGAGACGGAAGCAAAACAAAAGAGCGAAACCGAAACTAGTATTGACGCGTGATACACCCAAGGAACTTCCGGTTCTATCGAGCGATAGAAATAAAGGCAAAAACAAAGCATTAGGTCACTATTGATTGCAAACGATAATTAATCCCAAGTGATTTGAAAGGCTGTTATACAAATGAAAAACTTTGTTCAGATTGGGAAATAAGATACATATAATCCCTTCCGGGTCACAATAGAAGAATTGGCGCCAAAATAAATAAATAGTAAATAGAGCCACCATTATACACCATTTTATAGTCTTGAAAAAGGCCCAGATTAGGGCCGAAACGCGTTGGCAGAAATTGGTGAGCACTTTTCTTATCTACTTGTTTATTTGTTAGCATTATTGCACTATGTCATATTTCTTTTACAGGTTTGATTAAGGGATTGAACCCAGGGTTTACCGGATATCCCTTCACCTTAAATCACATAAACACCTTGTATTGACTTAATGAGGACACACTCAAGGAGGATTAAATAACAGATACAAGTCTTTTTTCATATTGGGATAATTTATTCACTAACTTTTCCACGTTTCACCCATTTTTTCTTTTTGATCACCTATTTTGATCACTTTTTTGATCACTTATTTTGATCACTGCTTTTTGATCACTGTCACATCGATTTGACTTTTAAGGATTTTACATTTTTTTCTCATTGATTATTTGAACATTTCACATTGTTCGCAGGGAGTACCATTTCCCCAACCAGACAAACTCTTAGCCAATATATTATTTTATGATATTACTTTATGTATTTTGTGATATTATTTTATGTATTTTGTGAATTTATTGTACCATGGATCCATGATTTTAACATAATCTGTCATTTATTAAATTTGTATTAACCCTGTTTAAGCCAATAGAGTTTTTTATATTATGTACGTCACAGAGTGACTTTTTATATCTATTATTTACTAGATATTTATGATTAATAGGGTTTACACTCAGCTATATTTTGTTGATTTTATTTCCTCCGCCTCTGTTAGGCGCTCCTAGGTTTTCTAACATTATTATTACTCTTATCTAAGGGCTAGCTAGGTACCCTTTTTACCCAGGAGCCAGTAGGAACATTGTTTGAGCGCTGTGAGATATAACATTGGAAGCTGTAATTGGAGGAAGCCTGATTCGTCATTTCTGACGTCTGCAAAGGCTTCCGACGGCCGGGGGAATCTCTGGAGTGGCATTCAGGATTAAAAGGTAAGTTTTTGAAGAAAACGAGTGAAATGTCAATTTTGGTTAATTAAAGTGCCCTTGTTTTTAATTGATTTGATTATTTAAAACCGGGCACTAATTCATCAAAATTGACCTTCACTTTAATGTAATAATATGGAAAACCCGCCTCTCATTGTGGATTGGTTTATGCTCCAGTCACCTGATCAATATCATTGGCTTAATTTGCTGTCAATCAAATTTCTATATAAACACGTTGATCAAATCCTGTTAGAACACTGATTATGACATAGCTGGGTAGCATTGCGATAAACAGGAATTGTTCTCACAAGGATTATATGTATTAATGCCATGTATACAGAATTAACTTCTTAAGAAATAAAGCTCACAATCATGTGCTGACATTGAAAAGATAAAGTACATTACTTGTCTGGGTGCATAAATAAATACATTTTATATAGCAAAATCCTAAAATTGAATCCATAAATGACACTGGATAATTTGCATTTCATGAAATCTGAGCATATTTGTGCAGATGAATTCTTGAGAAAGATTCATATGCCACATTCTGTGTATGCCTATATAAGTACTCATCACTTGCATTGACATTATCTTAAAAGTAAATCAAATCAGAAGTGAGTTGAATAGTAATTAAATTCTTGCAAGTGAGTGCAGATAAAAAGACAATAATAAAAAATTAGAGTGGATGTGTACATAGATCTTCTTAAAGGTAAATCAAATCAAAATAGGAATTGGATAGTGATTGAATTCTTGCAGGTTATGCCAAGATAACATGGGTATAGGTGAAAAGCCAATAACAAAATATAAGAATGAATGTGTGAGATAAAAATGTAGAAGTATGCATACTGTTAAATTTTTAAAGCGGTAGCGCTACCCAAATGAAATGTGATCAATCTTAAAGGAATAGTCAAAATAAAACTTTCATGATTCAGATAGAGCAGGCAATTTAAAGCAACTTTCTTATTTACTCCTATTATCAATTTTTTTTCGTTCTCTTGGTATCTTTTTTTGGAAAAGCAAAAATATAAGCTTAGGAGCCATACCATTTGTGGGTCAGGACTTGGGTAGAGCTTGCTGATTGGTGTCTAAATGTAGCCACCAATCAGCAAGCGCTACTCAGTGCTGAAACAAAAATGGGCCGTCTCCTAAGCTTATATTCTTGATTTTTCAAATAAAGATACAAAGAGAACAAAGATAAATTGATAATAGGAGTAAATAAGAAAGTTGCTTAAAATTGCATGCTCTATCTGAATCATGGAAGTTTAATCTTGACTAGACTTTTCCTTTAAGTTAAAAGTGAGAAGAAACATGAAATAATGAAAAGAGAGATGAGAGTGAATGTGTGAAATGAAAAATGGGAAAGTATATGTAATATTTAATTTTTACTGTGATAGCACAGCAAAAATTAAGTGTGATCAATCTTAAAGGGACAGTAAACTTAAAAAATAATGTTATATAATTCTGCACATAGTGCAAAATTATATAATATTATATTAGTGGCAGCTTTCAAAATCAAAAGCTTTCAGAGATTTTTGCTATCAAAGTTGTACTTACCTGGTCTCGTCTCTAGTTTCTTCTGATTAGGTCTTGGTTTTCTAATCACAGCGTGCACAATTGCGCCTTTGAACTGAATGTAGCTTGCTCCCGCTCGGATCTGGTAGCGGGAGCGAGCTACATTCAGTTCAATGGCGCGATCGAGCGCCCTGTGATTAGATTCAGAAGAGTCTGGAAAGGAGACCAGGTAAGTAAAACTTTGATAGCAAAAATCACTGAAAGCTTTTGATTTTGAAAGCTGCCGCTAAGATAATGTTATATAATTCTGCACTATGTGCAGAATTATATAATATTCTTTTTTAAGTTTACTGTCCCTTTAAGTGAATGCTAGTGAGAACAAACATAAAATAAGAAGAAATGTGAGTGGGAGAAGATCCAATTACATGAAGAGACTTAAAAATATACAAATAAATTGTTATGATTATTAAGACCTGGGCGTTTAACTGTATCTAGTAGGTATATCCACCTACATTCGGCTCTTAAAATTATTGTAAACTTTAATGAATTAAAGCCCAGGATCAAAAAATAATTTTAAAAACAGGGGCACTTTACTTTATTAAAGTTTACAAAGACCTTTATTTTTTTAAATACTTACCTTTGCGTTATGGTAAACATAACACCAATCCTCCCCTTGCATCACCTGTGTATTTAGCATACATATGATGAATCCGGCTTTCTCCAATCATTGCATGCCCCACGAGCTGGATGCCAAAGGGGCGCACAACGATTGGAGGAAGCCAGGTTCGTCATCGATCTGCTAAAGAATGCAGGAAATGCGGGCGGAGGGTCAGTGTTATGTTTACCATAACGCAAAGGTAAGTATTTTTAAAAAATAAGCGTTGTTGTAAACTTCAATGAATTAAAGTGCACCTGTTTTTAAGTTTATTTTTTGATCCTGGGCTTTAATTCATGAATCACTTTAATAGAGCATTTTCCAGATTTCCTTTACGTATGCCTAGGGATACTTTTTGCAGTACAGCAAACCTTAAACCATTATGATTACCATTGTGATTTAATAATAAATACTACGCTTTAAATAATGATTGATATAATTTTCAAATCAGGATTTGTTTGGGGTTCCCTACTTGTTGTGAAATTAAAAATCTGATTTAATTCTTGTAAGCGCCTCTGTTAGCGGTAAGTAAGTCTGTTTGCAGACTCATATTGAAAAAAATTATATATATATATATATATATATATATATACATGATTGGCTCCCTTAAGAATACCTAGAGACCTTAGGTGAATAGATACTAATAAAGAAATATATATGGAGTGAAAGAGTTAAATTATAAAGTGTAGCTGTGGTTTATTATAACCAGAGATACACTGTGGACAACAAATAATTACTTAGATTAAAGGGACACTAAACCAATTTTTTTTCTTTTGTGATTCAGATAGAGTATGCAATTTTAAGCAACTTTCTAATTTACTCCTATTATCAATTTTTCTTTGTTCACTTGCTATCTTTATTTGAAAAAGAAGGCATCTAAGCTTCTTTTTTGGTTCATACTATGGAGGGCACTTTTTTATTGGTGGATGAATTTATCCACCAATCAGCAAGAACAACTCAGGTTGTTCACCAAAAATGGGCCGGCATCTAAACTTACATTCTTGCATTTCAAATAAAGATAACAAGAGAATGGAGACAATTTGATAGTAGGTGTAAATTAGAAAGTTGCTTAAAATTGCATGCTCTATCCAAATCACAAAAGAAAAAAAATTGGGTTCAGTGTCCCTTTAACTAAGTTTCATGATGCAGCCAAGAGACAAAGGGAGTCCACAGTGTAAAAATGCACAAAGTGCTATATCTTTTATGAAGACAGAAAGAGAATGGAAACAATATAGAATACAGTTTATATTTCACTAATTAAAATTGCTTATTGACATTGAGCCAAACTGTACACCGATAGCACAAGTTAAAATCACATCATAGGAAATTAGATAGTGAAATTTCACAAGTATACTTATTAATACAGTCACAATGGGCTATAGCCCTAATTAGCAAAATATAAATTGCAATATGATAAGAGAGAAGGATAATTAGTTAAATATAGGTGTTATAAAGTATTTAACTAAGGGTGTGCAATCATATCAACCTAAACATACACCAAAGTATAAAGCAAACTTAAAGGGCCATGAAACCCACATTTTTTCTTTTATGATTTAGAAAGAGAATGCAATTTTAAACATCTTTCTAATTTACTTATATTATCTAATTTGTTTTATTCTCTTGATATTCTTTGCTGAAAAGCATATCTAGATATGCTCAGTAGCTGCTGATTGGTTGCTGCACATTAGAAGCCTTGTGTGATTGGCTCACCATGTGCATTGCTTTTTCTTCAACTAAGGATATCTAAAAAATGAAGCAAAATAAATAATAGAAGTAAATTGTAATGTTGTTTAAATGTGTATTCTCTATCTGAATCATGAGAGAAAGATTTTGGATTTAGTGGCCCTTTAAGAAGTTAATTTTGTATACATGGCATTAATACATATAATCCTTATAAGAACAAGTCCTGTTTATCACAATGCTGCACGGCTATGTCATAATAATCAGTGTCCTACCAGGATTTGATCAATGAGCATATTAAGCCAATTATATTGATCAGGTGACTGGAGCATAAACCAATCCACTATCAGAGGTGGGTTTCCCATATTGTTAAAGGGACAGAAAACCCCCAAAATGTATTTCATGATTTGGATAGCACATGCAATTTTAAAAAAAAACTTTCCAATTTACTTCTATTATCAAATGTGCTTCATTCTCTTGTTATCCTTTGCTGAAGGAACAACATTGCACTACTGGCAGCTGGCTGAACACATCTAGTTAGCCAATCCCAAATGCGTGCAGTCGCCAATCAGAAGCTAGCTAGGATATGTGTGTATTCTTTTTCAATAAGTGATACCAAGAGAACGAAGCACATTTGAAAATAGAAGTGAATTTAAAAGTTTCTTAAAATGACCTGCTCTATCTAAAGCATGCAAGTTTAATTTTGACTTTCCTATCGCTTTATTTGGAGTTTCATCTCCTTTTTATGTTTGTGTGTTCCTGAACTATGATCAAGTGGGGAAGTTTTGGATGGGGAAATCTAGAGATAATGTTAAACATAATATAGCTCCCGTATTGCAGGAGTTTAGCCCATAGTTGAGTTTGGTATGTATGGGGATTATAAATAGATGTTTTCACCAAAACTCTAAAGTTTATTCACATCCACTTAATACTGTATAATCATCTTCAGGCACCCTGCACATAGAAATATTAGTCACAGATAGGTACTGTGTTAATATTATTAACAAACTAATCACAATTTGTTGTAATTTTTGTGTAAGCAATTGAATATTGCTACATCTGATGGAGATTACTAACATATGGCTAGATTACAAGTGGAGCCCTATACATCGCTTGCATGCAAGCGATATTAACGCTCCACCGTGCATTACCAGCGCACAATAATGTGCGCTGGTATTAAAATCTAGCCGCAATGCGAACGCGGCCTCGCATTCGCATTGCTAGGAAGCAGCGCGCTCACAAGAGCGCGCTTCTATAAGTTCCTATGGGAGCCTTGTTCTGATACCATCACAGATGGAATTTTGAGTGCCTCGGACAGCACAAAAGCTAAATACGCCACTGGTGTATATACACCTAGTTACACATAAATATATATGTATATAAGCATAAACATATAAATTTGCTGGCCATCACTGCGTGACTTAAACCTTGTTTCCTTTCTCTTTCTGTCTTGATAAAAGATATAACACTGTGCATTTTTACACCGTGGACTCCCTTTCTCTTTTAGTGTACAGTAATAACATTCTGTGGATAATACAAAAGGCAGAATTCAATCAAAACACCTGTGGCTTAAAGGTACTTTGTAGTGCACAAATTACATGTTCTTCATGGAATTATAATTAATCAGGGTGATTCTAATTATTAGGCATGAAGCATTGGGAAAGCTATCAATTATACAAGACCACCTGTTCTGTATAATATATGGGAAGCCATCCTGATATGGCATCTATCAGACACTAAATGAGAAAGACAATTTGACAAGAACAGTCAGAAGAAAGAAGGGGAGGAAAAAAGAGAGAGGGGGAAGGATTCTCCAGTTATCAGTCTAATCATGGCTTTGTCAGTAAATGGTGTGACTGAAGGCTCTGTACCCAGTAATATTTGATGTTGTGGGCCAATTTGTTTAGCCTACAAAAGCAATATACCTAAAAAATCTTAATCTTACAGTAAACCTTGTTTAAAATATTCTTTCTGTTATTTATAATATCCTGATAAGAGCTAATACTTTCATTACTCTAAAAATATATAAAATTATAATAGTTTATATTTTCAGTGCATACAACATGTTGCCCCATGCAATAGAAAACACTTTGTAAATCTATTTTGTTTTGTACGTCATAAAAGTAATTATTCAGAATTCTTTGTGCAGATGTACAGTATGTGTGTGTTACCAGTTAAATACTAGCAATTGGTTTCCTATCTATCTATCAATCTATCTATCTATCTTTCTATCTATCATCTATTTATCTATCTGTCTGGCTCTCTGTCTGTCTATATCTATCTATCTATCCATTATCTATCTATTATTCTATCTATCTATCATCTATTTATATCTATCTGTCTGTCTGTTTATCTATCTCTGTCGATCTGTATGTTTATCTATCTCTGTTGGTCTGTCTGTCAATCTATCCATCCATCTTTCTATCTATCTGCATGTTGAGTGCTGATGTCACATTTTTTTTTAATTTGATCTCATTAGATTTCACTGAAAATAAAAAAATAAAGGAGGGAAAAATCCATATCTCGTATCTCTCTCTCTCCCTCAATGTTTCCGTAAACGAGAGGTACAAAGATAAACTGGACCTGGTGGAGAATCTAAATACCAAAAAAAAAAAATTTTGGCCATTAATTGTTAGTTATGTCTTCCAATCAAAGTAGAATTGTCAAGTGAAGCTAAGAATTGGTGTTGGATATTATTGGCATAACACTTCACAAAGCACATCCATTTTCTACAATATTTCTTAATAATTTTCTATGAGCAAATAGATATATTGAATTGTTCTATTAACATTTGTTTCTGTAATAAATTAGTGAGATTACTAATAGTTGACGCTTTTAATAGTAGTAAGATTCTGGTGCTGAGATTGTAGTGAACTTAAAGGGACAGTCTACTCCAGAATTTTTATTGTTTAAAAAGATAAATAATCCATTTATTACCCATTCCCCAGTTTTGCACAACCCACACCGTTATATTAATACACTTTTTACCTCTGTGGTTACCTTGTATCTAAGCATCTTCTGACAGCCCCCTTATTTCAGTTCTTTTGACAGATTTGCATTTTAGCCAACCAGTGCAGACTCATAAATAATTCCACAGGAGTGAGCGCAATTTTATCTATATTGCACACATGAACTAGTGCTATCTAGCTGTGAACAACTGTCAAAATGGCCTTCAAGGGCTTAGAAATTAGCATATGAGCCTACCTAGGTTTAGCTTTCAACAAAGAATGCCATTAAAACAAAGTAAATTTGATGATAAAAGAAAGTTGTAAAGTTGTTTAAAATCGCATGCCCTATGTTTAGAATAAAAGTTTAACTTTAAAGGGACACTGAACCCACATTTTTTCTTTAGTGATTCAGATAGAGCATGAAATTTTAAGCAACTTTCTAATTTACTCCTATTATCAAATTTTCTTCATTCTTTTGGGATCTTTATTAAAAATGCAAGAATGTAAGTTTAGATGCCAGCCCATTTTTGGTGAACAACCTGGGTTGTTCTTGCTGATTGGTGGATAAATTCATCCACCAATAAAAAACGTGCTGTCTAGAGTTCTGAATCAAAAATAAAAGTTTGGATGCCTTTTTTTCAAATAAAGATAGCAAGAGAATGAAGAAATCGGATAATAGGAGTAAATTAGAAAGTTGCTTAAAATTGCATGCTATATCTGAATCACAAAAGAAAAAAATTGGGTTCAGTGTCCCTTTAACTAGAATGTCCCTTTACTATCATCATTTTTTGTGATATTCAAGACACAGAGAAATCTGCTACCCCACATACCACCTACCTTACCCATTTGGTATCATAAATGCATTATATGTATTTCTCATAAATGAGAGATATTTGATTATTTTATTTATTATTATGATGCAATAAAGTTAAATCCCCCCCCCCCCCCATATTAAACATTAAGGGCCAGATTACAAGTGGAGCAGTATTTATCGCTTCACTTGTAATCACCGGCCAGTTCCGCGGATCCCAAACAATACTTTAACTATGTGTTTAACCCCCTTTTCTGGGATCAACATGGTCGATAGTGCTAAGATTACATGTATGTTTTTTGCACTATTATGGCCTTTCAGGTAAAGAATATAAGTAGATTTCTCTATATGTTGTCTAAGTGTGATTTGAGCTATATTAGATGATTGTATCTATTTATCTGCCTGTCTGTATGTCTAGAAATTTCTACTAGTCCTCTAGTCTTGAACTAGCAAGAAATTGAAGGTGACAAGTACAAAATTAGGCTTTTTCCTGTGTATGTAACATTGTGTGGATTATTATCTTTACCCCAACATAAAGTAATTTTACCTATATATATATTCACATTGATTTAAGGAAATTACCCTCTATAAGTTAACATAAGAATTGTGTATATATTATCTACATGATTTTTACTGAGCGTGCATTACTCATTCTAATGTAATCACCACCTGGGCTATTATATATCAAAGCCCTTAGATCATCATAGATTAACAGTTTATTTTACTACAAGTTTTAAAACCAATATTCTTAATACAAAAAAAAATTACTCAATCTTACTCAACATTTTTTTTTTTTTTTGCTTTAGTTTTATTTTCCCCCAGTGTTAATTAACAGAACTAGTGCAGTGACTTGTGCACTTTGCCAGCAACCATTAGTAAATTGAATTTCAGAAATAGTGTCCAAGTCATTAACCCACAGATGTCTCTACAATCACCCTATGAGATGATGTTTTTATGTCTAGGTACATAATATATTTATAATACTGATCAAACGTTTATGAACTGCTACCACAACCAATAAGATTTACCCTGTAATTTTATGACATCACTAGTTGTTCAGCTGAAACGGAAAAGACCTGATTGCCTGCAGGCAGACACAGATAACCAGCCTGTCAGTTACAGATCGCTAATGGCTGGGATTATTATTATCCGTGCATTTAATATTTTGTCAGAGAACGAAAGCAGCTGTGAGACCTGGTACTTGTCCGTGCAATGCAACCCGGCATTTAATCCTATAGGTCACCTTTTGGCACTTTACCAAATGTACCTCATTTTAGAAAGTATTCATTAATCTGCTAATGCATTTGCCCTGGCAAAGGCAGGTTATTGTAACAACCTTTTTATATAGCTAGTGCATTGTCTACTTCAAAATAAAACAATATACAGTTCTGCCAAGTTCCACTGGAGATGTTTGCGCGTGGCATTGTTTCTTTTATTTAAATAAAAGCTTTACCAAGGGCATTGCCTTATTTAAGTGGCTGCTGAAAAGTAACTATTTTTAGATAAATCGGAGATTACTTTTTTTTTTTTTTTTTTAAATGGTTGAATCATACTGTGTTTTTTCATAGCAACCTAATGGAACAGAATAGTTCTAGGCATATTATCTTTAAAGGAAGATAAAATCATGTCTTATATATGTGTAGTGTATATCAGCAATTAAGCACTAGATTGCAAAAGCTTTATGTACAAAATTACATTTTTAAAGCATCTAAAACCAAATGTTTATTAGCACAATGCTCCTTGTTTTGCAATCCAGGGACATACCCCATGTATAACCTATTCTGTATGTGTATCTTAGCCTTTGTATGCTTATCTTATGTCATCTGCTGTGGCAAATTAAGAATAGCTATAAATTAGCTCCTGTACTGATCAATCAGTCACTGTTTAGAATTTTGCAGGGACAGGATTCTGATACAAGTGCCTCATTGGGTCAGTGGGGAAAAAAACATTTTTTTCTAGAAATTAGTTACATTAAAAAAAATGTAATTATGCTGTATTTTTTAACCTATAATCTATCCATTGTGTGGGGTCTCACAATATATGGTGCTTCCATATTTTGAGCTGCTGGTGGATAAACTATATGATGCATTTTGTGCACTCTTTGTGCAACTATCGGCCCTACAGATGTTATGGACTACATCTCCCATAATGCTCTTTCAGCCATAGAGCAGGCAACGTATTATGGGAGATGTAGTCCATACCATCAGGAGGGCCGGTAATTGCCCACCCCAATGTACTGTAATGTTTCACTTTAATTTGTTCCCAAATATAGTTCCATTACCTTTGTTTTGCCTGTTGAAATCACCACCTATACTAAAAATATGAAAATGATTGTTTGCACTATAGAAAAGCTATGTGAACAGGAGATAGCAGTGTAACTAAATCTCCCAGTGGGTAAGTTTAATGCCCTTAGCCTAATTTCAATACCTACTATCAGACTATGTGTACACAAAGAGATAACACACAGAAAGTCTGCTCTTTCTGCAGGGTCTGTCCATTTAAATGGGCATATCCTTGAGAACAATAGATTATGGTTTTAATAAAATAAAAAAAAAAAGCAATTTCAAATACAAAAATAAGCTAGAAGGAACAATTTCCCATATATTGAATACTTTGCAGTAAGTATAAAGTATTTTGGAACACATAAAGGGGAAGCAAATGTTACTGTAAAATGTCCCTTTAAGAGACGCTGCCTGAGCTAGATGCATCCAAATATCTATTAACAGACTTGATTAGGTAAGTGTATATTTACAAAATATGTGTGGTAGAATAGCATTACGTTTTTTTTCATTTGGAATGTGTCACCTAACAGCCTGGTGTTAATTTGCTGGTATTCCTTATTTCAGTTGCTGTTACTGTTTTTTTTATTTCACTGCACATGCTAGCACGCTCACACACTCTTAGGCCACAGCATGCTGGGAATCGTAGTTATCTGCTTGCATGCTAGGGGGATGAAGTAGGCCACACACTTCAACTCTAGCAAACTTACACCAGGCTGAAGATGGGAGACAAGTTGGGGGTATCTATCTATCTATCTATCTATCTATGTTTATCTATCTATCTGTCTATGTTTATCTATCTATCTGTCTATGATTATCTATCTGTCTGTCTATTTATCATCTATCTATCTATCTATCTATCTGTCTGTCTATCTATGTTTATCTATCTATCTATCTGTCTATGTTTATCTATCTATCTGTCTATGATTATCTATCTGTCTGTCTATTTATCATCTATCTATCTATCTATCTATCTATCTATCTGTCTGTCTATCTATCATCTATCATATATCTATCTATCTTCTATCATATCTTCTATCATATCTATCTATCTATCTATCTATCTATCTATCATCTATCATATACAGTATCTATCATCTATCTATCTATCATATACAGTATCTATCTATCTATCTATCTATCTATCTATCAATCATCTATCATATATCTATAATCTATCTATCTATCTATCTATCTATCATATCTATCTATCTATCTATCTATATATCATATCTATCATTTATCATATCTATCTATCTATCTATCTATCATCTATCATCTATCTATCATATATCTATCTATCTATCTATCTATCTATCATATCTATCATCTATCATATCTATCTATCTATCATCTATCATATATCTATCATCTATCTATCTCTCTATCTATCATCATATCTATCTATCTATCTATCTATCTATCTATCTATCTATCATCTATCATCTATCATCTATCTATCTATCATATATCTATCTATCTATCTATCTATCATATATCTATCTATCTATCATATCTATCATCTATCATATCTATCATCTATCTATCTATCATCTATCATATATCATATATCTATCATCCATCTATCTCTCTATCTATCAATCATATCTATCTATCTATCTAATTAAAGCTTTAGAATGTGTAGTTATTTCTACATGGCCCAGGTAGAGGTATTCTGAAGCTAGTTCTAACTATCTATATTTACCTGTATGTCTGACTGACTTTTTCTATCTATCTATCTATCTATCTATCTATCTATCTATCTGTGTCTATCTTTATATCTATCTATCTAACATATCTATCTTTCATCTATCATATATCTATTTATATATCTATAATATATCTATTTATCGATCTATCTCTCTATCTATCATCTATCATATCTATCATCTATCATATCTATCTATCTATCTATCTATCATCTATCATATATCTATCATATATCTCTCTCTCTATCATCATCTATCATCATCTATCATATCTATTGATCTATCAATCATATATATGTCTATCTATCTATCTATCTAATTAAAGCTTTAGAATGTGTAGTTTAAGTTATTTTTACATGGCCCAGTCAGAGGTATTCTAAAGCTAGTTCTATCTATATTTACCTGTATGTCTCTCTGACTTTTTCTATCTATCTATCTATCTATCTATCTTTCTTTCTTTCTTTCTTTCTTTCTTTCTTTCTATCTATCTATCAATCAAATATCTATCTATCATATATCTAATTTATCTATCTATCTATCATATCATCTATCATATCTATCATCTATCATATCTATCTATCTATCTATCTATCTATCTATCTATCTATGTATCTATCTATCTATCTATCTATCTATGTATCTATCTATCTATCTATCTATCTATCTCTCTATCTCTCTCTATCTATCATCATCTATCATATCTATCGATCTATCAATCATATACTGTATATGTCTATCTATCTAATTAAAGCTTTAGAATGTGTAGTTATTTCTACATGGCCCAGTCAGAGTTATTCTGAAGCTAGTTCTATCTATATTTACCTGTGTATCTGTCTGACTCTTTCTTTCTTTCTTTCTTTCATCCATCCATCTATCTATCTATCTATCTATCTATCTAAAGCTTTACAATGTGTAACTATTTCTATATGGCCCAGTCAGAGGTATTCTGAAGCTAGTTGTCCAATAAGAATAACACCCTGTTAGTTACACTGATGCAGTGTTTAGGGCATTTTATTCTCTGTAGTATTCCATCAGATAAACTGACAAAGAGGGAATAGACTGTCTGCCATGACATATAGGGCGCGATCCGATATAGATCGTAGTTTGCGGCGCAAGCGAGGTAACTCCCGCCGCCCGTAGTTTCAGCTCACAACGCGAGCTATCCAATGTACCCCGCCGTCAGATGCTAAAGTGCGGTAAGTCGGATAAATCAGCGATGTCCAGAAATCTGCATAAGTACAAATTTCTGGAGTCGCCAGTGACTTACGGCACTTTAGAAACTGCCGGCGCCTACAAAACCTGACTAAGTTATAAAATCTCCCGTACTGTCTAACACGCCTCCCAAACATATCCCGACACGTATACCCCTCTATCCGCTATCCCCCCTCACTCTCCTAATAATAAAAAATGTATTAACCCCTAAACCGCCGCTCCCGGACCCCGCCGCACCTAATAAAGATATTAACCACCTACATTAACTACCCCCTAATGTGAGCCCCTTACACCGCCGCCAGCTATATTAAACTACCCCCTAATGTGAGCTCCTACCCCGCCGCCAGCTATATTAAACTACCCCCTAATGTGAGCTCCTACCCCGCCGCCAGCTATATTAAACTACCCCCTAATGTGAGCTCCTACCCCGCCGCCAGCTATATTAAACTACCCCCTAATGTAAGCTCCTACCCCGCCGCCAGCTATATTAAAATTATTAACCCATAATCTAATCCCCCTACCCCGCCGCCAGCTATATTAAAATTATTAACCCCTAATTTAATCCCCCTACCCTGCCGCCAGCTATATTAAAATTATTAACCCCTAATTTAATCCCCCTACCCTGCCGCCAGCTATATTAAATTAATTAACCCCTAATCTAATCCCCCTATACCGCCGCCACCTATATTAAATTAATTAACCCCTAAAATACTAAACTATCCCTACCACTAAACCTAAGTCTAACCCTACAAATAGCCCTGAAACCCCTAATCTGACCCCCCTACACCGCCGCCACCTATATTAACTATATTAACCCTAATTATATTAGGGTTAATATAGTTAATATAATTATTATATTATATATATTAACCCTAATTATATTAGGGTTAATATAGTTAATATAGTTATTATATTATATATATATATATATATATTAAGTATAATAACCCTATCTAACTCTAACACCCCTAACTAAATTCTTATTAAAATAAATCTAATTAATATTAATAATTAAAATATTCCTATTTAAATCTAAATACTTACCTATAAAATAAACCCTAAGATAGTTACAATGTAATTAATAATTACATTGTAGCTATTTTAGGGTTTATATTTATTTTACAGGTAACTTGGTATTTATTTTAACTAGGTACAATAGCTATTAAATAGTTAATAACTATTTAATAGCTACCTTGTTAAAATAATTAACAATTTACCTGTAAAATAAATCCTAACCTAAGTTACAAATACACCTACACTATCAATAAATTAAATAAACTACAAATATCTAAACTAAAATACAATTAAATACATTAAACTAAATTACAAAAAATAAAAAAGATTACAAGAATTTTAAGCTAATTACACCTATTCTAAGCCCCCTAATAAAATAACAAAGCCCCCGAAAATAAAAAAATTTCCCTACCCTAAACTAAATTACAAAAGTTAACAGCTCTATTACCAGCCCTTAAAAGGGCTTTTTGCGG
Source organism: Bombina bombina (assembly GCF_027579735.1). Taxonomy (NCBI): domain Eukaryota; kingdom Metazoa; phylum Chordata; class Amphibia; order Anura; family Bombinatoridae; genus Bombina; species Bombina bombina. The sequence goes on from NC_069500.1 coordinate 923,654,608, forward strand.
GGCATGCCCCAAAGTAATCAGCTTTTTTGCCTGTAAAAAAAACACAATACCACCCCCCAACATTACAACCCACCACCCACATACCCCTACTCTAAACCAACCCAAACCCCCCTTAAAAAACCTAACAATAAGCCCCAGAAGATCTCCCTACCTTGAGTCGTCTTCACCCAGCCGGGCCGAACTCTTCATCCAATCCGGGCGATGTCTTCATCCAAGCGGCAAAGAAGAAGTCTTCCATCCGGTGATATCTTCATCCAAGCAGCAAAGAAGAGGTCCTCCATCGGGGCGAAGTTTTCCTCCAAGCGGCATCAGGGGTATGTGGGTGGTGGGTTGTAATGTTGGGGGGTGGTATTGTGGGGTTTTTTTACAGGCAAAAGAGCTGAATACTTTGGGGCATGCCCCGCAAAAAGCCCTTTTAAGGGCTGGTAATAGAGTTGTTAACTTTTGTAATTTAGTTTAGGGTAGGGATTTTTTTTTATTTTGGGGGGCTTTGTTATTTTATTAGGGGGCTTAGAATAGGTGTAATTAGCTTAAAATTCTTGTAATCTTTTTTATTTTTTGTAATTTAGTGTTTGTTTGTTTTTGTAATTTAGTTTAGTGTATTTAATTGTATTTTAGTTTAGATATTTGTAGTTTATTTATTTATTGATAGTGTAGGTGTATTTGTAACTTAGGTTAGGATTTATTTTACAGGTAAATTGTTAATTATTTTAACAAGGTAGCTATTAAATAGTTATTAACTATTTAATAGCTATTGTACCTAGTTAAAATAAATACCAATTTACCTGTAAAATAAATATAAACCCTAAAATAGCTACAATGTAATTATTAATTACATTGTAGCTATTTTAGGGTTTATTTTATAGGTAAGTATTTAGATTTAAATAGGAATATTTTAATTAATAATATTAATATTAATTAGATTTATTTTAATAAGAATTTAGTTAGGGGTGTTAGAGTTAGATAGGGTTATTATACTTAATATATATATATATATATATATATATATATATATATATATATATATATATATATATATATATAATATAATAACTATATTAACCCTAATATAACTAGTGTTAATATAGTTAATATATATATAATATAATAACTATATTAACCCTAATATAATTAGGGTTAATATAGTTAATATAGCTGGCGGCGGTGTAGGGGGGTCAGATTAGGGGTTAATCTATTTAATATAGGTGGCGGCGGTGTAGGGGGATTAGATTAGGGGGTAATACATTTATTATAGGTGGCGGCAGTATAGGAGGATTTAGATTATAGGCAAAAGAGCTGATTACTTTGTGACAATGCCCCGCCAAAAGCCATTTTAAGGGCTGGTAAAAGAGCTGATTACTTTGGGGCAAAGCCCCGCAAAAAGCCCTTTTAAGGGCTGGCAATAGAGCTGTTTACTTTGGGGTAATGCCACACAAAAAGCCCTATTCAGGGCTATTTGTAGGGTTAGACTTAGGTTTAGTGGTAGGGATAGTTTAGTATTTTAGGGGTTAATTAATTTAATATAGGTGGCAGCGGTATAAGGGGATTAGATTAGGGGTTAATTAATTTAATATAGCTGGCGGCGGGGTAGGGGTATTAAATTAGGGGTTAATAATTTTAATATAGCTGGCGGCGGGGTAGGAGCTCACATTAGGGGGTAGTTAATGTAGGTGGCGGCGGTGTAAGGGGCTCACATTAGGGGGTAGTTAATGTAGGTAGCGGCGGTGTAAGGGGCTCACATTACAGGGTAGGTAATGTAGGTGGCGGCGGTGTAAGGGGCTCACATTAGGGGGTAGGTAATGTAGATGGCGGCGGTGTAGGGGCTCACATTAGGGGGTAGGTAATGTAGATGGCGGCGGTGTAGGGGCTCACATTAGAGGGTAGTTAATGTAGGTGGCGGCGGTGTAAGGGGCTCACATTAGGGGGTAGGTAATGTAGGTGGCGGCGGTGTAAGGGGCTCACATTTGGGGGTAGGTAATGTAGATGGCGGCGGTGTAGGGGCTCACATTAGGTGGTAGGTAATGTAGATGGCAGCAGTGTAGGGGCTCACATTAGGGGGTTATCAAATACTTTATTAGGGATTGCGGCGGGGGATCGCAGTTGACAGGTAGATAGACATTGTGCATGCGTTAGGTGTTAGCTTTTATTTTGCAGGTAGTTTAGGGAGTTACGGGGCTCCAATAGACAGCGTAAGGCTTACTACGCCTGCAATTTGTGTGAAAATGGAGTAGGATTTCTCCATTTTCGCCACGTAAGTCCTTACGCTGTATATTGGATACCAAACTGCGCTGGTTTGGTATACCTGTCTATGGGCCAAAAAACTACGGCCGAAGGCAGAAATATACGAGCGTAACTTCTAGGTTACGCCGTATATGTGATACCAAACCAGCGCAAAATTTGGCGTCGCCGGCTTTTGCGGGTGACGCTGCATATCGGATCGAGCCTACAGTGGTTAGCTTTACAACATTAAAGTAAATAATGTGCACTTTAAAGGGACACGAGACCAATACTTTTCTTTCATGATTTGGACAGAGAAAGTCATTTTAAACAACTTTCCAATTTACTTTTATTATCAAATTTCTTTCATTCTTTTGATATCCTTTGCTAAAAAGCAAGGAGTTAATCTCAGAAGTGTGCACTTGTCTGCAGCACTATTTGGCCGAAGTTTAGAAAGAAAGTTATACATTTGCAAGGGCACTAGATGGCAGCACTTTTTCCTACCATGTAGTGTGCCAGGCATGCTACCTACCTAGATATTTCTTCAACAACGAATACCAAGAGAAAGAAGCTCATTTGATAATAAAAGTAAACAAGAAACTTTTAAAATTGTATGCTCTGTCTGAATCATGAGAGAAAAAGTGTGTATTTCATGTCCCTTTAAATAAAGGACATTCTGGGAAAAATTCACTAAAGGGTCTTTTCCAGCCTCACCAGCTTTTATGTTTTTCATGTACTTTTTTTGACTAAAGTGTACTCACCTCTCTATTCTTCACTGAAGCTGGGGAGACTGATGAGACTAAATTAGCTGGAGAGTCACATTAGTGAATCTCACCCATCCTCTCTTGTCTAGTGCATTAAACATGTTGATTTGATTCCATCTTGTAATATTGTTGGCAAAGAAAGACACCATGGTGCAAACCCTCTGCGTGTATCTAAATGTTATATTGTATTTTGTACAGTATTCATGGAGTCAATTAAAGCTTCAATTGCTCATATTATATTTAAACTAATAACCACTTGGATGGCAGTGTTTGTTAAAGTAATAAAGGCCAAGCAGAAAAAGTAACATTTCCAGTCACAATTTAAAATAATTAATCATGACAGCAAATATGTAAAAAGTACTTCCACTTTCTAGAAATTAAAATTCCTTGAATTAAACATTGATGCATGAAAGTAACACATTGTCACTACAATCATGCCATCTAGTGTACATAATAAGTATTGCAGTTTTTTTAAAACAATGTTGGTAACAAAAACTGAATTCATAATACTGCAGTGATATCTAGTGGACGGAAATTAGTACTGCAACTAACTGCACAAATAACTGCTCAACAATGTAAATGTTTCTGACCTGAAAATACTTCTAATTGATTTCATCATGTGAAAAACAAATATAATATTTAAATCTCTCAGTTAGCTCTCAGTTCTGAAATAAAGTCCAAGGGTAATAAGAGAGCGGCTTGGGAAGTATTTAAAGCAGGGCTTTCAAGCTCATTGTATTTGGAGGCCACTGGCTAAGTGCTCTTCTCTCATGGGGGCAACTTGAACAGAGTGAGTGCTCTGGAAATGGATATACTAGAAACTAGAAGTGACATTTACCCAAGTAGTAATGCATGGTAGGATCTGTAGTCCACAATACACCAAAACAGAATATATTTATCTTGTCAGTGCCAAGTAAAATTATCATTCAGGAAATAAATAAAAAGGGACATTTATTCAAGCAGTGCATAATGGGAGTCTACACTGGACAATGCACACTTGTCTTTTTATATTTATCTTGTGAGTGCCTGTATAGAACATCAACTTGCTACACCACTTAGAACCCTAAAAACATGATGGGGACAAATTAATAATTTACCTAATAAACAAGGGAGGGCCAGATTAAACTAGTTTGAGGGACGCATATGGCCCTAGGACCAGTACTTTGAGACCACTGCTTTAAAGGTATTATGCATGGCCTCTTGGGTAACCAAAGAGCTGGACACTATGTTGAGCTTGCAAACAACCTTCTAGAAAAGTATCATTAATTAGGCTGCAACATGTCCCTCAAAATCCACTTTCTTGACTCTCATCTGGACAATTGTGGTGCAGTGAGTGATGAGCACGATGAGAGGTTCCACCAAGACATTTCAGCAATGGAGCGAAGATATCAGGGTAGGTAGAACGCTTCTATGCTTGTTACAGTGACAAAAGATGCCCCAGAAGAGGAGTACAAGCGACAAGCAAAGAGAAGGTGCTCTCGTGTATAGGCCACTATTTCAGATAGTCCTTTTAATTGCTGTATGTTTTTTTCTTTTTTGTTTTGTTATTTGCAATTGATTGAATGAAAAACAACTCTCATTTATGTTGTATCAAGAAAATATCAGATTGTTGTAATATTGGATTGCGTTTTCACCAATACTATATTACTGAAGCACAAGTAGTTTATCTCAAAAACTAGGGCTAATAAAAATATGTTAATGTCGTATTCAATAATATTAGTAAACGTTTTTTTAGTAAGGAAACAAAAAAAATATTTGTTTTGTTGAACAGTGTAATTATTTGAATCTTACAGTATGGAACAGATATACAGCCGGGGTGTATGTACATTTCATATGGGTAGTCACCTTTCTTTCCTATGGCATGGAGAGTCCACGATTTCATACCAATTACTAGTGGGAATTTAACTCCTGGCCAGTAGGAGGAGGCAAAGCGCACCCCAGCAAAGCTGTTGTGTCACTTCCCTTACCCATAATCCCCAGTCATTCTCTATGCCTCTGTCAAGGGAGGATGTGTGAAGATGGTGTCTGAAGACATTTAATACTTTAATTGGTACTTTTCCCTGCAATCAACTATTGGGGCTATGCTGTGTCCATGTCAATCTCTTTAGTAAGAGTAATGGTGGCTTTTAGCAGTTAGAAGACGGCAAGGTAGTCTTTACTTAACTTCTAACATCAGTGCTACCCCTATATAGAAAACCAGGATCGGTTACTCTGTTTTTTCTTTTCTACAGGTCAATGTCAGAGGTGGATTACTCTGTCACACCTAAGAAGCTGTTCCTGTCCTACAGCTGGATCCACAGGTAAGTTCTTTTTCCCTACTAGAAGGTTATAGCACTATGGAACTATAGAGGGTTAAAGTTAATACAAAGATTCTACACTCAGACTCTTAGCTAATCCCAAATGGTGATGTAACCTCAAAAACACTATCACCGAAGTTTAGAAGAGAAGAAAAAGTGATTGGGATAGCGCTACGCAGCTGCGAGTCTTATAAAGTGAAATAAATATATATTAGTTTGGATCTATTTTTATCTGAATATGAAGGTGTCCCTGTTTTGGGTTGTTCAATTATGGGATTACTATTTTGATATATAAGGATCCCCGGTTTATTTTGATCATATAACCTGGATGATAGAGTAATTTCTATATTTTTAAAATAGTCTTATGTCCTATGTTTTTTATATATAAGTATCTTATAGATATTATTATAAAATATGATGTAAAAGAAGAGAGAGGAGCAAGTGCTTTAAGATATATGTATTTTATTCCTATACAGATAAGGTTCTTATCGTATAGTAGTTAACAATAAAATCTAACACATAGATGCCGGCATCTAGATTTAAAACCACATTAAAACAGTTTTTTATTTGAAATTTATACTTGTTATATTCTATCAGTATTACTGCTGGTTTTGGACTATAACCGTGGTTTTATGAAAGCAGCTCTGATTGGCAACATCTGATAAAAAACAAAAAGTTTCTATTCCTTGACATACATGTATTGTATATTTTGTTTGTTACAATTACAATTTTTCAGTGCAGATCTAGTTTTACAATATATTAGCTAGATGAGTGTGAATACCACGTATTTTTACTTAGACATTGATATTCCAGGTCTACGGTGGTTTGTCACAGCGGTAAATGGTAGTAAGTGGATTTATCTGTCATATATACGTGTATAAGCAGATTGTATCTTGTTATAAAAACCTTTTTATATTGTCCATATTCTGGATCTCCTCCGTTAAAGTTGTGACCGGCCGGTCCTTTGGTGAAGTAGTTCCGTATGTTCTCCCTTGTTTTCTTTTTTTTGGTTAAAATCCGGGTTCTTCAGGTATTTCCTGATCCAATTGTGGATTTTCTCCTTGTGTCTGTGTAGCCCTTAAGCCAGGTGATTTAGGCTGGAGCGGTTACTGGATCCTTGGATAGGAATTACACATATGGAGTCTGTCCCTAGAAAGTGGGATATGGCTCGATGTACCTATCCTAGCCAGCCCGAACACGAGAAAGACCTCTCACCTGTTGGGTTCTGTGTTTAGATATCCTGTGACTGTCAGCAATCTCTACGCGTTTCAGCCTGGGGCCTTTATCAAGATCCTTATATATCAAAATAGTAATCCCATAATTGAACAACCCAAAACAGGGACACCTTCATATTCAGATAAAAATAGATCCAAACTAATATATATTTATTTCACTTTATAAGACTCGCAGCTGCGTAGCGCTATCCCAATCACTTTTTCTTCTATAGCACTATGGAAGTCTATCCTCAGTGGATTTTTTCCTCAAAATGATCTCTGATGGGGGATATAATAATGGAACTTTGCTATCTCTGTGAAATATATCTATTTAATGGACAGCTTGGGGGCACTGCATCTGCTTAGGAGTTAGAGATCTGTTTTTTCATGTAACTGCAGCTTCAGTTACTCCAGTTTACGGGCAGGCTTGAATGTGAAGTAGAAGCCTTTATATGCCGTAGGCTTGAGAGTGGTGAGGGAAACATAAAGAAAGATATACATTTCTTTTATTTTTAATGCTTATCAAGACTCGGCTCTCATGTGTTTTCATTATTAGAACAACGCAGTGTACTTTGCACGTTTTCTTCCTGTGGCGCAACTTAATTTATTTATTTTTCTGTTGCGGTCATGTGAGCCTACTCCACTCTCCTGTATCGGCTTTCATTATACTAACTGCCGATTTGAGAGCGGAGCAGATGTCAGTGTAGACGCATTAAGTAATGTGTGTAGACCACTAGACTTCCCCCTGTTCAATTAGAAATCTCATCCTAGATGGGCAATATCTGATGCTGTGGGCACACTTTCTTTACATAATGAAACAGTCATGCTTACATATGGCCATCAGAGGTCAAGTCGGGCGGGAACGCATGGGAACAGAGTTCCTGCACTATTTTTGCAGGAGGAACCAGAGAACAGAAACGCTTCAGTAAACACTGCTGCTGTTGGTGGGAGGAGCTGGAACACAGCCTGGTTAGAGGGATAGCGAGATCCTCTAGTAATGTGCAGTAACACTTTGTACAATACACTAAATGCAAGCCTGCGGTCCTGCTGTGTTATCACCCTGCACTGTGCTCTGGGGTTATTTAACTCCCCTCAGCAGAAATAGGACTATTGCACCTTAAATGGGTGATTCTCTATGACAGAGAAGTATTCTCAGGACCAAAGGCAACCATTCAACCCTTCATTTGATTTATAGATTATATGCATAGATTATATGTATATAAATACAGTATTTGTGTGTGTGTGTGTGTGTGTATGTATATATATATATATATATATATATATATATATATATATATATATATATATAAAACAATATTAATTGTGAGGGGAGGTGTAAGTCTTGGTGAGTTCCCACACTTTGTTTTGTAGGACTTGACCCCTGATGGCCATGCTGATTTTAAGGTGCCGGTGTGTATCGGCATGCTTTCAGGCCTTCTCTTACTGGAGTCAGAGTCTTAAGTTAATGAAATTTAGATTGGATACTTCCGTTTCTCGCCGGTCACCAGGAGGGTAAATCCCCAACAGTGCTGAGGTCTTTAGGTGCCGGTAGAGGTTATATTATAATAATTTTATCAATTAATTCTATATATAATTTTGTCTGTTCAATTTAGAAGAGCTATTTAAATTAGGACAATTCTTATGCTATCATTTCTGATTTTTTTTCTTGTCCTTGTCTTTTGATATATGTTTTTTGCTTAGAGGTTTAATAGTTTTCCTCTGTGCAATTTTGATTCTCTTTTTAAATCTATATGTTTTTTTGTCTAAATATGCATACCCTCTCAGAGCCATCTATCTTTAAGGATATATGTTGTGCATTCTATGCATCAGCTTCCCCTCTTAAGGCCAACATTTTTAAGCAGTCACATGCAGTGCCCTGTGGTTCCTCTCAACCAGTTCCTGAGGGTGTATTTTTCCAGGGGTTTTTGCTGCGCAAACTATCATCTGTGTTTTATGCAGTCTTATCAGCCTTTCTGTTTGCTGGTAATAGAAAGAGGAAATCTAAGAATATTTTTCTTGCAAGGGTTCTGAGTCTGCTAAGTTTGCATCAGTCAGTCTCTCTCGGTTTTCTGATAAATATAGTCCTCAGTTACTTCTGAGGGCGAGATCTCTGATCCTGAGTCTGCAGTGGCTAGTACTGCAGACCTAGAAGAGGTTAATTTTAGATTTCATCTGGAACACTTTCGATTGCTATTGAAGGAGGTTCTTGCTACCTTGGAGAACTCCACTCCACTACGCTGAGACTCCAAGGTAGCCTAATAAGCTTTACAGTGTGTTTGATATCAAACCTTAAGCTGTAGTAATAATTCCAGTTCCCGGTTGTATGCTTGACATTATAGCTCAGGAATGGCAGAACACAGGGATAATTTCCCCATCCCCTGTTTTCAAGAAGTTGTTTCCTGTTGCTGATTCTGTTCGTGACTAAGTGGAGCTCTGTAACTAAGGTAGAGGGTGCTATCTGCACTCTAGCTAAAAGCACTACTATCCTGCTCGAGGATAGTGCTTCTTCAAGGATCTTATAGTTTAAAAGCTAGAAACTTAAAGAAAGTTATACATTCATCAGAGTTTCCTATGGCTTCTAGTGGCAAATTTTGCTATATTTCCAGGTGCGCATCTTTCTGGTGCATCTCCTAGTCTGATCTAATTTCAGAGGAGATTACTTTAGAGGAGATCCAAGATAGGAGCAAGGCTATTTATTTTATCTGTGAGGCCAGCATGCTAGTGGTTAGGCTGGGAGCATTGCGGTTCTAGCTCGCAGAGCTCTAGGGCTAATGTCTTGGTTAGCAGATGTTTCACCCAAATTTAATCTTCTGTTCTCTGTCCTTACCCTTAAGGGCAATACTTTATTTGGACCTGTTTATGCTGCAATCTTTGTCGACATTTCTGGGGATAGGAATTTTCCTTCTTCAGGAAGCCAGAGCAATCCAGGACTTCATGGAGATCTGGTCAACCTTGAAAGTAATCCTAATCTCTGAATTTAAATCGGCATGAAGGGGCCACGCCTGATCCAATCATAGATCATCTAGGGAGCAGGTTTTCTTTCTTTCCTCAGACTTGGATTCCAGATGTCCCAGATCCTTGGGCTGTGAAAGTAGTTTCCCAGAGATACAGGATAGGATTCAAGTCTTGCCCCATCAGGGGCATATTTATTCTGCTAAGGTTATCTACAACCCAGGTGAAGAGAGAGTCCTTCTTAAACTGTGTAAAGGACCTATTTTTACTGAGAGGGACGGGGTCTAGGATTCTAATCAATCCTTTTTCTGGTTTCAATGAAATAGTCAATTTTCCAACCAATATTGAACCTCAAGTGTCTCAACAAATTTCTCTAGGTTCTTTTCTTCAAAATGGAGACTATTCGTACCATTCTACTTTCGGTTCAGGAGGGTCAGTTCGTGACTACCATAGACCTGAAGAATGAGTATCTTCATGTTCCAATTCACAGGAAACATCACCTTTTCCTGTGGGTTGCCTTCCTTGTCAAACCTTCCAGTTTGAAGCTTTTCTCTTTTGGCCTTGCTATGGTTCCCCGAATCTTTACAAAGGTTTTAGGGGCCCTTTTGGTGGTGGTCAGATCTCAGGAAATAGCGATGGTGCCATTACTGGATTGACATTTTGGTTCAGGCACCATCTTTTCATTTAGCTAGATCTTTTACAGTGGCATGCTTTTGGGAATCTCTGTTCATGTAGATTTTCCTGAGGAATTTAGAAAATACATCATTCTTGCTTCTGTCCTTTTCCCCAGTCCTCTAATCATCCATCAGTGTCTCTGTGTATGGAAGTGATTGGTCTAATGGTTGTTTCCTTGGAATCAAGCATTGGTGGTATAGTGGTGAGCATAGCTACCTTCCAAGCAGTTGACCCAGGTTCGTTTCCCGGCCAACGCAGTAATTTTTTTGCCCAGACAATGGAAAGGAGGCCACTCAGATCTCTCTCAAAGGATAGTTCTAGTCTCCCTAAGAGAGACTCTCTATCTTGGTGGATTTCCCAGGACCTTCTGTTTCAGAGATCATGTTTCCTAAATCCATCTAGGCAGTTTGTTATCTCAGATGCCAGTCTGTTGGGCTGGGGAGCAGTTTGGGGTTCCTTAAAGGCTCAGGGTCTTTGAACTCAAGTCTTCAATCCCAATATCCATTTTAGATTTGAGAGCACTTATCTCCTTGACCTCAACTAGGTTTGGTCTTTTTTATCAGATTTTCAGTCGGACTTCTTCTCCTCGGTGGCATATGTTTTCCACCAGGAAGTATTTCGGTGACCCTTAGCCATGAAGGAAGTGACTCACATTCTTCAGTGGGCAGAGTCTCTCAATTGTCTCCTTTCTGCTATCCACTTCCCAGGGGTGGTCTACTGGGACGAGGATTTCTCATCCGGGGAGTGGGCTCTCCATCCGGAAGTATTTTCTATGTTAACCCTCAGGTGGGGGTTTCTGGAGTTGGTTCTGATGGCGTCTCATCTAAATGCCAAGCTTCCAAAGTTCGGGTCAAGATAAAGAGATCCTCAAACAGTTCTGATCAACGCTCTGGCGATCCCTTGGGACTTCGATCTGGTGTACCTGTTTCCTCCACTTGTTCTCCTTCCTCGAGTCAGCTTGTATCATACAGGAAAGGGCATCAGTGATTCTAATAGCTCCTGCCTGGCCTCGCAGGATCTGATTTGCGGATATGGTGAGAGGTCATCTCTTTTCCATTGGAGGTTTTCCTCTGAGGAGGAACCTTCTTCAGGGTCCCTTCCTCAATCCATATCTAGTCTCTCTGAAGCTGACTGCTTGGAGATTAAACTCCTAGTTTTTTTCTGAGTAGGTCATTGATAGAGGGGTTTTTTTCTACTCACTGGGCTAGGGAATATGTTTCACCATTATTAAGGATATTAATAAATATGTTGAGATTCTATTAACTGACAAAACAATTTATACTTTAGTATAAAGAAATAATTAATTCTTTAATATTTGTGGGGACAATTAGTATTGCATGTTGCCAACCAGAAGAGCTAGAGGAGTGGTGGGGTGGGGGCTGATAAAATCACTGGAGGGAAGACTGAATTTTGGTTCTTGTTTGGACCTACTTGGTTTTAATGCAAGATTTGAATAATTGTATTTGTATATTTATTTGTCAAGCTGTGGTCCATACTTATTTTCAGATGTCCGTCTATAATACAGATTTAATGACAGCTTCCTGGTGCTGAACTAAAGCATTAATAAGATTTAACCCTTCTGCTACCTTGGGCATAATAAAACCTTCTGGCCTATTGTCCCATATATATCTGGTCATGGCTGATTTTGAAAGATAAACAGCTCAGGCCTTGGTTGGATATACCTGGAAATACTAGCAGTTTTGGATTTTCCAATAGAAAAGACACATATTTATAGGATATTTCTAGATTTAGGAACTATATCTAGATAATTATGCTTCAGTTATTAGGAGCTACACAACTGATATTGCTGTATTAGATGTCATTTTGTTTTAAACAAACATTGTCACATATTTTCATTTATAAAACATTTTCAACATGTTTAAATGTTACTCTTTCATATAGATGATATTATTAATGGCACTTTAATATATACTCTGTATTTTCTATTTTTTTTATTTTTTGAAACACAGTATCCCTCACGTTCACTGGACATGTTTGCTATAATGGTTACTTACCTTAATACGGATATACAGTGTGACATTACCACTGCCTCACTTCTGCTTCATTATTACATTTATCTTTATGTCTTGTTTTGTAGACATTTATGAAAGAGATTTTGTATTTTTATTGATTTAAGAGTATTTTATGTTACTGAGATGTTATGAAACTACAGGCTCCTTTTGTCTTTGTTTTGTACCATTTGCATTTACATGTCTGTATGTGAGATGTTACTGTCATGTTCAGCTTTTCTTGTTTGTAAGAATAAAAGAGTCAACTAAAATGATAAATTATAAACATTTATTAAAAAAGTAGATCTCTCTGTGCAGATTTCATATACAATATACAAATATAAAAATAGTACAACATTACATTTAAAAAATAGTCTTTCTTATACATTTGGTCACATAAAGTGACTTCCTCTGGATTAATAGTTTTTTTTTATTCACATTATTTACAGTTATGTACTATTTAACTGACATAATCAGATACCTAGTCCCCATTTATAAGGCTGCAGGGTCCAGGGAGTGAAGCAGTGTTCTCTGCCCCGCCCCCTGCTCTTGTGTAACCAATGACGTGAGCGCAGGCCTTGATATTCATCCCATACGGATCAGGCAGATTGATAAGTGTAGCCCATATTAGTTTATTCATACAGACTGATGTTAACATTTTAATATCACATCAAATTTTTTTTACACTAGTTCACTATATATATATATATATATATATATATATATATATATATATATATATATGTATATGTAATGATACAGAAATATCATCAGATACATCAATTTATTAAACAGTAAATACATACTAGACATAATAATGTATTCAAAGTAAATATTAGACTTAGATTAATATGTAGATGTATTTTTACCTTTATATTAGTTGTTTGAATATTGACTATATAACTGTAAAAGTTTAGTTTCTATGAAGTTCTCTAGATTCTATAAAATAATGCCTGCCGCCATGTTTGAACTAGTTTTCTATTTATCTCTGTCTTCTGCTGCGAACAATTAGGGAAAGATATAAAAACCAGGCAATAAAGTAGAGTTTGTGTAAACAAGACTGTGTACAATCCCACACAATCTTGTTTGTATTAGTCTATTTTATTGCCTGTTATTAATTGTTTGTAGCCGGACAGTGCGATAAGAATAAAACTTAAGTTTAGACATGGCGGCGTCCATTACTTTTATAGGAAGTCAGTGGAATTTAAAAAAGCAACAATTTCCCAGTTAAATTACAGGACAAGGGGACAAAATAAATAATGAAAGTATATTACAAAAGTTTTTAAATACACATCATTAAATATTTTGTAACACAATCTCATACTGTTTATTATCCATATAAACCTAAGCCATATGGTAGAAATGAATCACTGTGAAGAAAAGGATTTTTTTTAAACAGTCAATATTAATTTGCCCCTTTTCCTGGAATTAAACTCTGAAAACATTTCCTTTTAAAGGTTGAAGTGCACAATACAGACTTTAGAACATGTTACACAGTGATTGCTAGATCAGCACAGGAACGCTTCTATTACATAGTTATCAACAGATACATCAGTTTATTGCATTCACCATTATTAAGCAGCTAAATAAATATATTTGCATATTGTCTGCTTTCTGTTTGGTCTTGAATGTCATTTGAATTTCCTGTTTATATCTCACTGACATCATGATGGCGGGTAATGGAGACGTAGCACTTTTTACACAGATCATCACAACAAAATATTTTATACATAAAATAAAGGGACATTAAAGTCATAGCATAAACTTTATTATTGATTTGTCCCCTTTTCGTGGAATTTTACTTCAAGAGGTTGAATTGTACGGATTTGTAAATCTCTGCATGTGCTAACAAACTACCTAAACATCATAATAACAATTGTTATCTTATATCCCTTATAGCTGTAAACCAGTTTGCAAACTTCTATAAGCAATCACTGGGTAGTATCTCATGGGGCCACACAATAGCAAAATGTTTTTGGTTATAGAATTACTGTGGAACAAGCATAACTGTATAGCAATTGAAAAGTTATTTACAGCAAAATACATTATGATTGTGTATTGTAATATTGTTTGATTTTGATTAAGTAAATTAATTAATTTATTAAAAATTAAATGTTGACTTTAATGTCCCTTTAACAGAACTAAATAAGGTTAAACATTTATTGGTTTGATCGGCATATTAAAATAAAAGGACCACCATCTTATAACAAACTTATTTACTAAGTATAATGACAAAAATCAATATGGTTGCTCCACTAGTGAGTCTTCAGGTAATATCCTGTGGGAATAAAAATATAAAAGGTTGTCATTTAGTTGAAACATAACATGTAAATGACTCATAATAAGTGATTACAATAAAACATTCCCTCATAAAACAACATACATGTGTTAACGTTTCTGTACAGCACTATTAATTTAAATGTTATATCCTGTTCCAGCCTGAGGTAATGAATTAATGTGTAATTTACAAAATATTTAAATGGACGTTAAACTGCTGGGTACAACTACAGAACAGAATCCAACTGGTAAAGATCTGCATCTCATACTGGGTGCCGCCATCTTGTAGCTCACATATTGTTGCATCATGTGACAGAAGCAGTGCACTTTCACAGACGTGTTTCGGCCCCTTTAATGGGCCTTTCTCAAGACTATGTTTTGGTGTGCTGTGGTGGCTATATTTAAGGCTGTAGTTGACCAATCAGAATTATCGTAATTTTGGCGCCAAACGTCCTTACTGTGACCCGGAAGGGATCACTCCGATTTCCTTCCGTTACGGCTAAATAATGTATTTACATTTTGTATCCCTTGTAGACGTTAGAGTAGTAGGTTTTTTAGTTGGCTGGGTTTTTAGAGTTACAAATAACTATATTGAGCTAGTATGATAAGACATGCAGACAAGTCATGTGTTCTCTTATAAAGACTAGAATGTCAGTAATTATTGGAGACTCAAAAGGTGTGAGAGGTCTTATCTATTATTTAGAACCCTAGGGTTTAAGCAATCTATGTTAAAAATCCATTTTGATTCTGCAGTCATTAATCTTCTCTCATAATCTCTCATAATCTCCTCCTCTCCAATTAGGTGTCACTATTTGGACACCTATATAACTAAAATCTTTCTGGTTAGCTTGGTGGTAGTTGGTGAAATGTCTATATAGTGCAGTCTCAGTACTTTTGTGTTTGATCTTCAGTAAATGTTCCCTAATCCTATAAAGAATCCTCTAATTTCTCTGCCATATACATCCTTTGTCTTAGTTAATATCTTTCTGGGTATGCTGGGTGACAGTTTGTTCTTCAAGTTGTCAGGTTTTTTTATATATAAAAATAGGTCGGGGTGTTACCTTGTCCCCTATTACCTCATCATTTTTTAAAAGTGGCCAGTGTTTCTCAATAATCTTTTCCACAATGTGTCTGTTCTCACTAAATTCTGTGATGAAGGGAATAGTGCTAACCAGAAAGATTTTAGTTATATAGGTGTCCAAATAGTGAAACCTAATTGGAGAGGAGGAGATTATGAGAGAAGATTACTGACTGCAGAATCAAAATGGATTTTTAACATAGATTGCTTATACCCTAGGGGTCTGAGATAATAGAGAAGACCTCTCACACCTTTTGAGTCTCCAATAATTACTGACATTCTAGTCTTTATAAGAGAACACATGACTTGTCTGCATGTATTATCATAGTTATTTCTAACTCTAATTTCTAATAACATAAGACTGAATTAATAATATACTATTATAGGCACAATAGGGACTACTATTTTATTGTATTTCATTACATTTTATATTATTATATACATTTTTAGTTTAATTTTAAATTTTACTATCCATTTTTATCCACAGAATCTATTTTTATCCTCAGATTCTATTTTTATCGTCAGATCCCATCGCCATATGCCTTATAACAACTATTTGATAAATCACTCGACATTTTTGTACTTATGGGTGGCAAGTTTAGTTTCTATAAACCTGAATATGGACCAAGTTCACTACACCCAGGATCTCTAAGTAAGAGAGTCGCCCATCTAAGAGTAGTAGTTTATCTAATCTCCTTGAGAGATACCTTATGGGCGATACTGTGGTACTTCTTAATAGAATAATATATTTGGATGTTTTTAATTATATTGATTTATTTATATGCATAACCATATTATTAATTATGTAATACATTTATTATATTTACATTTTAAGCTATCTGGATTTTAATTATGTTGTAAATTGCTCATCGATTTAACATATACCTTTTACATATTATCAATTTTTATGTATTTCTTATGATGTTTTAGTGAGGTTTTGAATTTTTTAACATCAAAATTTTTTAACATCAAAATGTAATCACCGGAATACTTTGTTTTTATACTACACCACTGCTTCTAAGAATTAAGCATGTGCGATTAAACGCTAAGAATAAAAACTGGAAGTGATGTAATGGCCCAGTAGCACACCAACAACATCGAAACCGGAAATGTTATAACAGAACCAATACCAGAAGTGACGCAATGTACAATGACGTCACTTCCGGTTTTATGATTTTATGGATAACACGCAAAGAAACTTTTATGGATAATAACGACTTCTAAAACACTTCATTGCTAAAGAAAAACCCAGCCAACTAAAAAACCTACTACTCTAACGTCTACAAGGGATACAAAATGTAAATACATTATTTAGCCGTAACGGAAGGAAATCGGAGTGATCCCTTCCGGGTCACAGTAAGGACGTTTGGCTCCAAAATTATGATAATTCTGATTGGTCAACTACAGCCTTAAATATAGCCACCACAGCACACCAAAACATAGTCTTGAGAAAGGCCCATTAAAGGGGCCAAAACGCGTTGACAATAATTTGTGAGCATTATTTTAATTGTATTAATATTTTTTGTAGCAATACTGCACTATGTTACATTTCTACCTACAGGAGTAACTAAGGGATGGAGTCTAGGACAAAGACCGGATATCCTTTCACCAATACATCACAAAATTCACATATTGAGGAAACATTCACAAAAAGGAGTATAATAAATTTAATACCATCACTGCAACAAGTCACATTGTAAACCTTCATTATTTTTTCATCATCTATTTGTTTGGATACTATTAATTCAGGATATTTATCACTTTTTTCTATTTTTCAACTTATTTTTTTTCTCCTTTTTACCCTTTTTTTCTAATTTTGATACCACTTTTTTTTATCGATTTTTAACCACTAATTTTTTCACAATAATTTTTTACACAGTATTTTTTCAATTTTTTCAATTTTTCAGTTATTTACTATATCACATTTTTAACGTTCCATTTTTATTTTTTCATTAATAAGAGGAGTAACATATATTAAGGAATCAGAGACACTTATCCCTATCCCAATCTATCAATTTATATTTGATTGGTAACATCTTTAACCCAATCGTTGTTCATTTAAGACTTTATTGCTATATATTTTCAGTTTTTTGTTACATGGATCCATGTTTTTAGTCAATATTGTTTAATCTATGTTGAATAAATATATGTTTTTTATATACACTATTAATGTTGACTGAATAGAAATATTCTTTTACAAGCTGAATGTTTTTAATTAACTGTTAGTTTTTTAACTGTTATTATTAGACTTATTTCCTTAGCCTTTTGCTAGGCGCTCCTTGGATTCTCTAATTACGTAATGTTTAAATTATACTTAAAGGGACACTAAACCCAAAATGTTTCTTTCATGATTCAGCTAGAGAATACAATTTTAAACAACATTCCAATTTACTTCTATTGTCTAATTTGCTTCATTCTTCAGATATCCTTTGTGGAAGAAATAGCAATGCACATGAGTGAGCCAATCACATGAGGCATCTATGTTCAGCCACCAATCAGCAGCTACTGATCCTATCTAGATATGTTTTTCAGCAAAGTTTATCAAGAGAATGAAGCAAAGTAGATAATAGAAGTAAATTTGAAAGTTGTTTAAAATTGCATGCTCTTTCTAAATCATGAAAGAAAAAATGTGGGTTTCATGTCCCTTTAAAGGGACAAAACTTTGAGATGGTAGCATGAAATGATAAATCGTGTGTGTGTATATATATATATATATATATATATATATATAAATTAATATATATATATATATATATATATATATATATATATTATTTTTGCGCAATATTTATTTGGTCCCCTTTTCCTGTAATACCGTTCTGAAATTGTGAGAAATGGAAGTGCAGAACACATATATATTCCACACAGCCATTGGCTGCACACTCTAGTGACCTATTTATAACTGTGCCTAATTGGCCACAGCAGAGAAGGTAACCAAAGTAACAACATGGCAGCTCCCATTGTTTTATAGACACTAAAACCTTACACTTATTTTGTCCCAGCTTTTAAGTTTCTTTATCTACACTTTAATGAAGTCATATTTCCTTTCATTAATGTGTTGTGTCATAGTGTAATGGGATGTTATTTCATTACATATGTTATTTTTATCTCTTGCATTGCAGTTTTAAACATGCTTCTAATGTAAAGTTTGTCATACATCTATACATTATATATTATGCATTATATTTTATATTATATAGAGCCCAATACTGTGTCACCACTGAGTGCATTTATAAGTCTGTTACATGCCTCCCAACATAAAGATCTGTGAGTCTGTGATTCATTGCAAGATGGCCTTATAAAATAGTGACATGCTTAATTTTCTAATTGTCTATGTCTTACCCTCAGACATTTTTAAATAGTTCCATGTAATAAGAAATGAGGGGTGGGGTTGGAATGGGCTGCTTTGCCTTAAAATGCCCGGGCCTATTTTTGGTCCCAGTCCGGCCCTGCATGACCCTTTATAACTGTTTTTTTATTGTAACTAACAGCAAGCACATGTATGTACGATTCTGCTCCATAGGATAAACGCTCACTGGGTGATAAGCAAAACTTTATTAGTGACGCACTCCATATTCATATAAACAAAAAAAAGCCTTTTGACCTCAGGAAACATCATTTTTACAAAAAATAAATAAAAACTATCTCATTTTAAAATTCCTTCTTTTAGATGCAGCTAATAAAAAATACTTTAATATCTTGTTTGGAAAAGTTTCCAGTACAGCGTTTGAAGGGACAATCTAGCATTTTGGATGTATTTTGTAGACAAATCTAATAATTTGTATAACAGGATTCATTTACTTACATTCTAGCGGCCAATGCAGCGACGGAATAAATTTCTTCTGAAACACAAAGAAAACATTTAGCTGTTATTAGAGATGATGAGAAAGGAATAATGTGATTCTGGTTACTGAGATACTAAGTACATGGGGTCTATTTAAGAAGCAGCGGATGCGGCCTCCGAGTCTTCGACCTACTCCGCTTCAATTCCGGCTGAAGCAGAAGTTAAGACGCAGCGGTCCTAAGACCGCTGCTCCTTAACTTGTCCGCCACCTCTAAGGTGTCAGGCAGCAATGCTAGTGGCCGATTGGCCGCGAATCTGCAGGGGGTGGTATTGCACCAGCAGTTCACAAGAACTGCTGGTGCAATGATAAATGCCAACAGCGTATGCTGTCAGCATTTATTGATGTGAGGGGGACATGATCCGCTATATCGGATCATCTCCAGCTGCACATTAATAAATGGACCCCCATGAGTTTGATGGAACCACAAATGGGTTAAACACACAGTATAAATAACGCTCAGGACTCGCAAAGCACTGCTGGTCCCGAGCGGCAAACGTCTCTGACCTAACCAGCAGCAGTGCTAGTTGCACGACTCAGTTGTGGAACTAGGGCTGTTGATTTGATCATATGATCTGTGTGTTTGACTCACAAGAAAACTGATGAAACTACTGTTAATGAGTGCATCATAAGTAAAACAGCTTAAGTACAGGGGGGGGGGGGGGGCAAAAAATTGTGGAAAAATTAATGAAAACATAACTCACATTCGTTGAATCCAAGATGGATTGTGGTCTGTTTGTTCTTCAGGCCTGGAAAAAAAGCACAAAATTAGTAAATATGTGATTAGAGGTCACTGATAGAGGGCTGGCATTTAAGCACATTAATCCTGAAGCATTCTGGGTAATACAGTACAGTGTTCTCAACAGACAATTTTGCATGCCAGGTGGCATTATGAAGTAGTGGAGTGACATTATTAAGCAGCCGGGTGGCATTATGAAGTAAATACAGAAACACCCTTGGCATCACCTGATCACTTAGGTGTATAATGGAAACAAACTTGCGGTATAAAAATCAGCAACACTTGCAAAGCCTGGTGCAAATTAAAAAAAGGATTTTTTTTCAGTGTACAGCATTAAAAACATATAGCCAGCACGGCTCCAACGGACATTGCAGGAGACTCAAAAAGAACAGGAAACAGACAGGTTTCGTGCGGGTCCACCGCACTTGTTCACAGTGAACAACTGCAGTGGACCCACATGAAACATGTCTGTTTCCTATTCTTTTTTTATGAAGTAGTGGTGTGGCATTATGTAGTAGCCAAGTGGCATTATAAAGTAGCAGAGTGGCATTATGAAGTAGCCGAGTGGTATTATAAGTAGCCGGATGGTGTTATAAAGTATCCGGGTGGCATTATGAAGTAGCTGGGTGGCATTATGAAGTAGCCAGGGGCATTGTAAAGTAGCCGGGTGGCATTATGAAGTAACCGGGTGGCATTATGAAGTAGCTGGGTGGCATTATGAAGTAGCCGGGGGCATTATAAAGTAGCTGGGTGGCATTATGAAGTAACCGAGTGGCATTATGAAGTAGCTGGGTGGCATTATGAAGTAGCCGGGGGCATTATAAAGTAGCAGGGTGGCATTATGAAGTAACCGGGTAGCATTATGAAGTAGCTGGGTGGCATTATGAAGTAGCCGGGGGCATTATAAAGTAGCTGGGTGGTATTATGAAGTAACCGGGTGGCATTATGAAGTAGCTGGGTGGCATTATGAAGTAGCCGGGGGCATTATAAAGTAGCCGGGTGGCATTATGAAGTAACCGGGTGGCATTATGAAGTAACCGGGTGGCATTATGAAGTAGCTGGGTGGCATTATGAAGTAGCCGGGGGCATTATAAAGTAGCCCGGGTGGCATTATGAAGTAAGCGGGTGGCATTATAAAGTAGCCGGGTGGCATTATGAAGTAACCGGGTGGCATTATGAAGTAGCCGGGTGGCATTATGAAGTAACCGGGTGGCATTATGAAGTAGCTGGGTGGCATTATGAAGTAGCCGGGGGCATTATAAAGTAGCCGGGTGGCATTATGAAGTAACCGGGTGGCATTATAATGTAACCGGGTGGCATTATAAAGTAGCCGGGTGGCATTATGAAGTAACTGGGTGGCATTATAATGTAACCGGGTGGCATTATGAAGTAGCCGGGTGGCATTATGAAGTAGTCTGGTGGGGGCAGTGTAATATTTTTTAATATTCTATCATTTTCTGTTATCCAAAGCACACATTAATTGCATAATTTAAAATAAATATATTTAATGATAATTTGTGAAATAAAAATGTAAATGTTTTAAGATTAGCTAATTTAGCTTAATATTGGCTAAAATTGTAGCCGGGTGGTCAGTAAAATCATCTGGGTGGTGCAACCGCTAATAAAGTCCTGGGGAGCACAATGCATTATCTAATGGGTAATTGTGATTGGTAGGATGTAACTACTATCTTCCATAATCCCCACTTTCTGACATATCACACTTCATTAGGTTCCTTTTAATAGCTTTCCATCTTAAATGGCCCATTATTTAGATGCATCTTGTCCTGTCTTGTACATCTGGATTCTTACTTTCTCATGTGACTCCTCTACCTCTCAGATCATCCCTGTGTCATTTCTTTCTGCCTGTACTGCTGATTACTGTAACTTTCTAATGCACCAAATGCATAACTGTCATTCACCTGCTCCCTGTTTGATACCCATTTAATGACCCATCTGATATCTCCCGCTAGTTTTCTGAACCTGTTTTGTTTGATTCCCTGAAATGACTTTGTTCTAAGATGAACATTCTGAGCTCCTATTGGTCCCCCTGATCTGTACCCACTGAAACAGTGTCAGATGGTCCATACTTACTCCTCAGTTATAGTGGCCAGTGTGGGGCGCTTGCTGGCAGGTTTCTTTCTGTAAGTGAGAGAATCTCTTGTCAGAACACAGCTTACATTACAATTGGTTCTATAGATAAACAATATGTAGAGGAAAAAGGTAATAACATAAGCTGAGAATTGCGTGACAATTTGTGTAGGTGAAATTATTATAGTATGGTGATCACCTGGTAGCATTGCTCATTACAGATTGTGTTTACTAATATGCAGAATAATTTTTTTATATTTGCAGGAAATCAGGTGGTTGCTGTATTAGCGCCAAAGTAGATTATGACTTATTTTTAATAAACAAACATGTCTATAAATTACGTTTATGTATTTCATACGCTTTCAAGCTTTTAAAATGTCTTTCTAATGAAGATACCTGTGAAGCATTGTAACCATGAAAGCTTAGGGAACACAAATTATAATAAAGAAGTTAAGAAAACATACTATAAGTGGCACTCACTTGCTTGCAATATTAACTGTACTTAACTTTTAATAGCTTAAAGTGAAGTTCAATTTTGATGAATTAGTGCCCGGTTTTTAATAGCCCTATTAAAAACAAGGGCACTTTAATTCATCAAAATTGTTATTTCACTCTTTTTCTTCAAAAAACCTTTTCATTCTGGCAGCCGCTCCAGCGATTCCCACGGCCGTCAGAAGCCTCTGCAGACGTCAGAAATTATGAATCTGGCTTCCTCCAATCACGGCTCCCCCCCCCCCCCCGGGGAATCATGGCCTGATGCAACGCTGTAATTGGAGGAAGCCGGATTCATCATTTTGGACCTGCAAAGATGGCTTGCAACGGGCGGAGGAAGTGCTGGAGCGGCTGCCAGGATTAAAAGGTAAGTTTTTGAAGAAAACAAGTGAAATGTCAATTTTGATGAATAAAGTGCCCTTGTTTTTAATAGGATTATTAAAAAACGGGCACTAATTCCTCAAAATTGACATTCACTTTAAATAAAACACAGTATCAGAGTACTGTGGCATAAAATCACTTAAAAGAAATATAACAATACTCACTGCTGGGAAATATTTTGTAGTTGTAACAAGGTATATAATCTAAATATATAGATCCATTCAATTCATAATTAAGCACAATAACCATGGAGAATATATTATCGTACTGTTAAGTCCATTGTGGTACAGATTTTGAGTCAAAAACATCCCTGCCTTAAAGGGACACCAAACTCAATTTTTTCTTTTTGTGATTCAGATAGAGCATTCAATTTTAAGCAACTTTCTAATTTACTCCTATTATCACATTTTCTTTGTTCTCTTGCTATCTTTATTTGAAAAAGAAGGCATCTAAGCTAAGGAGACATACATTTTTTGGATCAGGACCCTGGACAACACTTGTTTATTGGTGGGTGAATTTATCCACCAATCAGCAAGAACAACCCAGGTTGTTCACCAAAAATGGGCCGGCATCCAAACTTACATTCTTGCTTTTCAAATAAAGAGAATGAAGAACATTTGATAATAGGAGTAAATTAGAAAGTTGCTTAAAATTGCATGCTCTATCTGAATCACGAAAGAAAAGAAATTGAGTTCAGTGTCCCTTTAATGACTATGATTTCATGAGATCCACAAGAGTGGAAATTCAGTTGGGCTGAGCTGCAATACCACAATTATAACTTAAAACAGGGCGCAATCATACTCCATTTGTAGCAAAACATGCAGAATAAACCATACTTTTCCAATATTATACAGTAATGAGATTTCCCAGCAGGCAATCACCTGGTTACAACCACAAAAGATTTCCCTGCAGTGAGTATTGGACCCGCACATTACTCTGATAATGTTAATTAAGCTATTAGAAGTTAAGTTTTACTTTCCGTTCCCCTCACATGGGTGTAGTCAATATTGCAAGTAAGGGAGTGTCATATAAATATGTTTTCTTGACTTCTTTATTATAATTTATATACTAAACACTTGGCACCCCCACACTTTTAATGCATCTGAGAAAATCAGAGGTATGGCGTGGGATTTAATCTGAGATATTTATATTTTAGATGTTTAGTTCCTAGTATCCCTAAAAACATATCTCTGATAGCTTATGGAATACAACATTCTAATCAACACATCAGACAATTAAATTGTTCTAAAATCTAAAAAAAAAAATCTATTTTGCTATTACTTAAAGAGGCAGTAAACTTACATACTAATTTTATATAATTCTGCACATAGTGCAGAATTATATAACATTATCTTACCGGCACATTAATACTTTCAATTATTTCAGAGAAATAATATGTAAAAATATCCTTTATCAGAACGCCGCTCTTTGCTCTACTGAGCGGGTCTGGTTTTTCCACAATGCATCCGGCAACACTGTCTAGTCACAGTGTGCCCGGTCACGCTATAAAAATGAATGTATCTCGCTCATGCTACAGGAGCGAGCTACATTCATTTTAATGGCGCGACCGGGCACACTGTGGCTAGACAGTGTTGCCGAATGCGCTATGGAAAAACCAGACCCGTTAAGTAGAGCAAAGAGCGGCGTTCTGGTAAAGGAGATTGTTACATATAATTTCTCTGAAATAATTGAAAGTATAAATTTGCCGGTAAGATAATGTTATATAATTCTGCACTATGTGCAGAATTATATAACATTAGTATGTAAGTTTACTGCCCATTTAAGTAATAACAAAATAGTTTTGTTTTTTTTAGATTTTAGTACAATTTAATTGTCTGAATCATGCCATTAACTGCTTGCAAAGTCACTTGCAAATTTAAAACAATTTTCCATATTAATTCCATAACAAAATGTGCAGTCTTTTTCTATTTACATTTTTTGAGTCACCGGCCCCTACTGAGCATGTGCAAGAATTCACACAATATATATATATATGCATTTGTGATTGACTCGTGGCTGTCACATAGTACAGGAGGAGTGGAAACAGACATAGCTGATATTTGTGAGAAAAAAAATGTACTACTCACTCGAAAATCAGACTAAGGGGCAGATTTATTATTGTCTGTCCAACATGATATACAGTAGCGTATCATGTCCGACAGACCTCGCTGTCGGCATTTAACATTGCACAACCAGTTCTGGTGAACTGCTTGTGCAATGCCGCCCCCTGCAGATTTGTGGCTAATCGGCCACTAGCAGTGGGTGTCAATCAACCCAATCGTACACGATCAAGCGGATTGCAGACCACAGCCTCAGAGGTAGCGGACCAGTTATAGAGCAGCGGTCTTAAGACCGCTGCTTCATAACTGCTGTTTCCGGTGAGCCTGAAGGCTCGCATGGAAACGGGCATCGGGCCATTTGGCCCTTGATAAATCAGCCTCCGGATGCTGTTATTTTAAATAAATATAGACTAATATTTGAATTTTAGAACAAAAAAAACAAACCAAACACAGGTAGAGAAGATTGTGACATACAGGCAGTGATAATATTATTTTTGATAATGTTATTTAAAAAAAAATATTAATTACAAAGTTTGGATTTCAGAATAAGTTGGAATTTTGGAATTTCGGATTAGGGGATTTGTCCCTGTATTCTCAAATGCACTTAAAAATACTTAAAAAAAATAAGAAGGACTTTTTGGATTCTGTATATCTTTCTTTTCTTTTTTGCATATTTCTGCATACTAAATATGCTTTGTAAAATAAATGCTTGTGCTTCTGAAAACATAACGTGGTTTGTGTGGGTAACTCACAGGAAAAAAGCTCAAATTACTGCTTAAATTTAATGAGTGTATCGTATAAGTAAAAAAAAATTCTCACTCAGGTAAATTTTAATATCTTTCCATCTTATTGGACCCATTGAACAGATAAAGATTGTCCTGTCTGTTACATATTGATTCTTACTTCCCCATCTGACACCTGTGTATCTTTATATTTATAATTATTAACCCCCATGGTAAGATACAGGAATATATTTGTAAAGGCACTTAGAAATATGATTTGCTAGTTACCCCCTATAGTAGGAACCATGGTCTAAGGGACAATATAAAATATACGTACGCACATTTAGCCAGAAATAGAAATGAGAAAAAAATACAATTGGAAACAGCTGCTACCTTGATTTCCTGGCCAATGTCCTTAAAGGGATAGGAAAGTCAAAATTAAACTTATATGATGAGTCAGAGAGAGCATATCATTTTAAGACATCTTTAAATTCACTTCTATTTTCAAATTAACTTTGTACTCTAGGTACCCTTTGTTGAAAAATAATATGTACATATCCTACACTACTGGGTGCTAGCTGCTGATTTGTCTCTTGTCATTGGCTGACTATGTGTGTTCATCTAGCTCCCAGTAGTGCACTGCTGCTCTTTGAGCAAATTATACTAAGCAAATGAAGCAAATTTGACAATAGAAGTTAATTAGAAAGTTGTTTAAAATGCTATGCTCTATCGGAGTCATGAAATAAAAATGTCAGGTTTCATGTCCCTTTAAGTACCTTAGGAAATGAACATAATGTGTGAGCACTTTGAAGAGGAAGTGAAATATTAGCTATACAGGGCCAACATGTATTTATTAGATGTAAATAACAAAACTCCTCTGATTAGAATACTTTGTAAATGTTCATATCCTAGTAATGTTTAAAGGGACACTGAACCCAAATTTTTTCTTTTGTGATTCAGATATAGAATGCAATTTTAAGCAACTTTCTTATTTACTCCTATTATCAATTTTTCTTCATTCTCTTGCTATCTTTATTTGAAAAAGAAGGCATCTAAGCTTTTTTATTAGTTCAGAACTCTGGACAGAACTTTTTTATTGGTGGATGAATTTATCCACCAATCAACAAGAACTACCCAGGTTGTTCACCAAAATTGGTCCGGCATCTAAACTTACATTCTTGCATTTCAAATAAAGATACCAAGAGAATGAAGAAAAATTTATAAGAGGAGTATATTAGAAAGTTGCTTAAAATTTCATGCTCTATCTAAATCAAGAAAGAAAAAAATTGGGTTCAGTGTCCCTTTAATTATACTTCATGAAGTCAAATATTTTTGTTTCATACTCACATTTGTCTGGTCTTTAGTCCCCTTACAACTGGTGTCATTACTAAAAAAAGAAATATAAAAATAAGATGAATTAAATCACTCTCTATTGAACAATCATACTGCTGTCCACATTAACATTTTAGTGCCAAGTTTTACATTTGTGCTATATGACTTGTATTGCTAGGTGTAGAATGGGATAAAATATTTCAATGGTTATGGTTGTGATCAATAGTTAGTAAAATATATAGGTCACTTCTTGTTATCTCATACAATAAATGGGTCTTATAAGAATTACTACTATTACTAAAGCCTAGATTACAAGTGAAGTGCAGTCCAAAGTTATTTTTATTATTGCACAAGCGATAATCTAGGATGAGCTAACAACTACATGTGTACTAAATCCCTCACGTCTATGGGACTTGCAGTAAAATTGATACTGGATATCGCTACTTCCAAAGTTGCACTTATTTAGGTGAAGACCCCAAAACAAATAAATTAATGCAAGGAGCATGTCTGATTTCGACACCTGAACCAGAGAGGCCTGTTTTATAATCTTCCTCATTATCAAGTGATAACAGAAGACACTAAACTGTTCTATAAAGAACTGGGCTATCTGTCTTATGATTGGCTTATATTCATACTTAAAGGTACATGAAACCCAAATTTTTTCTTTTATGATTCAGATAGAGAGTACACTTTTAAACAACTTTCTAATTTACTTCTATTATCTAATCTGTTTCAATCTCTTGGTATCATTTGTTGAAGGAGCAGCAATGCACTACTAGTTTCTAACTGAACAAATGGGTGAGCCAATCACATTCAATATATATATATGCAGCCACCAATCAACAGCTAGAACCTAGGTTCTCTGCTGCTCATGAACTTGCCTAGATAAACCTTTCAGCAAATGATAACAAGAGAAGGAAGCAAATTAAATAATAGAAATAAATTGGAAAGTTGTTTAGAATTCTGAATCATGAAAGAAAAATTTGGGGTTTTATGTCCCTTTAAGTATTTTATAGGTACAGACAAGCTAAAGTGCAATAAGATAATAATCTAATGCATTTTGTACCATATTTTCTAGAGAGGCTGGAGCTCAAATTGTGTATTAACATGTGCTGCAAATTGCCTTACTCAGCTTTATATACTGCACAGTGATTGCTTAGAGCAATTTACAGGTACTGCTAATTAGCCAAATAAGGGACATGAGATACAGTATGTATCTGTACCAGGCAATTTACAGCATATTTCAGAGCTAGCTGTATAATTGGAGCCAGATGGATCATATTGTGCAAGGTCCATTTGACAGGGATGGCATATAGGGCGACATATTCAGCTAATTCTTAAAAGCACTTAATCTCATATGGGACCCTCATTATGTCTTTTTAATACTCATATTGCTCAATGTAAGTTCTGTGAACTGCAGGTATTATTGTTCCCTGCTCCTATTATCAGTTCTTTTAGTTTCTGTAAATCCTCCTTTTATTAATAACATATTTATGACATAGACTGTATAATTCTGTACTTAATACGTACGATTGCAGGTGCTCTTAAGCAGCTCTTCCTCCTACAATAAAACAGTGAGTCATTAATTTAAAACAGTGATGAAAAGCTTCTTAACACATAGGGGCCAAAGATCACTAGTTTAGAAGCCTTAGAGCTGCAAATGTCTATTAAATACACAAATGATCAAGTATTTCCTAAAAATGTCCAGTAGAGCAGGGCCTGACTTAGGTGAGGTTATACAGTAGTCTATCTGCATTTCTACCCTACAGAGGGTTCTTTTGAGTCATGCCCACCTTGTTTGTCCACCAATCAGATGCCCATAAAGCACACATTACTAGTTCTCCTTTTTTTCCCCAAGGGCCACAAACATAAGTGTAGAAGGACACATTTGGCCCAGGGGCTGCTTTAGGCCATTACTATTATTATAGATGAATAAGCTTTATTATGAAAAATGCTGTCTACAAATGTCTGTTATATCAAGAAGAGACTACAGGTCCGATTTATCAAGGGTCTAACGGCCCCTGATGCCCCTGTTTCCACGCTAGCCTGTAGGCTCGACGGAAATGACAGTTATGAAGCAACGGTCTTAAGACCGCTGCTTCTTAACTGGTCCGCCGCCTCTGAGGCTGCGGACATCAATCATCCTATACGATCGGGCTGATTGACACCCCCTGCTAGCGGCCGATTGGCCTCGAATCTGCAGGGGTGCGGCATTGCACAAGCAGTTCACTAGAACTGCTTGTGCAATGTAAAATGCCACCAGTGTATGCTGTCGGCATTCAGCGATAACTGGTGGACATAATCTGCTACAGTGTATCATGTCCGCCAGACAATGATAATTCGGCCCCTACATATGAGTGATGTATTGATGCTAATGTAATAAATCATGTAATAATGTAGCGTATTAGTTACCCATGTAATAGTTTATACACCATTATGGTAACAGCAGTGTAACCATCCTCCTAGTGTGACTTGTTTAGTGCATTTAAGACATGGGGTCACAGTGCACAGGCTCCATTAATATTCACTCTCATTCACAGAAAATCCAGAGCACTACCCAGCCCGTTCTTAAGAGGAAATCCCATATATTACACAACATATAGTTTTTTTTCTTACCAGTTCTGTAATTTTCTCCAGATATTTTATATAAAATTGTAAATCAAGTTTACGTTCACTGTAAGACAAAAACAGAAAAAATGTACAGAACATGCTCAATAATTACATAGCAACCCTACTGGTCTAATGCCTATGCAATTGTTGCTGTGTATAAAAAGAGAAATCCAAACATTTTCTTTCATGATCCAGATAGAGAATATCATTTTAAACAACTTTCCAATTTATGTATATCATTTAATTTGCTTCCTTCTCTTGTTATCCTTTGCAGAAAGGTTTATCTAGGCAAGCTCAGAAGCAGAAGATAACCTAGGTTCTAGCTGTTGATTGGTGACTGCATATCTATATCGATTGTGATTGGCTCACCCATGTGTTCAGTTAGAAACAATTAGTACATTGCTGCTCATTCAACAAATGATACCAAGAGAATGAAACAAATTAGATAATAGAAGTAAATTAGAAAGTTGTTTAAAATTGTATTCTCTATCTGAATCATGAAAGAAAAAGGACAGTTGTACTCTAGAGCAGTGGTTCTCAACCAAAGTGACCTCAAGGCCCGGTAAATTTTAGCTGGACATGTCCAGGGCCCAGTAGTTTTATTTATATATATATATATATATATATATATATATATATATATAATATATATATATATATAGTAAGCAGCAGGGATTTGCCCTATCAGTAACTAAGCAGTTCAATGTGGGTTTAGTGGGGGCCCTGGAGTGTGGGGGTCCTGCCAAGGGTCTGTCGCTGTGAGGGACATGGAGTGTGAGGTCTGGCCCTGGAGGTTGGGGGCCCTTTCTTTGGCCCTTAATGTTGGGGGTCCTGGCTCTGGAGGTTGATGGGCCTGTTGGGGTTAGGGCAGGGAGGCTACCATGTTCTTTTGCATACATTTGAATACATTTGGGTCAGTGTGAGACAGTTTTCCTGGGGCCTTGATTGGTCTCAGTCTGCCCCTTGTGTGCAGTGGGGTAAGAGTGTGCAGTGGGGGCATGACAGGTCAGGGCCCACCAGCAGGGCTATCACGGCCCGGTACTGGGCCACGGCCAGGCTGTTGAGAAACCAGGCTCTAGAGAGAGAGGATGGGTACAAGAGAAGCATATTGTGTAGTGGTGCTGTTCTGTATAAACTAATGTCATAGTGATCAAGTCAGTGCACCTGGAGACTCCCGCCTTGCTAGACTGGGCAAGAAGGTGAGAAAATAAAAGAACTAACTAATATATACAATAAGCAGCAATAGATACAGATGAATGTCAAGAAAAGGAGGAAAGAGGGCTTCAGTGGGTCACTATGAGATAATGTGCAAGAGAGGTACAGAGTATATAGTGTATAGTTGTAGATTCAGTGATCACCTGTGTGCAAGGTGAGGCAAGGAAAGGGCTACAGTGACATAGTGTGTGCAAGGTGAGGCAAGGAAAGGGCTACAGTGATATAGTGTGTGCAAGATGAGGCAAGGAGAGGGCTACAGTGATATAGTGTGTGCAAGATGAGGCAAGGAGAGGGCTACAGTGATATAGTGTGTGCAAGATGAGGCAAGGAGAGGGCTACAGTGATATAGTGTGTGCAAGATGAGGCAAGGAGAGGGCTACAGTGATATAGTGTGTGCTCTTATTGATAAGGAAAATACTACAGTGATATAGTGTGTGCAAGGTGAGGCAAGGAAAGGGCTACAGTGATATAGTGTGTGCAAGATGAGGGCTACAGTGATATAGTGTGTGCAAGGTGAGGCAAGGAAAGGGCTACAGTGATATAGTGTGTGCAAGATGAGGGCTACAGTGATATAGTGTGTGCAAGGTGAGGCAAGGAAAGGGCTACAGTGATATAGTGTGTGCAAGATGAGGCAAGGAAAGAACTACAGTGATATAGTGTGTGCAAGATGAGGGCTACAGTGATATAGTATGTGAATGAGGCAAGGAAAGGGCTACAGTGATATAGTGTGTGCAAGATGAGGCAAGGAGAGGGCTACAGTGATATAGTGTGTGCAAGATGAGGCAAGGAGAGGGCTACAGTGATATAGTGTGTGCAAGATGAGGCAAGGAGAGGGCTACAGTGATATAGTGTGTGCTCTTATTGGTAAGGAAAATACTACAGTGATATAGTGTGTGCAAGGTGAGGCAAGGAAAGGGCTACAGTGATATAGTGTGTGCAAGATGAGGGCTACAGTGATATAGTGTGTGCAAGGTGAGGCAAGGAAAGGGCTACAGTGATATAGTGTGTGCAAGATATGACAAGGAGAGGGCTACAGTGATATAGTGTGTGCTCTTATTGAAAGGGCTACAGTGGTATAGTGTGTGCCCTTATTGGTAGGGGAAGGGCTACAGTGATATAGTGTGTGCTCTTATTGAAAGGGCTACAGTGGTATAGTGTGTGCTCTTATTGGTAGGGGAAGGGCTACAGTGATATAGTGTGTGCTCTTATTGGGAGGGATTTAGGGAAAGGGCTACAGTGATATAGTGTGTGCTCTTATTGGTAGGGAAAGGGCTACAGTGATATAGTGTGTGCTCTTATTGAAAGGGCTACAGTCATATAGTGTGTGCTCTTATTGGTAGGGAAATGGCTACAGTGATATAGTGTGTGCTCTTATTGAAAGGGCTACAGTGGTATAGTGTGTGCTTTTATTGGTAGGGAAAGGGCTACAATGATATAGTGTGTGCTCTTATTGGTAGGGAAAGGGCTACAGTGATATAGTATGTGCTCTTATAGGTAGGGGAAGGGCTACAGTGATTTAGTGTGTGCTCTTATTGAAAGGGCTACAGTGATATAGTGTGTGCTCTTATTGAAAGGGCTACAGTGATATAGTGTGTGCTCTTATTGAAAGGGCTACAGTTATATAGTGTGTGCTCTTATTGAAAGGGCTACAGTGATAGTGTGTGCTCTTATTGAAAGGGCTACAGTGATATAGTGTGTGCTCTTATTGAAAGGGCTACAGTTATATAGTGTGTGCTCTTATTGAAAGGGCTACAGTGATAGTGTGTGCTCTTATTGAAAGGGCTACAGTGATAGTGTGTGCTTTCATTGGTAAGGAAAGGGCTACAGTTATATAGTGTGTGCTCTTATTCAAAGGGCTACAGTGATATAGTGTGTGTTCTTATTGGTAAGGAAAGGGCTCCAGTGATACTGATATCACTACCAGTACCAACCAACCACTGTGGGGGACTTTAAGAATGCCTTGCATAAGCATAAGGCTATCCTAACAACTAAATAAGCTTAGACTTTTAGGAAAATTGGGACAGACTTATTGAGCCTATGGTTCTTATTTGCTATCATAGGGCCAGATTACAAGTGGAGAATAATCATTTGCGCTATAGCAATAACGGGTATATCACAAGGGTTTTCGCTCATCGAGCTTACCGCTGGTATTACAAGGTGAAAGTGCGGTCTACTTCTGACAAGCACAAAGAGCCCTGATTAACCCCTTTTTGCTTGCGAGCAGCAGTTAGTGTGCCACTTATAATCTAGCCCCTAATGAGACAGAGGGGGTAACAGATGTGTCAAGAATCAGTGTATAATGTTTTCCTAGGGTCTAATGAACTTTAATTCCTTTTCTGGATAAGCTGTGTAAAGTCACGCTTCTCATTTGCATTTTAGGGGAAAAAAATAATTTACTCACCAATCTGCAAGTTTCAAATCTGTGGAACAAAACAAACATTACAGCACATTAGCACATATAAGAAATTGGTGAGCTTTATTAAGCCATTCACAAGTACATGTCAGTTTGTCACAATCCTGAAATCTATTGAATATGCCCTGACACTAGATCATACTTCTTCCTGTGTTATCTTATTAGGGCCTTGATTTAATAAAACCTGTTTGTGAAACTAACTTCTTAAGCAAACCTCTGGCAATAACATTGTAACTTGCACATTGCAGAATACATAACCAATGGAGCACATTATAGCACATAGAGGGCTAAATTACAAGTGGAGCACTAAATTATCACGCACCCGCAAACGGGCATATTTGCCCATTTGCAGGCGCGAGATAAATAACCAGCCATTACAAGTGATAGCAATTAGTGCTTATTGTCCCCCAATTGCCCCCAAACTTAAATTTTACACAAGCTAGACGCCATAGGGGGTACGCAATGATTGGAGGAAGCCAGATTCATCATCGCTGTGCTAACTACAGCAGGAGATGCCGGTGCCAGTCTGTTTTCCATAAAGAAAGGTATTTTAAAACATAAGCGTCATCCTAAAGTTGAATGAATGAATGAATGAACGTGCCTTTTTATAAAGATTTTAGATACCGGGCACTTATTCATTAAACTTTAAGTGTTAGTTTTTTTTTTTTTTAAACTGCACTTAGCAGTTTTTAGAGGCTAAAGTTGGTGGGTGTGGGGTGTTAGAAAAAAACGGCACTGAAAAGTGCTTTTACATTGCTGTCTATGGGAACTGTGTGTTCCCTGTAAATCCATAAGCATGTACATAAATATTTAAAATTGCTGCCCTTCACTGTGCTACTTACCCCCTTCGCTGCGCTTTGGTTCTGTGCCATGTATGACGGTATCAGAACAAAGATCCCATTGGAGCCTATTGAGGTTCCCATTTGTGTTTGCTGGTATTGCAAAGTGGAGCTCAAATATCGCTTTAGCGAAAGTGATATTTTATGCTCCACTTGTAATTTGGCCGATAATATATTGCACTGTGAAGGTTAGAAATATCACAAAAACGCCTTATCCTATAATATAAAAGGCCAAGTGTGTTTGTCCGAATCTGTCATGTGCAGTAGAGACAGTAGAGACAGTGCAAGGACAAACACACCTGGCCTTAGAGTCTACCTGATCTGCTGTCCGCGGCGTGACAACAGTGGCCGGGAGTTGACTGGGCGCGTGAGCGGGCGTGGCATGGTGGAACTGGGCAGTGCGTGGAGCGGGGCCGGTCACGTGCGTGCGAGAGAGACAGATCAAAAGAGAGGGGGGAGAGAGAGAGAAAGAGAGGGGGAAAGAGCAAAAGAGAGGGGAGAGAGAGCAAAAGAGAGGGGAAAGAGCAAAAGAGAGGGGAGAGAGCAAAATAGAGGGGAGAGAGAGCAAAAGAGAGGGGGAGAGAGAGAGAGCAAAAGAGGGGGGAAAAGAAAAATAGAGGGGGAAAGAGAGAGAGCAAAAGAGAGGGGAGAGAGAGAGAGCAAAAGAGAGGGGGGAGAGAAAGAGCAAAAGAGAGGGGGGAGAAAGAGAGGAAAAGAGAGGGGGAGAGAGCAAAAGAGAGGATGGAAAGAAAGCAAATGAGAGGAGGGAGAGAGAGCAAAAGAGAGGTGGAGCGAGAGAGAGTGCAAAAGAGAGGGGGAGAGAACGCAAAAGAGAGGGGGGAGAGAAAGCAAAAGAGAGGGAGAAAGAAAGCAAAAGAGAGGGGGGAGAGAGAGAGCGCACAAGAGAGGGGGCAGAGAGAGAGAGAGGGGGGGGGAGAGAGCAAAAGAGAGGGGGGGAGGGAGAACAAAAGAGAGGGGGGAGGGAGAACAAAAGAGAGGGTGGAGAGAGAGAGAGAGAGAGAGAGAGAGAGAGAGAGAGAGAGAGAGAGAGCAAAAGAGAGGGGGGGAGAGAGATCAAAAGAGAGGGGAGAGAGAGAGAGCAAAAGAGAGAGAGGAGAGAGAGAGAGAGCAAAAGAGAAGGTGGAGAGAGAGAGCAAAAGAGAGGGGGGATAGAGAGAAAAAGAGAGGGTGGAGAGTGAGAGAACGCAAAAGAGAGGGGGAGAGAGAGCGCAAAAGAGAGGGAGAAGAGAGTGCAAAAGAGAGGGGGAGAGAGAGAGTGCAAATGAGAGGGGGGAGAGAGAGAGAGGAAAAGAGAGGGGGAGAGAAAGCAAAAGAGAGGGGGGAGAGAGGGAGCAAAAGAGAGGGGAAAGAGTAAATGAGAGGGGAGAGAGAGAAAAAGAGATGGGGGAGAGAGAGAGCAAAAGAGAGGGGGAAAGAGAGAGCAAAAGAGAGCGGGGGAGAAAGAGAGCAAAAGAGAGGGGGGGAGAAAGAGAGCAAAAGAGAGGGAGAAAGAGCAAAAGAGAGGAGGGAGAGAGAGCAAATGAGAGGAGGAAGAGAGCAAAAGAGAGGTGGAGCGAGAGAGAGTGCAAAAGAGAGGGGGAGAGAACGTAAAAGAGAGGGGGGGAGAGAGAGCAAAAGAGAGGGAGAGAGAGAAAGCAAAAGAGAGGAGGGGAGAGAGAGCAAGGGGTGAGACCGCTGTACTGCAAAGAATGGCCCGTGTGAACGGGCTTTAGGACTAAAATAAAAATAATTTAATAAGAAAAATTTCTCTATAAGACAGTCAATATATGCATAATAGAAAACTTGAAAACATCTAAAAAATAAAAGAGCTATAAAAACACTGTCAATTTGGTCACATTGTCACATCTGTATGAGGTAGGTCTGGTCTCTTTCATCGGGTAACGGGTTAGCCTGAGGTTTCACCCCATAGTCACTTACTGTTCAGTCTCCAAATTATCAGAGACACCTAACAACAAAAAAAAGAAAGGAAAACATTTAGTGTAATTAGAACAGGGCAAATTCAGCTACTGATGTAGTCATACTAAGGGATCTTGTTATCAGGAATTACTTGGGTAAAACACCTACAAGTGATTCTGCTTTATATAATCTACATCTGTGCTTACAGTATATTGCTATAATGACTGATTAAATATATAGAGGTTAAAACTAGTACCTGTTTTTCAATTGTCTGTTTGTCTTCCATCTGAAATAGAGAGACAATAATTGTCACGAGATTATATATCTCAGGACAAAATAATAAAACAGTAAAGCATAGGGGTTAATCACAATCTTGCTCTTGTTTTAGGCAGATAATGATTACTGAACTTCAGTTGATATTGTCAATGTGTTTTTCAGTGATCACAATCCCAAAATGCTTCTGTTGTTAATGACAAAAGAGAGAACGAGCGCAAAACCACTCTAAGGGTAAACGTTTTAATGGTGACTTGAAAAGTGCAATGTCAAAACAGACGTACAAAATTCAAGAATAAAATGTGTAATGAAAGATATCACAGTGTAATCCTTCTCGGCAGCAAGCTGTGTGTCTTTTCCTAGGTGCAGTGTCAGTGTGTGATCACGACTTCATAGGTTCCAGGTGAGTGGAGCAATTCTAGGACATTGAGCTTGCGTCGGATGGGACCCACGAAATCCTCAACGCGTTTCCTCTGGTTACGACCAGACGTTCTCAAGAGGGTAAAAAAGTCTGGTTGTAACCAGAGGAAACGCGTCGAGGATTTTTTTGGGTCCTATCCAACGCAAGCTCAATGTCCTAGAGTTGCTCCGCTCACCTGGAACCTATGAAGTTGTGATCACTACACTGACACTGCAGCATTGAAATAGCGGTATCTAGGAAAAGACTCACAGCTTGCTGCCGAGAAGGACTACACAGTGATATCTTTCATTGCACATTTTGTTCTTACATTTTGTACGTCTGTTTTTACATTGCGCTTTTCAAGTGACCATTAAAACTTTTACCCTTAAAGTGGTTTTGCGCTCATTCTCTCTTTTGTCTTTCACAGTTCTTTTCTGGGAGGCTGATC
This sequence comes from Bombina bombina, assembly GCF_027579735.1. NCBI lineage: Eukaryota > Metazoa > Chordata > Amphibia > Anura > Bombinatoridae > Bombina > Bombina bombina. The sequence goes on from NC_069500.1 coordinate 923,691,862, forward strand.
ACAGATTTCTCCCTTGCTAACTGAGTGGCATCCACTTCTGTTTGGATCTGAGATCCCATATTGGATATTTGATCCCAGACACCTGATCCTAAAGATATCCTTACTCAAGATCTCAGGATTCTTTTTATACACAGGTGTGATTGTTCTTAGACTCTCAGCAAACAGAACCACTGAACTTTTTATATATTCAATTTTATATATTTATTATTTGCATTTATTATTTTCTTTCCTTTGTTGAAAGGTTGATTATACTTTCATGCTTTTTGTCAATTTTTTTTTTTTTTTTTAAATATTGTCTTTTTATTGAGGTAAATCTTGAAAAAACAATAGGCAGGTTACATCATATGAGATATGAACAAAATGAAACAGGGAAGTAACGATAACAAAAAGAAAAGAATCAGTCATAGAGCTATTGTACATAACCCTAACCATGTCTGCTCGATTATGGAGTATATTACTATCATACCTCAACTTTTCAATAATTTCTTTTAAAGCTAGATAGTATTTTAGCAGAAATGAACAGGAATTAGTGCACATCAGGTAAAAATTCACATAAGTCATTGATGATTATAAATTCAAACTTGTGTCAGAATACGTAGTTGATACGTCAAATGGAACATCAGCTTTTGGTGATAAGCATCATTTAGATTAATACTAACTGGAGTTATGAGTTTAAGGGTACACCCTGTTTGTAAATTGTTAGCTAAGGTGTTTGCCGCTGGTGTGGGGTGTCAAAGGAAAGATCAAAGGACATATGAGGAAGAGTACTCTGAAGTGTTTATTAAGTATCGATGAATGTAGGGTGTGAAACTTGTTACCAAGATATGACTGCATGAAACGTACTTATTAGAGTTTGATTGTTAAGTTAAGGAGCTCCTACATATATGAGGTATGTTAGTTGTGATAGGCACACCTGAAGGGAAAAAAAAGGGGGAAGGGAGAAGCAGAAGGGAAGGATCTAGAGAAGGGGTAAGGTAGCGTAATGAAGACCTAGGCTTTTCCCAGACTCAGCTAGGTTACAGAGTTAAAGTGTTGGGAAGTCTAATTTTCCTCCATAATTCCCAAGTTTGGCAGTGGAGGTTAATTTTATTATTTGCAGTGTAGATAGGGCTCTCCATAACCTCCAAGTAGTCCATAATTTTAGTCAAGTCATGCCAGCTGGGAATATTAGTTTGCTTCCATAAGCTTTACAGCCATCATTAAATAGATGCTAAGGAGACCCACAGGGGAGAGAGGAGACCCCACGCCAAGGTGGAATAACACTTTTTTCGGATCCGACCATAAGGTCGAGTCCAATTCAGAGCATCTTTGAGAAAGCATATCCCACAAGGGTTTCAGAGCAGTACATTCCCACCATATGTGCGTCGGGGAGCCTATGTGGTTGCAGCCTTTCCAGTAAAGCGGAGAGTTAATAGGAGAAATTTTAAAGAGTCTGAGTGGTGTGATATGCCATTGCATGCAGACCTTAAGATGTAATTCTAGCAATGTGACGCAGTGGAAGGCTTTTTTAGTCAGTGGCATAGCATTAGACCAGTCTTCTGGGGTGGCATGAAACCGCAGGTCCCTTTCCCACGCAATAGTACAGGCAGATTTAAGGTAGATGGGTGGGTTTGAGATGTCTTGATAGGAAATTGACAGGGCCCTAGAGATCCTTTTGCCAGAATTCCATCTCTGTTCCCATCTTGTCGGTGGGCGGAGAGGTAAGGTCGTGAATCCCCAGGAATATAGGAGACTCCTCAATCTCCAGAACTCAAATTGTAGAAGCTGAGAGGGCTGGAATGTGGCGCAGAAGGTCGCAAGGTTCTATAGCTGTCCATTGGGGAATAGATCCTGTATGTCGGCAATTCCATGGGAACGCCATAGCGGGGTTTGTGAGTCCTGAAGGGCATGTAACAGACCTGAGAGCGTGTGAATCGGAGAGGGATGAGGAGCTATTTGAGAGAGCGAGTGAATTTTATCCCAAAATTTTAAAGCCGAAAGGACAATGAAGTTCTGAATATTAAGAGAAACTCTGATGTGCTTAGGAATCCATATTAGATCTAGCAATGTAAGTGGATGTGGCAAAGTAGCCTGCTCTAGGATCCACCATTTGCAATCAGAAGTCTTAGAGTTCCAAGGAAGGATATGGGCCAATCTAGAGGCTCCGTGATAATACGCCAAGTTAGGGGCGCCAGCGCCTCCACTTAGCAGTGGTTGTTGTAAAATCCTAGTAGCCACTCTTGGGTGTTTATTTTTCCAAATAAACTTGTTACAAAGGAGTTGGAATTTCCCAATGAGGGATTTAGGGATAGGAATCGGCAGAGTTCGGAATAGATAAGTGAGTTTGGGTAAGAGGGTCATCTTGAAAGCTGCTATTCTGCCCAGCCACGAAATGCTAGGAACATTCCAGCGATCTACAGAGCTTTGGAAGGAATGAAGGAGGGGATAAAATAATAGTTGAAATGTTACAGGAGAGGAAGACTCCCAGATGTTTGAGGCGCTGCCTCAACCAATTGAAAGTGTGCGTCTTTTTGAGGGTCGAAAATTCTAAGTCAGACATGTTGATAGCATAAGCATCTGTTTTATTCACATTGAGTTTATAGTAGCTGACCTTACCAAAGGTTTGCAAAAGGTCAAATAGGGCGGGTAAAGAGTGTACCGGGTCGCTAAGGAGAACCGTAAGGTCATCGGCAAATAAAGTAATTTTGTGATTAAATCCATCCAAGTTTATACCCTTGATACCCTCGTGGGAGCAAAGGGTTGCAGCCAACGGCTCCACTGCCAATGCAAAAATCAGTGGGGATAAGGGGCAGCCTTGTCTCGTGCCGTTGGAGATTGGAAAGGAGGGAGATAGGAACCCCTAACTGATGCTGAAGGGCATGTGTAAAGGGCTTTTATCCAAGTGAGAAAGTGAGGTGGGAAGCGGAATTTATTAAGGGTTTCGAAAAGGTATGACCAATTTACACTGTTGAAGGCCTTTTCCGCGTCAAGGGCCAGGGTGGTGCACGGCATCTTCCGTCGCCTGGTGTTGTCGGGACCTTCTCGACCAGGTGTGAATCCCACCTGGTCCCAGTCTAGTAAAGAGGGGAGGACGCAGTTTAGTCGGTTAACCAAAACCTTAGCGTAAAGCTTTGTGTCTATATTTAAGAGGGATATAGGACGGAAATTTTCGCAAATATTAGGGTCCTTACCAGGTTTCGGGATGGCTACTAATGTAGCGGCTAGATATTCAGGGGGAAAAGAACCTATTTCCCCGGCTAGAAAAAAAAACTCTGGTAAGCAGAGGGACAATGTAGGGGCTAAATTGCTTATAAAAAAATGGCAGTAAAGCCATCTGGGCCTGGGGCTTTGTGCTGTTTCAAAGATTTGATGGCAAGTTTGTATTTCTCGTGGGTGAGGGCAGCATCAACATGTTTTTCTGATCCTCAGTGAGTGTTGGGAGAGAGAGTGGGTCAAGGAAAGGCTCAATACTTGTAGGTGTGGGTATATGGCAGTATGGGGAATCCTTTAAGTTATAAAGGTCCTGGTAATATTTAACATTTTTCCAATGTACGCAGGTAGGCGGACTGGGCTATTTTGCGTTTTGAGGTATGGTATCCGGGCATCAGCAGTTCTTTGTTTCAATTTGTTGGCTAGGAGGCGATCTGCTTTATTACCTTTTGCGTAATATAATTGCTTGACTTTTTGTATCTGCCATTGTAACCTGGCATTTTCTATGTTAGTAATTTGGGCTCTTACTTCTTCTACTTGTAATAGGGAGTTTGGGTCCAGTGTATGTTTATGCTGGCTAGTTAAAGAGCAGAGTTTCATATGGAGTTGCGAAAGCAACTCTCCTTGCTTCTTCTTATATTTGGACGAGAGCTTGAGAAAAATGCCTCTAATGTAGGCTTTGATTGAGCTCCACAGACAGTGGTCATTTACTGCCCCGTTATCGTTAATTGTTATGAATTGTTTGATTTCTTCTCTAATTGAATTGACAGTGTTAGGGTCTGCAAGCAGATATTCAGGCAGTTTCCAGGTAGGTCGAGAAGTCTGGTGATTGGGGTGTGTGCATTGTAACAAGCACTGGGGGAATGGTCTGACCACGTGCAATTCATGATCTGCGCTGATTGGATTTGATCTAATAGACGGGGCTCGCAAAAAACAAAATCAATATGCGAATAAGAGTTATGCACCACAGAAAAGTATGAGTAATCTCTGGTGGTAGGGTGCAGCGAGCGCCAGATATCAAACAAGTTATGGTGTGCAATTAGTGTATTGAATTGTTGTGTGGTTTTAAGCAGAGGAGGGTTAAAAATCCTAATTTTGGCAGAGCGTCTGTCTAAGAAGGTATATAGGACCATGTTAAAATCCCCAGCTAGTAATAGGTTGCCAGATTTATGCAAATCCAGAAGGCGTAAAAACTTCCTAAGGGAATTATTTTGTCCAGAGTTGGGGCCATAATAGGATGCAAGAGTATATATAGTTCCCTCTAGCTTACAGTTTAGAATTAAGAATCTGCCCTGAGGGTCTGCCAATCCACTTTTAATTTTTTCAAAAAGGACACTCTTATGGATGAGGATCGCTACCCCCTCTAGATTTTCCCATGAATGAAGCAGTCTCCATCACTGGGTATTGTTGGGATTTGAGGGGGGACTGGGGTTGCCCTCCACCCAGTGGGTCTCCTGCAGGAAAGCAACCTTAGATTTGACATGATTGAGGAAGCGTAAAAGTCTACTTCGTTTGTTGGGGGTGTTGAGACCTCTGACATTATGAGAGGTAAATGTTAGAGCCATGTTTTATAAAAAAATATGTTTGAAGGAAAAATGAAGAATTAAGAACAATGGGAAGAAAACGAAGAAGGGGAAAAATTGAGGGAAGAGGGGGGGGAGAAGAGAAGGAAGAAGAGAGAGAGAGAGAGAGAGAGAGGAGAGAGTGAAAAAGGGGGGGAGGGGGGTAAAGGGAGTATTCGGTGTGCCGCCTAGGAAAGAATAGGAGGTAAAGTACTGTATTAAGCTAATAGGGTTGCGGTATAGACGAGAGAAACCGCATTAGGTAGTCTCCCCTAAAGGGGAGCACGTTAGGAGTGGGGGGATGTGTGTACGTTAAGGGAAGGCACTAAGTGCCTAATATATGAATTTTTTCTGGGGAAGTGGTCGCGACGAGAAAAAGATTAAAACTATAAGAGCAAGTTTGATGTTAGGAGAATGAAAGGGGATAATCAGCCGTGGGGGTCTGCCGCCCATGGATAGGATGAAGTGTGGTTATAAACCACAGTAGACAGAATTGTGTAGTGTCTGTTAAATTGTAGGACCGCTAATTTATAGGTGTGTAACACATGGCGAATTAGGGATTATTCAGGCAAGAGGAGAATGATATGCTAAGGTTGCTGGGATTAGTCACATAGGGTGGGGATTGTAAGTAGGGATCTTTTGTGATAGGGCGGCCTCATTTGTACAGTAAATTAAATGTGGGCGTTGGTGTATAGTTAGCTAAGCATTTTAAGTGACATAGTTGGTAGTGTAAGGGGGTCCTTGGTGAGGAGATAGCAGCTGTGCATACATTTATACATTCAAAACATTGTAATCCAACATAACAGTCAAAAGAAATTTATAAAAGTTAAACATTAACAAAGGGAGTCCACCTCTGATATCTCTGTAAGGGGTAATGCAATATAGGTTATGGATGTAACTGAATGCTGCGGTAAGTGAAACTATGCAACATATAAGAGCATATGTTGTCTAGTGTGGTAGGAAAAGGTAAGCCCCCTTGATAGTGACAAAGAGTGCAATTAAAGCTGAAGTCTATGAAGTGTGTTTGGGTGAGTGAAGGAAGTAAAAGATCAGAGGCGGAGCTCCCTATAACAAAACAGTAGGACAATGCTGCATGATAGTGCTAAACATCACATACTAGTATAACATTTAAGTAGAGTTTTCAAGAATCATATAATAATGAAGCGAGCCCACCCCTGGCACCACTACTAGCAAAAAGGCGTGAATGACTAAGAGGGTTTCTAATTGTAGTGCCCAGCGAGGCAGTAGTTTGACTATGTGCGTATGAGATCCAGTGTGGAACGGGGAGATCGGGCCTATCTGTCACTGACAAATAGTAGAGCTAAAATACGGGTGTGGGATGCGTGTGTAGAGGAATAATAGAAGCAGTAGGGCCGAGGCAGGCTCGCATACATCCAAAACAACACAGTTTTTCGAACATGTAACTAAACACTTTACTGCAGGATAAAAATCATACAATTCAACAAATACTTATCAGATCTTTCGGTGGAGCCCCTCTCCAATGGCACAGATGAACCTATAAAAAATGAGACCTCCAAAAAGAAAGAAAAGGAAAAGAAAAAAAAGGAACATGACCAACCCTGAACAAAGTCCATCAGGGTTTGAAGAGATTAGGAAAGCATCATGACAAGGTCCAGCTATGTGTGGATCAAGAGTTGGTTGCGTTGGGCTTTCTATGAGGAGGAGACGCCCATTCAGGCGCCCTGGCATTCAGTTGTCAAGGCTGATGAGACACAGTGGCGATATTGTCTTCATAGGGAATGGGAAAGTTCCAAGACTTAATTAGAGCCAAGCCTTGAGTAACATTGTGGATATTAAACGTTTGATTGTCCTTGAAGACTATTAATTGATCGGGTAGCCCCAGCGGATAACGGATATTCTCTTCCTTAGCATGGTGGTGACATCTGCGTATGTTCTTCTTTGTTGGACGGTTCTTGCAGAAAGGTCTGGAAATATTTGTAGGTTCCGAAACTTCTCTGGAAGTGTGCGTTTCTGAAAGTGTACCCTTTCTTTGTAGGTAAAATAGTGCAGACGCACTATGACATCTTGTGGTTGCTCTCCAGACAAGCCTTTAGGCCTTAGGGAACGATGAGCTCTGTCTATCAGATTTTCTGAATCAGAGGAAATCGGTGCCAGCTGCTGAAAAAGATCTTTTAGGAAACTCTGGAGGTCAGTAAAAGAGACAGACTCCGGCACCCCCCGAATCCTTAGGTTGTTGCGCCGGGACCTGTCTTCAAGGTCTGCAATCTTATCTTCAACAGAGTCCATATATTCCGATAGGTGTTGAGTATACGTTAAACAATTGCATTGTTCCATGGCTAGATCTTCGCAGCGCCGCTCCAGTGTGTCAATGCGTTCATTGGTGGAGGAAATTTCTCTTTTGAGCTCCGCAGTAGAAGCAGATAATTTAGCTGCAAATGATGAGTGATGGTCATCCAGCATGTTCTTCAGGGAATCTAGTATGAAAGTGGGTGTCACAGGTTCTCCCTGGCTTTGCTGCATGTGTTTCAGCGCTGCAAGGGAGAATTCAGCTGAATCAGAACCAGGGGAATCAGGGGGTTCAGATATGGAGTGATGATCTGGTGAAGGAGGGCTAAAATGATCCATCACAGTTTTCTTGGGAGGGTATTGTGGTTTATTTTCTTCCTCTGTGATTGCGGACATAGTGATGTCAGTATAATATAGAAAGACAGTACCTCACAGCAACCACTCCAGGGTGTAATTCGTGAGATATGAGTTCTTCCCTTAGTGATAACACACTTAAACACAGATAGGGCACATTGTTAAGCAAGTTCAGAGACACCAGTTGGAAGGCGGGCCTACCCCCAACGGCCAATGGGCGACTTTAAAGCTGAGTCCATGTTGAGGGGGTTTAGACTAGTATCAGAATACAGATCCAGGTGTAGATATTATATTATTTAGAGGTTGAGTCCAGCTAAATGCATGTGATGGTTTGTCAGACAATATCAACCGCCATGAGGGGATACTGTATTAAAAAAGAAGGCAAAACTGCAGGCACCCCATACAATAATGATATGCAAATACAAGAGCACAGTTTATTCTAGGAGAATACGGTAAACACCAACCCAAAAAGAGAGTTCCAGAACAAGGTGAAACAGTTTAACAGTGAAGCTCACAAATATAAGTGGTGCAGTTAGTGGCGGAGAGCTATACTTCCTAGAGCCACATTAGTAGGCCTTATGTATCTGTATACAATTGATAATCTCCCTCTTTACTTTCCTCCTTCCTTCTCCCCTCTTCCTCCTCTTTCTCCTTTCTACTTTTCTCTTCTCCTTCTCTTTTCCTCCTGTCCCCTTCCTTTGTTTCTTTTTTCCTTTCCTTCCCGACTTTTATTATTTGTGTTCCCTCTCACTTCTGCTGCATCACTGTCCTTCTATTTTATTTATTTTGGTATAGAGGACTGGTAAGGTTGAAGCAGTGTGCAGAAAGGCGTTCGAGTTGAGATATCAGCTCCTATTTAGAACAGCTCCATGGGAGAGTTTATGGGAGTTACGTGAGGGGTAGCTAGAGAAGGCCCAGAGTACAAAGTTTCATAAGTTAGGAGAGTGTTATGTAGGATTTAAAGTGAGGTCCTGTAGGTGGAGGTTACAGACCTAGATGATCTATGATATCCAAGAGGTTATATGGAGGCTTATATCCCTGATTGCAATCAGGTATTGCAGGGAAATATAAGTGCGTCAGTACTTTCCAAAGCCCTGATGTTATGGGCTGTCAGGTATGTGGAGAGTAATCGTATTGGTGCCTGTGTGCAGTATCTCACCTTTAATGACCTCCTGTCAGTGTGGAGTAGGCTCTCAGCAGGTACCTCGTGGGTGACGATGAGATCTAAGATGGCCCCCGCCCAGATGTGGCTTGTAGCGCCGGAGCGAGGAGGAGGTCAGCTGATACTTAGGTCGGGCAGTCAGCCTGGAGACAAGCCTGGGGGTCATGGTGAGTCGGAGCAGACTAGGTCCGTGCTTCCAGTAGGTTGCAAGGGGGTAACAATCTCTTAGTGCAGGTGCCGTCTGTCTCCGGGTCCTACTGCCTGTTGCACCGTGCTCCACCAAACGGGCTGTCCACGATGTTGTAGCGTATCAGGGGGGAAAGCTAAATGAGTTGAGTCTAAATATAATAAATTATAAAGGCAAAAACTAATATCTAAACAGGGAAATTAGAGAGCTTAGAGCGGGAGCTCACTAGAAATCGCGACCAGCTTCCCCAGGTGATGGCTCCGCCAACCCCCCCTTTTTGTCAATTTTTGTAGCATTTGTGACACAAAGAGTTTCATATTATTATTGGGAAGTGCATGCAGTTTTGTATTATTTGCTTTTTGCTTATGTCGTTAATACCCCCTGAAACTCAACATTTTTACCTCCCCAAAACAACAAGAAATAATCTGCATTGTTAATCTCCTGATTTTCATAATCCAAAAGCCAATTGCCACACAATTAGCAACGTTAAAAAAGAAAACTTAGCAGGTTTAGCGATTACATCACAGGTTAAAGGATCTGTATGTTGATGGATCCCTTTAATAGTGCGTAGTGATGCTAATAGGTGGCATGTGTTCAATTAACCCTGTTGTGCTCCAAACCATAGAGAATGTGTGTATGTCTGTTTAAGGGTTAGGCATTATCATATAGTATAGTGGACAATGTGTTTGTTACTTATTATTCATTTTTTAACTTTAATTGACGAAGCAGGCGGTGTTTGTATCTGTTTGGTGATGTCGTGCCCAAGCCCAAAACCAATACTACATACAACAACTCTTTGGTAATAAGTCCAAAAGTGTTGTTTGGTGTTTAGCAAGTTTTTTAGCTGTGGAATTCTATAAGTGACAAATGGTCATGATGTGTGATCAGAGAAACAGGCCTGACTTGTTAAGTATAGGATTATTTTTTACCAAACAGAAAATGAAAAGTGTATTGCAGATAAATCATGTGATCTCATCAACACTGAAAATGGACTTATCGGCAACTCGTTAACATGTTAACTATCAAATGATAAATTGTGATTAACCCCATAAGCTTAATAAAGATGAATAGAATTAAACCACTTACCATCCTTAGGATTTTTTCATTCTCATCCATAAGCCTTAAACAGGACAAACAAGGTGCTTAGTAACGTTTTATACTTTTAACAAAGGAAGGTAGAATTAGTATTAAAGGGACAGTCTAGTACAAAATAAACTTTCATGATTAATATAGGGCATGTAATTTTTCACAATTTTTCAATTTACGTTCATAACCAATTTTGCTTTGTTCTCTTGGTATTCTTAGTTGAAAGCTAAACCTAGGAGGTTCATATGCTAATTTCTAAGCCCTTGACCACTAGAGGGTGTCACACATGTGGAGTTCAAGTGAGCCAGTGATGATTGGCTAAAATGGATGTCTGTCAAAAGAACTGAAATAAGGGGGCAGTTTGCAAAAGGTTAGATACAAGATAATCACAGAGTGAAAAAGTGTTATTTATATATCTGTGTTGTTGTGCAAAACTAGGGAATGGGTAATAAAGGGATTATCTATCTTTTTAAACAATAAAAATTCTATGGTAGACTATCCCTTTAACACCTCCATGTTGATGCAGAAAAAGGGAAGTGCTGTCTTAGTCATTAAATTTAAATAAAGTAAAATCCTTTTGTAAGAAAATAACATGTTATGTACAGGTGATGCCTTTAACCCTGGGCTTCTCTCTGACGTTGCTGCAAGTCCTGGGCTTCTCTCTGCCGTGGATCTCGCTAAGAATAGCAAGATCACGCTATTTCTGAATGCCCCCACAAGTGGGACACTGCATAAAATACAGTTGCAGAGTTACCGAAGCAGAGAGGGCCACTCTGTGGCCCTCTCTGCATCGGACAGTGGTGGTACGGATCGCTGGTGGGTGGGAGGGTTAAGGAGGGAGGCGGGTGGGCGGCCCATCTTTGTAGGGGGCGGGGAGAAGGGCGAAAGTGCCCGCGTCAGTGAGGTGGGAAGGAGGGAGGAGGGGCAAAGAGGGGATACTATGTGGGATCCGTTGACGGAAAGGGAACTGGGAGGGGGGTATGAGGAAGGGCAGCTACACTAAAAAAAAATGGGTATTTTATTTTATATTTTTAATTGTCCAATTTGCAGCAAACTGGGTACTTGCAGACAGCTGCCAGTACCTAAGATGGCGGCAAATAAGTAGAGGGGGGAGGTGGGATGTGTCAGGTGGTGGCTGATCTCTACACTAAAGCTAAAGCTAAAATTAACCCTGCAAGCTACCTCATTAACCACTTCACTGTTGGACACAATACAAGTGTGGTGCACTGCGGCATTTAGCGGCCTTCTAATTACCAAAAAGCAATGCCAAAGCCATATATGTCTGCTATTTCTGAACAAAGGGGATCCCAGAGAAGTGTTTACAACCATTTGTGCCATGATTGCACAAGCTGTTTGTAAAATAATTTCAGTGAGAAACCATCGCATTTGGCGGTGAAATGGTGGCATGAAATATACCAAAATGGTTTATCTACTAAAAAAATATATATAGTTTTGATAGGTAAATATAAAAAAGGCTCTATTTTTGTTTAAATGTAGTGATTGCAAAAATGCTAACAATGCTCTGGTCTTTTGGTGAAGTTTTTGTCTGAAATGCCCCGTCCTTAAGGGGTTAATAGCTAACTAATAGTAGATACAAATACAGTACAAGCTTTCTGTACAGAATGCCTGACGAAGGAACCTTAGTGAACTGAAAGTTTGCAGTTGTATCCACTATTAGTTAGCTATTAAAGGTATCACCTCTACATTACTTTTGTTATTTTCTTACAACAATATTTTTACTTTCTTTTATTAACACCCTAATTTGGAAAAACAACATAAGTCTTGTATATTAGATACATTTCTCCATTGTGACAAAACAGGAGCCTCTTTCAATACTTAAAGTGAAGGTAAAGTTTTTCACATACAAATTGATATGTATTTTCCTTTTGCAACGTACAACGTAGTCGCTATGTTTATTTTTTCAATAATATTATATTTGACCGTATTTGCCTACCTTGATTTTTCTAATTATTGCGATCCTAACTCCTCCCATCCAGCATTTCCGTGTTTGCTATACATTGACGTATAGAGCGGTCACACCTGCTCTATACCGTTTGAACATACGCTCTGTGCAACATCGAGCCTCTAATTACCGTGCATGCGCCCAAAAATTATCTCTCGCTATTGCGCATGCGTTAATCGCAGTCATAGAACTCCTCAAGCAGCATGCGTCCAAAATCTGCAACATAGTATTGAATGAGTTGGGAGACTCATTCAATACTATGGGCCCGATCCTATATGCAGCGTCGCCCCGCAAATGCGGCGACGCTTGAATTTTGCGCTGGTTTGGTATCCTATATACGGCGTAACCTAGAAGTAACGCTCGTATATTTCTGCCGTCGCCCGTATTTTTTTGGGCCATAGGCAGGTATACCAAACTAGCGCAGTTTGGTATCCAATATACAGCGTAAGGATTTACATGGCAAAAATGGAGAAATCTTACTCCATTTTCACCTCGCCACAAAAAGCAGCCGTAGTAAGCCTTACTCTGTGTATTGGAGCCCCGTAACTACCTATACTACCTGCAAAATAAACCTAACACCTAACGCATGCGCAATGTCTATCTACCTGTCAACCGCGATCCCCCGCCGCAATCCCTAATAAAGTTATTAACCCCTAAACCGCCGCTCTCGGACACCGCCGCCACCTACATTAACTACCCCCTAATGTGATCCCCCTACACCGTCGCCAACTATATTAAACTACCCCCTAAAGTGAGCCCCTTACACCGCCGCCATCTACCTTACCTACCCCGCCGCCATCTATTTTAAAATTATTACCCCTAATTTAATCCCCCTACCCCGCCGCCAGCTATATTCAATTATTTAACCCCTAAAATACTAAACTATCCCTACCACTAAACCTAAGTCTAACCCTACAAATAGCCCTGAAATAGCCCTCTTTTGCCAGCCATTAAAAGGGCTTTTGGCGGGGCTTTGTCACAAAGTAATCAGCTCTTTTGCCTACAATCTAAATCCCCCTACACCGCCGCCAGCTATAATAAATGTATTAACCCCTAATCTAATCCCCCTACACCGCCGCCACCTATATTAACCCTAATTATATTAGGGTTAATATAGTTAATATCGTTATTATATTATCTATATACTAAGTATAATAACCCTATCTAACTCTAACATCCCTAACTAAACTCTTATTAAAATAAATCTAATATTAATATTATTAATGAAAATATTCCTATTTAAATCTAAATACTTACCTATAAAATAAACCCTAAGATAGCTACAATGTAATTAATAATTACATTGTAGCTATTTTAGGGTTTATATTTATTTTACAGGTAACTTGGTATTTATTTTAACTAGGTACAATAGCTATTAAATAGTTAATAACTATTTAATAGCTACCTAGTTAAAATAAGTACCAATTTTACCTGTAAAATAAATCCTAACCTAAGTTACAAATACACCTACACTATAAATAAATTAAATAAACTACAAATATCTAAACTAAAATACAATTAAATAATCTAAACTAAATTACAAAAAAAAAACACTAAATTACAAAAAATAAAAAAAGATTACAAGATTTTTAAGCTAACTACACCTATTCTAAGCCCCCTAATAAAATAATAAAGCCCCCAAAATAAAAAAAAATTCCCTACCCTATTCTAAATTAAAAAAAGTTAGCTCTTTTACCTTACCAGCCCTTAAAGGGCCTTTTGTGGGGCATGCCCCATAGACAACTGCTCTTTTGCCTGAAAAAAAAACCCACAATACCACCCCCCCAACATTACGACCCACCACCCACATACCCCTAATCTAACCCAAACCCCCCTTAAATAAACCTAACACTACCCCCCTGAAGATCTCCCCTACCTTGTATTCACCCAGCCGGGCAGAACTCTTCATCCGATCCGGGCGATGCCTTCAATCAAGCTGCAGAGAGTCTTCTTCCATCCGGCGTTGTCTTCAATCAAGTGGCAAAGGAGTCTTCTTCCATCCCGGCGATGTCTTCAAGCAAGCGGCAGAGAGTCTTCTTCCAGCCGGTGATGTCTTCAAGCAAAGCGGCATCTTCAATCTTCTTTCTTCGCTCACTCCGCCGCGGAGCATCCATCCGGCACGACGACTTCCCGATGAATGAGGTTCCTTTAAATGACGTCATCCAAGATGGCGCCCGTCGACTTCCGATTGGCTGATAGGATTCTATCAGCCAATCAGTATTAAGGTAGAAAAATCTGATTGCTGATTGAATCAGCCAATCCAGATTCAAGTTCAATCTGATTGGCTGATTGGTTTAGCCAGTCAGATTTTTTCTACCTTAATTCCGATTGGCTGATAGAATCCTATCAGCCAATCGGAATTCGACGGACGCCATCTTGGATGACGTCATTTAAAGGAACCTCATTCATCGGGAAGTTGTCGTGCGGATGGATGCTCCGCGGCGGAGGAGCAAAGAAAGAAGTTTGAAGATGCCGCTTGATGGAAGATGCCGCCGGATGGAAGAAGACTTTGCTGCCGCTTGGATAAAGACATCGCCCGGATCGGATGAGGAGTTCGGCCCGGTTGGGTGAAGACAAGGTAGGGAGATCTTCAGGGGGGCAGTGTTAGGTTTATTTAAGGGGGTTTGGGTTAAATTTGGGGTATGTGGGTGGTGGGTTGTAATGTTGGGGGGTGGTATTGTGTTTTTTTTTTTCAGGCAAAAGAAAAGTTTACTTTGGGGCATGCCCCGCAAAAGGCCCCTTTTAAGGGCTTGGTAAGGTAAAAGAGCTTTGAACTTGTTTAATTTAGAATAGGGTAGGGATTTTTTTTTGTTTTGGGGGGCTTTATTATTTTATTAGGGGGCTTAGAATAGGTGTAATTAGCTTAAAAATCTTGTAATCTTTTTTTTATTTTTTGTAATTTAGTGGGTTTTTTTTGTGTAATTTAGTTTAGTTTATTTAATTGTATTTTAGTTTAGATATTTGTAGTTTATTTAATTTATTGATAGTGCAGGTGTATTTGCAACTTAGGTTAGGATTTATTTTACAGGTAAATTGGTAATTATTTTAACTAGGTAGCTATTAAATAGTTATTAACTATTTAATAGCTATGGTACCTAGTTAAAATAAATATCAAGTTACCTGTAAAATAAATATAAACCCTAAAATAGCTACAATGTAATTATTAATTACATTGTAGCTATCTTAGGGTTTATTTTATAGGTAAGTATTTAGATTTAAATAGGAATAGTTTCATTAATAATATTAATATTATATTTATTTTAATAAGAGTTTAGGGATATTAATATTAGATTTATTTTAATAAGAGTTTAGGGATATTAATATTAGATTTATTTTAGGGTTATGATACTTAGTATATAGATAATATAATAACGATATTAACTATATTAACCCTAATATAATTAGGGTTAATATAGTTAATATAGCTGGCGGCGGTGTAGGGGGATTAGATTAGGGGTTAATGTGTTTAATATAGGTGGCGGCGGTGTAGGGGGATTAGATTAGGGGTTAATACATTTATTATAGGTGGCGGCGGTGTAGGGGGATTTAGATTGTAGCAAAAGAGCTGATTACTTTTTGACAAAAGCCCCGCCAAAAAGCCCTTTTAAGGGCTGGCAAAAGAGCAGTTACTTTGGGGTAATGCCACGCAAAAAGCCCTTTTCAGGGCTATTTGTAGGGTTAGACTTAGGTTTAGTGGTAGGGATAGTTTAGTATTTTAGGGGTTAAATAATTGAATATAGCTGGCGGCAGGGTAGGGGGATTAAATTAGGGGTTAATAATTTTAAAATAGATGGCGGCGGGGTAGGGGCTAACTTTTAGGGGGTAGGTAAGGTAGATGGCGGCGGTGTAAGGGGCTCACTTTAGGGGATTATAGATTTAATATAGCTGGCGGCGGGGTCCGGGAGCCGGCGGTTTAGGGGTTAATAACTTTATTAGGTGTCGGCGGAGTCCGAGAGCGGCGGTTTAGGGTTAATACTTTTTTTATTGTTAGGATAGTGAGGGGGAATAGCGGGATAGAGGGTTAGACGTGTCTGGCTATGTTTAGGAGGCGTGTTAGACAGTGCGGGTGATTTCATAGTTTAGTCAGGTTTAGTAGGCGCCGGCAGTTTCTAAAGTGCCGTAAGTCACTGGCGACTCCAGAAATTTGTACTTACGCAGATTTCTGGACATCGCTGGTTTATCCGACTTACGGCACTTTAGCCTCTGACGGCACCGTATATGGGATAGCTCGAGTTGCGAGCTGAAACTTCGGGCGTAGGGGGGGGGACGCTGCATATCTGATCGCGCCCTATATTTGTGAAGCGACAGTATAGGTGTGTGAATATGGCTCAAACAGCTTATAGGAATAGATGCAGCAATTGAAATGTAACAAAATTGTTGCAATATGCGATCCGATGCGGTTGAGACTTGGCAAACAAATGAACCGCTTAATGCGCATGCGCTACACGAGGATGCGCTCGCTTTTCAAGGAGGAAGTAAAAATAGTCGCGCATGCGCACAATTAAGCATCCCCTTCTGACGTCAATTGACGGCCGCCTAATGGCCAAAAAATCAATTGGCTGTCTAAACAACGTGATCGTTGTTTAGAAAAAAAAAAAAAAACGGGTTGTTTTATTCGAAGCAAAATCGGAGCACATTATAATAGATAACAAAGGTAAAATTGAAAAATATAAGAATTGATGAATGAACATGCTATTATTTTTGAGTGATATATTGATTTTTTTTGTGGCAGACAGATTAACTTTACCTTCACTTTAACTCAGTGACATCACCACAAGATGCTGTATCATATCAGTATAATGTGCAGGGGACAAGGTTCTGGTTTTAATTACAATTTCTAAAAAGTGATTATTGGTACTAACCGATAATTGGCAAGGTGCCATTGAAACATTGGCGGATCTAATGAGTCCATAGGGAAAAACATTAGTGGCCATTCCATTTTGACACCTGAGAAAAAAAAATTGATAGTAAACTTTAATTAACCAAAAAAATAATAAATCTAAGCTGAAATAAAAGGTTCAGGTGAGGATTTTGGCATCCAAACATTTTTTAGTGAGAGTAGGGAAAGACCTTACTGAATCGCACTTATTTAGGGCTAGATTAAAAGTGGAGCGCTATTAAGTGCTTACGCTAGAGCAGTGTTTTTCAACCAGTGTGCCGTGGCACACTAGTGTGCCGTGAGAGATCCTCAGGTGTGCCGCGGCAGACTGACAACAGTGCGGGGGTGTCCCTCTTTCAAATTTTTAATATAGGGAGGTATGTGACAGGCTCATCAGGCATCATTTACAACCATGACATTGACATTCATTCACAGGCAATCATTATGATTGTTTGTGAATGAATGTCAATATGTCACGTATAGTTTGTAGGAGGCACGGCATGACAGCACAGTACAGTGTATATATATATATATACTGCATATATATACTGTATATATATCCTGTATTAGGCTACAATGTGTGATTTTGTAAAGTTTTGGGATGGTGGTGTGCCACAGGGTTTTTTAATGTAAAAAAAGTGTGCCACAGCAAAAAAAGGTTGCAAATCACTGCGCTAGAGCACTAATTGCGCTAGAAGTAAACTTTTTGCGCTCAATGGGTGGTGCTCGTATTATGAGTTAAAAGTAAACAGGTTACTTCTAGTGCAAAAGATTACCTTTTCCCTCATAGAAGTCAATGGAGAGAAAAAAGTTGAAAAAAACACCCGACTTGCAAACCTGAAATCATATTCTGATATGTGCTAACGCGACATGAAAATATGCCTACAGACCGGCAAAAGTTGAAATCTGTGACGTAACATACGATCCAGCGGTCTCAATCCAACACAGATCAATGCTTACATCATTACAGATGTTCTGAATACACATTTGGCTCATATTTGTCAATTTTCAATTACTTTGTATGCTTATGAAGCAATAAACTTATTAATATCTTTTGTTGCAAATCACTAAAAATGTATTTTGTGTGTATAAATATTCCTTCCACCACCCACAGTCCTGTGCTGTGTAAATTTGTTCCTAGTATTTGTTTACACACACAAATATATATGTATGTATATATACTGTGCAAAAGTCTTAGGCCTCCATTAGATTTGTTGTTTTAGAAAAGTTTCAATGACCATCCATATTTTATTCGGTCTCTTTATTGAGATACAAACAGAAAATACAGGAAATATGTACACAAAATATATATAAAAAAAAAAAATCCGAACAAGATGGCTTCTTCAGGCAAAAGTCAATATTTAGTGTGACCTCCCTTGGCACTAAGCACATCTTGAACTCTTTTGGGGAGACTGTCTTGAAGTTTTCTGGAGTAAACTTGTATATTATTAGGCTTCTTTTAGCACTTCCCAGAGTTCTTCTTTAGATTTAGGCTGTCTTCTATTTATTTCTCTGTCCAGGTGATCCCATACTGCCTCATTAATATTCAGGTCTAGACTCAGTGGAGGCCACTCCATGACTGTCAGTGTTTTATCAGCTGTTTTCTCTGCAAATATGATTTCACTGCATCATCAGTCTGCATGGGATCTTTATCATGCTGAAAAATACAACCATTCCCAATCAGGCGCTTTCCAGAAGGAATGGCACAATGAATTAAAACCTGTCTGTACTTTTCAGCATTAATGATCTCGTCAATTCAGACAATATCATCAACACCACTGGCTGAAATGCAGCCACAAACCAGGACGGACCATCCACCATGTTTAACAGTAAAATGAGTAATTGAGGGGAGCGCCAAAAAAGGCTAAGGTAAATGAGATAAGATATACAATTTTAATAATACAATAGCTAATACATTAAATACATGGATCCACATCTACAAGCCTACAAATTTAATATTAAAAGCTTAATCACAATAAAAAAACAGTAATAAAATATAATCAACAGTGTCACAGTGGGATCAAGTTATAAAAACAGTAACACATTTAATACAATGAAATTAACAGTAACACAATGGGAGTAGTTTCAATCTAAAGGGTAGTCTTAGACAGAATCAAAGTAAGCACAATACCTATATCTTAACTTAACAGTTGATATACTCTGAAATATAGTTTTTTTCTTTTTTTCCAACAGGTTTTTTATTTTATTTTTATTTTTGTACTTGCATATATCTACTGGTAATTTTTATGTTTTTTTGAAGAGATAAGGAATTCACCCTATTATCCTTCTAATATTGGTATTTTTCGATCACTAAACACTCTCCATTTTTTATATTTGTTTTAAATTTTTTAATTTTTGCACTTTTTTCAAATTTTTTCAATATATTTTTCACTTGTGACTTTGGATTATTTTGTATCAACACTGACATACTGGATTTTAACTTCACTTGTGACTTTGGATTATTTATGCATCAACACTGACGCATTTGATTTTGGATTTTCCTCTTCTATTATCTGAACACTACGGACATCACATTTTATCAGAATAAACTACTCTTTAATTAGGAGTATTCTTAGGGACTATACACCTTTTATCTCATTTAGATTGAAACTACTCCCATTGTGTTATTGTTAAATATGTTATATCTTGATCCCACTGTGACACTATTGATTATATTTTATTACTGCATTTTTATTGTGATTAAGCTTTTAATATTAAATTTGTAGGCTTGTAGACATGGATCCATGTATTTAATGTATTAGCTATTGTATTATTAAAATTGTATATCTTATCTCATTTACCTTAGCCTTTTTTGGCGCTCCCCTCAATTACTCATTTTACTGTTACCTTTGTGGTTCACTAGGCAAGCTACCGAGGAGAGCTAGAGGTACCTCTATTTGTGCAGGGTAAACTCAATTCTTAATAACATCCACCATGTTTACTGAAGACCGCAAGCACTCATTCTTCCATCACTCGCACATATTGTCTTCTTGGACCCAAAGTATCAACCTTGGATTTGTCCACTCCCATAATACTCTTTTCCACTGATTTTCATTCCAATCTTTGTGAGCTTTAGCATATCTTAACCTTTTCCCCCTGTTCCCCTTCCGAAAAAGGGGTTTCTTGGCTGCTACCCTTCCGCAAAGACAATTCCTGATCAAGCTTCTTCAGACTGTAGAAGGGTCAACTTAGCATCCCGATGAAGCTGACTGTTTTTGTCCTTGACCTCTCCTAATTCTTCAAATTTCTTTATAACATCATCTTGAATACCACATCTTGAGTATCCTGTTTGTTTGCTGATTTCCCTTTGAGAGTGGCCTTGCTGATGCAAAAGTATGATTTTATGGCTTGTCAAATTTTGCGATCTTTGGCAATTTGAATGGAATGATGTTATTGAAAGTTGGTCTTATTAGCAAGCTTCTAAATAATTAAACTCATACCACATGTGTATGTAATGCTCAAGTATGTCTTGCACAAAACTAGTGTAATAGTATTTTTTACAGCAGTCATTTGGACATAAAATAGTAAGACAAATACAGGTGTTAGCAATGACATTAATAAGGGTTCCATTCCATTTAAGATTACAAGATTAACCGTTGAAAGGAGGAAATCATTTTTAGAGACCATTTGAACAGGGAAGAAAATACAAATTTTATTAATTTTATAGTATTATGTGCAAGAAATATTATATTTTGTTTTTGGAAATCAAAAAAGAGTCATAACTTCTCTGAATTTCTCAATAATATAAACACATACACCTAGATTACGAGTCTTGCGTTAGCCTTAAAAAGCAGCGTTGAGAGTTCCCAATGCTGCTTTTTTACGCCCGCTGGTTTTACGAGTCTTGAAATGACAGGCTCACTTTTTTGGCCAGACTCGAAAATACAGCAAATCCACTTACGTAAATTGCGTATCCTATTTTTTCAATGGGACTTGCATAGCGCCGGTATTACGAGTCTTCCAAAAAGTGAGTGGTAGACCCTCTCCTGTCAAGCTTGGTACCGCATTTAAAAGTCAGTAGTTAAGAGTTTTATGGGTTAAACACCGTAGTATAAAACTCTTAACTAAAGTGCTAAAAAGTACACTAACACCCATAAACTACCTATTAACCCTTAAACCGAGGGCCCCCCACATCGCAAACACTAAAATAAAAATTTTAACCCCTAATCTGCTGAACCAGACATCGCCGCCACTATAATAAATATATTAACCCCTAAACCGCCGCACTCCCGCATCGCAAACACTAGTTAAATTTAACCCCTAATCTACCATCCCTAACATTGCCGACACCTACCTACATTTATTAACCCCTATAAATGTAACCCCTATATTAAATGTATTAACCCCTAAATCTAAGTCTAACCCTAACACCCCCTAACTTAAATAAAATTTTATATAAAACTAAATAAAATTACTACAATTAACTAAATTATTCCTATTTAAAACTAAATACTTACCTATAAAATAAACCCTAAGATAGCTACAATAGAACTAATAGTTACACTGTAGCTATCTTAGGTGTTATTTTTATTTTACAGGCAACTTTGTATTTATTTTAACTAGGTAGAATCGTTATTAAATAGTTATTAACTATTTAATAACTACCTAGCTAAAATAAAGACAAATATACCTGTAAAATAAAACCTAACCTAAGTTACAATTACACCTAACACTACACTATAATTACATAAATTCCCTAAATTAACTACAATTAAATACAATTATCTAAACTACGAAAAAAACAAACACTAAATTACAGAAAATAATAAAATAATTACAAGTTTTTTAAACTAATTACACCTAATCTAATCCCCCTAATAAAATAAAAAGCCCCCCAAAATTATAAAAAGCCCTACCCTATACTTAATTACAAATAGCCCTTAAAAGGGCCTTTTGCGGGGCATTGCCCCAAAGTAATCAGCTCTTTTACCTGTAAAGTACAATACCCCCCCAACATTAAAGGACCAGTCAACACATTAGATTTGCATAATCAACAAATGCAAGATAACAAGACAATGCAATAGCACTTAGTCTGAACTTCAAATGAGTAGTAGATTTTTTTATAACAAATTTCAAACTTATGTATATTTCCACTCCCCTTGTACCATGTGATAGCAATCAGCCAATAACAAATGCATATACGTATAGTCTGTGAATTCTTGCACATGCTCAGTAGGAGCTGCTGACTCAAAAAATGTAAATATAAAAGACTGTGCACATTTTTTTTTATGAAGTAAATTGGAAAGTTGTTTAAAATCGACATGCTGAGTATCTGAATCAAGCCGGGAAGAAGAGGTCCTCCAGACGGGCAGAAGTCTTCATCCAGACGGCATCTTCTATCTTCATCCATCCGGCGCGGAGCGGGGTCCATCTTCAAGACTTTTGACGCGGAGCATCCTCTTCAAATGACGTTCAACTGAAGAATGAAGGTTCCTTTAAATGACGTCATCCAATATGGCGTCCCTTCAATTCTGATTGGCTGATAGAATTTTATCAGCCAATCGGAATTAAGGTAGAAAAAAATCCTATTGGCTGATGCAATCAGCCAATAGGATTGAGCTGGCATTCTATTGGCTGATTGGATCAGCCAATAGAATGCCAGCTCAATCCTATTGGATGATTATTTAGTTAATTGTAATTATTTTATTTAGATTTATTTAAATTATATTTAAGTTAGGGGGGTTAGGGCTAGACGTAGCTTTAGGGGTTAATAACTTTAATATAGTGGCTGCGGCATTGGGGGCAGCAGATTAGGGGTTAATAAATGTAGTTAGGTTGCAGCGACATTGGGGGCAGCAGATTAGGGGTTAATAAATATAATGTAGGTGTCAGCGATGTTGGGGGCTGCAGATTAGGGGTTCATAAGTATAATGTAGGTGGCGGCGGTGTCCGGAGCGGCAGATTAGGGGTTAATAATATAATGCAGGTGTCGGCGATGTCGGGGTGGAAGATTAGGGGTTAATAAGTGTAATATTAGAGGTGTTTAGACTCGGGGTTCATGTTAGGGTGTTAGGTGTAGACATAAATGTATTTTCCCCATAGGGAATCAATGGGGGCTGCGTTAGGAGCTTTTACGCTGCTTTTTTGCAGATGTTTAGGTTTTTACCAGCCGGCTCTGCCCCATAGTTACCTATGGGGGACAATCAGTGCACAAGCACGTTTTTACCATCTCACCGCAAACATAAGTAACGCTGGTATTGATTTCGAGATGTGGAGCTAAATTTTTGCTCTCCACTCACATTTCCTGCGGCTAACGCCGGGTTTGTAGAAACCCGTAATACCTAGCGATGTCTGTAGGTGAGCGTGAGCATAAAATGCTCGTTAGCACCCACCGCACAGCCTTACTGACAAAACTCGGAATCTAGCTGTAAATTAGTGTTAGAACAGATTGAAACCTTCAATAACCTCTGAGCGAGAAATAGATGTATTTTTAAAAAAAGGGGTAATTATATATTCTTAAAAGCCTTGCAAGATTCAACAAAGGTTGCTTTATCTATTTATCAGAACTCAGAATGGATACAGAGCAAACGGATTCTTTAGAGGTGAACTTCAGTACAATTAGATGATTTCAACCTAGGGAGTAATTGGACGATTTCATCTGAATGGCTGGGAAGTTATGGAATGTGAGGAGTAGGAGATGGGATCCTTTCTCGGGAGGTGGGTTTTTTTTCCCTGTCTTCCTTTCTTTATATTTTTTAAAAATACTGTTAGTTGGAGCTTATAAATTAGTACATTAAGAATTATTACTACTCTATATCATAATTTATTCTAAGGAGGATCGGATTTAGTAATTCTTTACAGTGTCTTGTATTTGTTATAGATAATATAAATTGCATCTTATGTTTTATCTGTTCAAGATTTGTATTGAATATTAATGACATATGTGAATTAATGTCTGGAACCAAAATGCTGCTTTTTTTCTCTTATGATTATACTTCGTACCCTGTCCTATTTTTATTTGTTATATTGTGAATAAGATAAAAAAAAAAAAAATTATGTTATAAAAAAAAAAATGCTCAAGTATGTCTTGCACAAACCTAGTGTAATAGTACTTTTTTACAAGCAGTCATTTGGACTTGATATAGTATAGACAAATACAGGTTTGTTAGCAATGATATTAATTAGGGTTCCAATTCCATATTAGGATTACGAGAGTCAGGTTCCTGCTATTGGGAAGGTCACACTAAATACTTGCCACTGCCAGCAGTTTTTTTTAAGATTTTTTAATACTGCATTCAAATATCCTGTTTTTTTCTGGTTGTATTCTAATAAATAGACCGATAAATAATTATATATGGTTATTATACCATTGCTGAAACAACAAATCTAATGGCGTAAGACTTTTACTAGGGCTAGATTACAGGTGGCGCACTAACTGTTGCACGCAAGCTTTACCATCTTTTTGCGCACAACGGAAATAGTGCTTGTATTACAAGTTGAAAGTAAACATGATCTTGAGAGCGCAATCACATTGTACACTTGCATTGTGTTTGACTGCAAATGGCTACATTGTGTGTGTGTATATATATATATATATATATATACATGTCTAAATATGTGTATTTTTATATATATATATATATATATATATATATATATATATACACGTGTGTGTGTGTGCACAAATGGATTTTTGTGTTTTACTGTGTATTTACTTTACATACATATTTCACATTCCAAAGTTCTTCACATACAGGGATACATTATTTTTATTGTAAATATATATTACTATACATATCTGTATATACTTATACCTAGATATATATTCCTATAGATATATAGGTTTAGATATCTATTTTACATTTAGAATGTAAAATATGCATAACACGATTTGTGCTTTGCACTTTAGTCTAACCGGGTATCGGGATAGCATACATGAAGAATTCCAAATCTCAAAGCGCGTTCTTAAAATATTAAATATAAAATATTATTAAATATTAATAATAATAATTATAAAAAATTATTATACATACTGTAATATATATATATATATATATATATATATATAAATATTCTCTGGATTATTTAGAATTTTATATAGTATGCTTAATATTTTTTAACAATTATTCTTAATATTTTTTTATATTTTATTCATGTGCGCTAACCGAAACCTTTTTAGACCTTATAGTTAGTTTATATTCTTATTTTCTTTACATAGAAATGTTTTAAATATTTATTATTAAATATACTGTATATTTCTATATATATCTGATAATGGTAGAATAGATATCTATACCCTATATATCTATAGCAATAGATAAATAGATTTAGGTATATACAGATATATATAGTAAATATATATTTAAATAAAAATACAGTATGTGAACATTGGAATCTAAAATATTAATGACTCCTCGATGGTTAGCGTAAGCGAACAATGTAATACGTTTTTTCTCTTCTGCTCATTCAATTTAAGTCTATGGGACGAATACGTTTAATGTTATCGTGATATCGCCAAAAGTACTTTGACTAGTGCGGCGAGTTTTGCTATTGTGCAAACTTTTTACTTTCAACTTGTAAAATGAGGTCAAACCCGACTTAGTACAAAAAGATTACTTCTAGTGAAGTTTACGCTCAAGCAAAATTGCTAAATATTGCTACTTGTAAATCTGGCACTATATATATTACATAGTAGATATAGCTTTTGAGAGATTCCTCTCTTTCTCTAAATCTTAAACAATACTCTCAAAAGTATCATTGCTCAATGGGATACTTTTGTTATTTTGAATATATATTTTACCTTCTCATATTTAGGTTTTTTAAATCCCCAAGTTTCACACAAAAAAGATTATTACTTTTGATAAGAAACATGTTAGCCATAGTAAACAGTATAATTAATTCTATAAACAGAACTGAAATTATTTAGGAGCTAGTCACATTTGATTTAAAATCTCTTTCTTTTTAATATACATTCCCTGCAGCTTAGTCAAAAATGCCAGCTATAGTAATCTGTAATTATATATATATTCTATATTTCCTCTATTGACTTTAATATACAAAGTATTAGCCATGATATCAAGATACTGGCTGTGTGACAGCTGTAGACTTGAGCAATCAGATGTCAGTTAGCTGCTGCTGTTCCTAATACTTTATCTCAGGCTCCTACAGTTAGTTAGTCTATGTAGATCTAAGCTGCCTGTACTTTGTTCTTACTACTAATAATAAACCTTGTTGATTACAAAATAATATAGTTAAGTCTTCACTTCCATATGATTCTTCTAAACCCTGGTGTTTACCATCTTCTCAAGTAGTCTGACTGATTTATCATTACACATGACTTAGTTGTTAATATATTGTGCACATATTGCTAAAGCTCACAAATAATGTAATATTCATGGATAATATTGTACCCTACCCTGTACTGGTCAGTATTTGCTGTGCTGATGCTGGTAGCAAGTCAGATAGGCTCTGCTTCCTAGTTAGCGGTTTGCACGTAACTGACAAAAGTACATGAGGACACATTCTAAGTCTCATGCAGAAATTTCAAATCATCGCAGTAGCAACAGTTGCTAGGTGCACAGTGCAGCTCTGCTAAACTTTATTAACATGAACATTTCTTTACATTTACTATATTCCTCAATAATTAAGAAACACCATTATGTTCATATATACACAATGCACAAATACAAAAAAGTGACTACCCACAACTGTTACATCAGACTTCCTATACTGATAATGAAACATATTATATTCCAACTGACATTTTAATTGTGGCAAAAACTCATGCCAGTGAATATAGTTGTGGATAAATTACAAGGTAAGCTTTTCAAATTGAATATAATGTATCTGAATACTAGTAATATTTCAGCTTTTATAGATTTCTTTCTTAAAGTGAAAGTCAATCCTAGCGTTTTACAAAAGCTAGGATTGACAATTGAAACAAATAAAAGGGACTTTCATTCATGAAGTATAAGATACTTCATGTAGAAAGCTCCTTTATTTGTTTCAATCAATCGCCGTTCTTAGCTGCTACGGCAGCCCACGGCTAAAAAAATGTTCTCACCTCTTAGCCAATAGCCGTGTGGTAAAGCTGGTTTGGTGCCCAATTTCTTTTTAGCCGTGGGCTGCTGTATTAAAGAAAAAGCCTTACAAAAGTATTCAGACCATTGACAAATTCTTAAATTTACTGAAAAACAGTCAATATATTAAACTTTAATTTAGTGTGATACTTTATCTGAAAACATTTAAGGCCAGATTAAAAGTGGAGCGCTAATTAATGCTCCTGCTTGAGCATTAATTGCTTTTTGCTCTCTTCGGGTTGCACTTGTATTATGAGTTGAAAGTAAACTGTTTTTGTTTGCATTAACATTTATCTTTAGTTGTGTGAAGGAGAGCACTAAGAGAGTATGGATATGCTAAGGCTCTCTCAAGAGGTAGGGGAGCATAATAGTCAGATTCAGTTAACCAGTCTAGGGCCACCTTTCCAATACAGACTAGGTTATATAACTCTATATCCGGTAGCGCTAGACCTCCTTCTGTTCTAGATAGCGTAAGCTTTTTATACGATATTGCATTCTTCTTTTTCCCCCCCATAAAAATTGTATGCATCCTTGCTTGTATCTTTTAATATCTTGTTTTTTAATTATTATTGCGAGATTTTGCATGAGATACAACAATTTGGGAAATAATAACATTTTAATTAAGTTAATTTTACTAGTCAAAGTAAGTTTAAATTTAGCCCACTTTTCCATATAGTATTTAATTTTAAGGAAAATTGGAGGATAATTAAGATCGTACCAATCTTCAGATTTGATAGACAGCTTAATGCCCAGGTAGGAAAAATTGTCTTTTGCTTCTTTAAATGGAAGAGATTGTGACGATTCCTTATTTTTACTTAACCAGTAAATTTCAGATTTTAATGAATTAATTTTATAGCCAGAGAAAAGCCCGAAGTCTCTTAAAACTTGATTTAAAATTGGTATATTTTTTTTTGAGTTGGATAATAAGACTAATAAATCATCCGCATATAATAGCGTTGTTATCTTCCGTTTGCCTATTTTAATCCCCTCCAGTTCTTTCCTTAGTTGGATAGCCAGTGGCTCAAGCGCTAAATTAAACAGATATGGGGACAGTGGGCATCCCTGTCTTGAGCCCTTATATAAGGGGAAATAATCTGTAAGGGTCTCATTAATAATGATAGCGGCTGAAGATGTTTGATAAATTAATTTAACAAAATGAGAGAAAGGGCCCTCGACTCCATATTTCGCCAGTGCTGTAAATAAATGGTCCCACGTTATGGAGTCAAAGGCCTTCTCTGCATCAATTGATACTATTGCTGCGTCTGAGTCTAATGTGCAGCGTTTCCCATCTACTTGTTTTTGGTATAGATTTAGAATTAGCTGAATTTTGCGAAGATTACGTAAAGAATTTCTGCCCGACATAAAACCTACCTGGTCTTTGTGAATAAGTGAACCAATAACCTGTTTAAGTCTATGCGCAACTATAGACATCAACATTTTATAATCACTATTTAATAGTGATATTGGTCTGTATGATCCGATTTCTTCTGCATTCTTATTTTTTTTAAGTATCAGGGTTATAAGTGATGCAGCAAAATATTTAGAACATGAATTGTTTTTAGTAAAATATTGATTAAATAAAGAAACTAGTAATGGCGCAATATCCTTTGCTAGTACTTTATAAAGTTCGGCAGGGAGTTGATCTGGGCCAGCGGCCTTATTGGGTGCCATTTTTTTTATTGCGTTAGTTACTTCAAGTAGGGTAATGGGAAGATTTAGTTCATCTAGTCTCTGTTTATCCAATCTTGGGAGCTGGATTTTATCCCAGAAGTCATTTTTGGTTTGCATTTCTACCGCGGTTTCAGAGTAAACTTCCTTAAAATATGCACAAATATATTTTTGGATGTCTACTATATTTGTGATACGGCCTTCTGTAGTCTTAATTGCTCCGATTGAGTCCCTCTTTTTTTTAGCTTTGGTTAAATTAGCTAATGCTTTCCCCGCTTTACCCCCATACCTAAAGAAAAAAAACCTCTTCCTGAGGTCATCTTGCGCTGCCCTTTGTGTCAAAAATAATTCTCTTTCCTTTTTAACATTTTGGTATGCTCTCCAGAATGTCCTAGACGGATCACTAATATAAGAATTAAATGCATTTCGCAATTGCGAGGCAAGTTCTATGTCCCTAGCCATCTGTTTCCATTTTTGGATTACTAAATATGCTTTTATTTCGCCCCTTATCACTGCCTTAAATGTCTCCCATAGTGTTTCTGGTTTAATCCCAACTGTATCATTGATCTGCATGAATTCTATCCACTTAATTTTTAGCCATGCCTGAAATTGAGTGTTTGTAGTAAGATATCTGGGCAAAAAAAAAACGTTTGAAATTCGCCTCATGGGCGTTACTTAATTTAATATTTAATGTGATAATAGCGTGATCTGAAATGACTTTTTCTTGGATTTCAGGTTCCATCTCTAAGCGTAGCATTTTGTCACTTATTAAAAAGTAGTCTATTCTAGACAATGTTCGATGGGCATGCGATTCGCATGAAAATTTCCTGAGATCTGGATTATAAATCTGCCAGATATCTTTAAGGTGCAATAAGTTAGAGAAATTCTTAATCATTTTAACTTCTTGTTTGCTATTTTTATTTAATGATGGTTTTAGTCTAGCCAGAGTGGGATATTTAACCAGGTTAAAATCACCTGCAAAGATTAAATTTTCGGCAAAATGGGGTAATAATTTACTTTGCAGGTTGACCCAAAATCCCTTATCAACTTTATTAGGCCCATAGACGTTACAAAACACAAACTTGGTTCCAGCTATTTCCATTTGTATAATAAGATATCTCTCCTCTAAATCTGCCTCTATATTGATTATTTTAAATTGAAGTTTTTTATGAAACAGAAAAGCAACACCCTTTTTCCTGCTCAGACATGGTGTACCCACTACTTCTCCCACCCAGTCGGATTTAAGTTTATTTAGTTCAGTTTCGTTCAGGTGGGTTTCTTGAAGAAACGCTATGTCTACTCTGTGTCTTTTTAATTGATTTAAAATCTTTTTCCGTTTATGAGGCGAAGTTATCCCTCCAACATTCCAGGAGGCGAGGTTAAGTATATTATGCATTTTTAATTAAAAATTCCCTAGACAACATGAAATTACATTATTAACAGGCTTATTTAGCATCATATACAGAAGAATTATTAGGTATTGGGAGCGAGAGGGACGAGAGAGAGAGAAGAAAAAAAAATATATATATATATTAAAATTAAAAACCAAAATTCCTGAACCGTGTAGGCATCTTTAGCCGGGTCCAGTTCTGGTGACAGGGCAGCTCTATACTCCATAGAACATCTATATAGTGGGGTTTACCAAGCAATTTTAATTCACATCTATTTTATAGTGAGATACCTTTTGTCCTAGCAAATTCCCTAGCTTCCTCTGGGGTGTTTAGCATCTTGTTCTCTCCATTTGTCAAAATCTTAATCTTTGCTGGGTAAATAACTGTGGCTTTAATACCAGCCTGGATTAATTTCGTGCATAGTGGGGTAATTTCTCTACAAAAGAGTAATCCTGAAATAATAAGATATGTTTTTCTTCAATAATTAGTGGTGCTTTCTGTCTAAAATACTGCATGAGTTTTACCTTATCTTGAAAATTAAGGAATCTGGCTATAATCGGCCTTGCTTTCACAGTTCCATCTGGAAGAGTTTTTATTGAACCTAGCCGGTGTACTCTTTCAATTACTAAGGGTAACATGTTTGGTGTAATTCCTAATCTCTGTGGAATTAGAGTTGAGACCAAGTGTATTAGATCTTGAAACTCACTTGATTCTGGAATACCTACAATCCTAATATTATTACGTCTTGTGCGATCTTCTAAGTCATTTAGCTTGTATTGTTGACTGGTTATTTGTATGTTTTGCTCCTTCATTATATGTTCTTGTATTATCTTAGCATCTTCTAGGTCAGAGATACGTTGTTCCGCTTCATTAAGTCTAGCTGTAAATTGCTTAATTTCTTTTGTCAAGTTACTTATATCTGCCTTAATTTGTTCAAACTGTCATAAGTTCGGCTAGTTGTTTGACAATGTCCTGTGACTCTGCCTTAGTAGTGTCTGCAACGATAGGTACTAAAGGTAAATTCCCTGTATTATCGGTACTAGGTCTATTTTTCCTGTCTCTGGCTTTCACAGGTATTTTTGGTGACTGTGGTTTATAATTCGTGATAAATCTCTCCATATGGAGAGAAAATACTGATATGGGAAAAAAAAGTGAAAAAAAGAATAAAAAAAAAAAAAAACGGTGTCGTTATATAATGTACACTTATAGTGAAGATATTAGAAGAGAGAACCTATTCCCCTCTATCTGTTATAACCATTGGGTCTTACAGAGAAGACCTATATATCTAAATTCTTGTGTAAAGATAATTCACAGTGAAGATACAATAGTGACGTTCACCACATATAAATTTTAGATACGCCAAAAACAGTATAAAAGAGAATTTAACCTTTTTGTCAATTTTAAATTTTACACTACTTATAATACAAAGATTCTATATAATTTCTTTTCTTAACCTTCTTACTTAAACTATGTACAAGCTTTCCATACACAAAACAGGAGAAGTTTTTTTAAATCATCTTAAGATGCAAAATCACTTAGTAGCCTTTATCTTTGGGGCCCCCATTAGCTGGGTACAACATTATTAACCTGGTTAACCTTTAGTGTTAGAATCACTATACTAGCAGTATCTCTATGTTGTTATGTCAGCCTGGGCCAGTAGATTCCAGGATATTCTTTATAGAATATGTCTCTGCTTTTCTTACTACTATCAATCCGTAAACATTTAATAATTACTTATCAGGTCTATTTACACAGCTAGTCAGATAAATCTACCGGACTTTAAATAATCTTTACCTAGATAGATCATATAACATGGAAGGCTAAACAACACACCTCCTATGAATAAAGTTATAAACTGAATTTCCCCTTGCAATTACTCATATATACTTCTTAATAAGTAAACAATCAATGCAGAATAAGAGAAAAAGCAAAAAAAAAAAAAAAAGTGAGAAGCATGCAGTTAGTTATATCTCATAAAAAAAAAAACAAAAAAAAAAACACAGCTGTATATATCATATTACTAATATATAGGAAGCACTTGTAAATTCTCACTAATAAGACAATTTTAGTCCTTTTTGCAATTGATTATAAAAACCAGTTTGTGTCTGTAAATCCTTTATGCCGATTTTTTACAAACTTAGGTCATTAACAGAGAATCCAATTGCATGTTCTTTGTAATAAGACTTTGAAAGGCAGTCCCTCTTTTTTTAAAGCAAGTACACAGTTCCTGAGTCTATCTTTTAGGCTGCTGTAGCTTTTTCTTATAGCCAAGCCTTTTATCTTTCCCTCCTGGTGCTTGATATTTGTTACAGTACCTATATTGTGGCTCATACAGGTATTCTAATTCAACAACTCACGGGATCTGGTACCAAATGTGTGCATCCCATCTTGCTGCAAGTTTATATCCCCACCAATGCCTTCACTAGTGTCCACAAATTCGCGGATAGGTTGGTTAACTCTGCAGACTGTGTTTAACATGCAGCTGACTTATATAACTTGATATACCCCCCTCCAGTTACCTTCCCGGAGTCCACAATGCGCAGCTGGGGTATTTCCTTGCCAGGAATGAGCCTCCAAGCGTACCTCTGAGCGTGCCTTGTTACACCAGGATGGCTGTGCAATTTGTGTCTCTCCTGTGTCCACCGGATCAGTTGCTTGGCCTCCCTGCTATTTGCCTTAACTCTGTATGTCACATCTGCCCTCCACCATACCGCTCCAGCGTCTGACCCGTTTCCGGTCAAAAATTGGGCCTGGGTGAAAAGGCCTCAGTCTCCTGCGTGTGGTCCGGTATGCAAACTGCTCTCTCCCAGAGCATTAGACTCCGCCGGCCGCTGAAAAAAGCCACAGCCCCAAGGAAAAGTTTGCTGCTGTTCACAAAGCGGTTGCACTCCTTCCCGCTCTGAGTGCCGTCACGCTGAGACTGTGCATGACTCCTCCCCTTCCGCTTCTACCGGCCCCACTCTCTACCGGCCCCACACCTTTATTAATAACACAAATAATAAAAAGTCCACAAGTCAAATACCAAGCCAGGAGTCAAAACCAGAGCTGGTAGTCAGACGAGCTGAGTCAGGAGCCAAAGCGAGTAATCAGACGAGCCGGAATCAGGAACAAGGAGAACAGCAAATTCAGGAACAAGCCAGGGATCAGGAACCAGAAGAGACGTCAGACTAGCCAGGTAATGCACAGGAACTGGAACACAGGAACTCACAAACAGGTCTGAGACAACGCAAGGGCAAAGCATACTGAACAGAGGCCCTTTAAATAATAAGTGATGACATCACAATTCTGAGACTGCAACTTGTCTCACACGGATGATGTACAACAGTCTGGCCATAAGAGGGCGTGCAGGAAATGAGCAGAATCACACACTCTGTACCTGATTCAGTAAGAAAGGTGAGTAAAATGGCTGTCAGGAGCACATAGCAAACAAAGCAGGGAAAAAGTCCTGACAGTACCCTCCCCTCAAAGACCCCTCCCAGCAGGAGGACAAAAGGCTTATTGGGGAAACGGGCATGGAAGGTACGGATGAGGGAGGGAGCATGAACATCAGAGGAGGGAACCCATGAAAGCTCCTCCGGACCGTAGCCCCTCCAGTGAACCAAATACTGTACGCAGCACCTGGACATACAAGAGTCATTAATGCTGCTGACCTCATATTCTTCATGGTTGTCAACAGAAATAGGACTGGGATGAGGCAACACAGTGGTAAACTGATTACACACCAATGGTTTCAAGAGGGAGTCATGAAAAACATTGGAGATGCGCATTGCAGGAGGAAGGTCAACAGCGTAGGACACGGGATTGACCCGTCGGAGAGTTTTCGAAAAGGACCAACATAACGGGGAGCCAGTTTATTGGAAGGCAGGTGTCAGTGTTGACAAGGCTGGAGACCACTTTGCCATGCTGATTGAGTTAGACCAGACATCGCCGCCACTATAAAAAATATATTAACCCCTAAACCGCAGCACTCCCGCATCGCAAACACTAGTTAAATTTTATTAACCCCTAATCTGCCATCCCTAACATCGCCAACACCTACCTACATTTATTAACCCCTAATCTGTGCCCCCAACATCGCCACAACTATATTAAATGTATTAACCCCTAAATCTAAGTCTAACCCTAACACCCCCCTAACTTAAATAAAATTTTATATAAATCTAAATAAAATTATTACAATTAACTAAATTATTCCTATTTAAAACTAAATACTTACCTATAAAATAAACCCTAAGATAGCTACAATATAACTAATAGTTACATTGTAGCTATCTTAGGTGTTATTTTTATTTTACAGGCAACTTTGTATTTATTTTAACTAGGTAGAATAGTTATTAAATAGTTATTAACTATTTAATAACTACCTAGCTAAAATAAAGACAAATATACCTGTAAAATAAAACCTAACCTAAGTTACATTTACACCTAACACTACACTATAATTACATTAATTCCCTAAATTAACTACAATTAAATACAATTAAATACAATTATCTAAACTATGGAGAAAAAAAAACACTAAATTACAGAAAATAATAAAATAATTACAAGTTTTTTTTAAACTAATTACACCTAATCTAATCCCCCTAATAAAATAAAAAAGCCCCCCAAAATAATAAAAAGCCCTACCCTATACTAAATTACAAATAGCCCTTAAAAGGGCCTTTTGCGGGGCATTGCCCCAAAGTAATCAGCTCTTTTACCTGTAAAGTACAATACCCCCCCAAGGGTTAGACGTAGTTTTAGGGGTTAATAACTTTAATATAGTGGCGGCGGCGTTGGGGGCAGCAGATTAGGGGTTAATAAATGTAGTTAGGGTGCGGCGACATTGGGGGCAGCAGATTAGGGGTTAATAAATATAATGTAGATGTCAGTGATGTTGGGGGCTGCAGATTAGGGGTTCATAAGTATAATGTAGGTGGCGGCGGTGTCTGGAGCGGGAGATTAGGGGTTAATAATATAATGCAGGTGTCGGGGATGTTGGGGGCGGAAGATTAGGGGTTAATAAGTGTAATATTAGAGGTGTTTAGACTCAGGGTTCATGTTAGGGTGTTAGGTGTAGACATAAATGTATTTTCCCCATAGGAATCAATGGGGCTGCGTTAGGAGCTTTATGCCGCTTTTTTGCAGGTGTTAGGTTTTTTTTCAGCCGGCTCTCCCCCATTGATTCCTATGGGGAAATTGTGCACAAGCACGTTTTACCATCTCACCGCTAGCGTAAGTAGCGCTGATTGAGGTGAGATGTGGAGCTAAATTTTGCTCTCCGGTCACATTTCTGCGGCTAACGCCGGGTTTGTAAAAACCCATAATACCAGCGCTGTCTGTAGGTGAGCGGTGAGCATAAAATGCTCGTTAGCACCGCACAGCCTTACCGACAAAACTCGTAATCTAGCCGTAAATTAGTGTTAGAACAGATTGAAACTTCAATAACCTCTGAGCGAGAAATAGATGTATTTTTAAAAAAAAGGGGTAATTATATATTCTTAAAGCCTTGCAAGATTCAACAAAGGTTGATTTATCTATTTCAAAACTCAGAATGGATACAGAGCACAAATTCTTAGAGGTAAACTTACAGTAAATTAGATGATACAACCTATGGAGTATTGGACGATTTCATCTGAATGGCTGGGAAGTTATGGAAGTGAGGAGTAGGAGATGGGATCCTTTCTCGGGGTGGTTTTTTTTTTCTCTGTCTTCTTTCTTTTATATTTTTTTAAATATACTGTTAGTTGGAGCTTATAAATTAGTACATTAAGAATTATTACTACTCTATATCATAATTTATACTAAGGAGTATCGGATTTAGTAATTCCTTACAGTGTCTTGTATTTGTTATAGATTATATAAATTGTATCTTGTAAATTGTATCCGAAATGCTGCTTTTTTTTCTCTTATGATTATACTTTGTACCCTGTCCTATTTTTATTTGTTATATTGTGAATAAGATAAAAAAATAAAAATTATGTTATAAAAAAAAAATGCTCAAGTATGTCTTGCACAAACCTAGTGTAATAGTACTTTTTTACAGCAGTCATTTGGACATGATATAGTAAGACAAATACAAGTGTTAGCAATGATATTAATTAGGGTTCCATTCCATTTAGGATTACGAGAGCCAGGTTCCTGCTATTGGGAAGGTCACACTAAATACTTGCCACTTTATCCTCTAGAAGCAGTTTTTTTTAAGATTTTTTAATACTGCATTTAAATATCCTGTTTTTTTCTGGTTGTATTCTAATAAAGAGACTGATAAATAATTATATATGGTTATTATACCATTGCTAAAACAACAAATCTAATGGCGTAAGACTTTTACTAGGGCTAGATTACAGGTGGCGCACTAACTGTTGCACGCAAGCTTTACCATCTTTTTGCGCACAACGGAAATAGTGCTTGTATTACAAGTTGAAAGTAAACATGATCTTGAGAGCGCAATTACATTGTACACTGCCATTGTGTTTGACTGCAAATGGCTACATTGTGTGTGTGTGTGTGTGTATGTGTATATATATATATATATATATACATGTCTAAATATGTGTATTTATGTATATGTATATATATATATATATATATATATATATATATATATATATATATATATATACACGTGTGTGTGCACAAATGGATTTTTATGTTTTACTGTGTATTTACTTTACATACATATTTCACATTCCAAAGTTCTTCACATACAGGGATACATTATTTTTATTGTAAATATATATTACTATATACATATCTGTATATACTTATACCTAGATATATATTCCTATAGATATATAGGTATAGATATCTATTTTACAATTAGAATGTAAAATATGCATAACACGATTTGTCTTTAGTCTAACGGGGTATCGGGATAGCATACATGAGAATTCCAAATCTCAAAGCGCGTTCTTAAAATATTAAATATAAAATATTATTAAATATTAATAATAATAATTATTAAAAATGATTATACATACTGTAAAATAAATAAATATATATATATATATATTTTTCTCTGTATTATTTAGAATTTTATATAGTATGTTTAATAATTTTTAATAATTATTCTTAATATTTTTTTTTTTTAATATATCATTTTTCTTTATTGATTTTTTACCATACATATAACAAAAGAATAAAATGCATTATTGACCATAATCAAACAATAGCAACAACAAAAAAGTAAAACATACATTTCTCAATAGCTGACAGAACCCCGTGTTCCCAAGGTGTTCTATCTCTCTATCTTCTATCCGACTTAAGTCTGAACTATCTATACTCTGATAGTTCGCAGAGAGAAAAAAATAAAAAATGTATATTGAAAAGAATTCTCCTCTACTACTCGACTCCTCTCTCTCCCGTCCCCGCCTCTGGCGAGCCTCTAACATCGTTGCACCAGACACTGGGAAAATTTCCAGCCAATATTTGTAATTGGACATACACCGTGTCCTTAAATGGTCTGACCAACCTAATTTGGGTCTCTATAGGGAATGATAAGATAAAAAATTTCCATTGCTTGAAAAACTCAGCTAATCGAATATCTGTCAGATTTTGTAAGTTTATCTGCTCATGGATAAACTGTATAAACAGAGCATTCTTAAGTTCTTTCAAGTTCAGAGCAGTTTTAGCTTTACATGCCCTCAATAACATATTACGTCCCAGCAATATGATCTTATTAATTAGTTTAACATTTTCTGGAACCTTTTGAGACTGTACCAAAAAAAGTACATCAATTACTTGTATATGATAAGCAAGTTTAAGCGTTGAGCGCATCCAATATGCTACTTTCAACCAGAATTGTGAAATTTTAGGACAAGCCCAAAAACAATGCAAAAGATCTGCCTTGGGTGAAGAACATTTAGGACATATGTTTATTATCTTATACCACCTTGCCAATCTAGCAGGGGTCAAATAAAAAAAAAAAAACAATCTTGATCTGTGTTTCCTTCCATGACGTCAAAACCCAGCTTTTTTCCATAAATTTAAATACATTCATTATAGTTTGACTATTTACTTCAGGCAAAACTTTACTCCATTTAGCTACTATGTAATCCCTCTGCTCATTGGAAGATTTGCAATTAAGATGCGCATAAAACGGGGCTATTGAGTATATTCCCATTTTAAAGTTGTTAATTTGTGGTTGAAATAAAAGAGTCGACTGACTTCCATATTTTTGATTAAGTTCAAGTATGTAATGCCTTAACTGCAAATAAGCATAAAATTCTTTGTTAGAAAGGCCAATTTGCTGTCTTAACTCGGCAAATGATAACAGAGTTGAATCTGCTTTAACTAATTGCGCCACATATATCAGCCCTCTAGAGGACCAGTCCCTGAAGATTGCTGAACAGAGCCCTGGAACAAAATTTGGATTTCCTGTAATAGGTAGATATTTAGAAGCATATGGAACATTATCTAGAGACACACAAAATTTCTGCCAAGCAGATATGATGTTTCTGAATGTTAAAAGTGCAAAAAGTGAAGAGGGTAAATCGGTCATTGGGCAGTGAAGAATAGCATCTAGCCTAAATGGTTTCACTAGCGCAGTTTCCCAAGGAACTGCAGCAACCTGATCTTGTTCGGTTATCCAATCAATTGCCACTTTTACTCTGGCGGCTAAACTATAATATTGCAAATTCGGCAAGACCAACCCGGCCGCGTCTTTGTTACATGTTAAACGCGTAGTCGAAATACGACTTCTAGCGCCCTTCCAAAGTAATTTTGTACAAGCTTTATTGTATTTCATTATATCAGCCTTCTTGATAGGAATCGGAATATTTTGCATAAGGTAAAATATTTTAGGAAAGAGAATGTTTTTTATAAGAGTCGCTCTGGCCGACAAGGAGATGGGTAAATTTATCCACCCTTCTACCCTTTGCGTACATTCCTGAAAAAAATTGCTAAAATTGAGCCTATACCAGTCCTCCGGGTTTACACTTAGTTTAATGCCGAGATACAAAATTTGAGATGTTTCATAAAACGGATGCATAATATCTTGTTTTTTCTTATTAATCCATAAAAGATCTGGTTTGGCAAAATTAATTTTGTACCACGAGATCAAACCAAAGAGTTCCATAGATTCTAATAGTAGGGCAAGACTACGAGAAATTTTACTCATACACAGGATTATATCGTCAGCGTATAGTAATAATACAATTTTTTGTTCACCTATACGAATCCCCTCTAGTTGTTGACGGAGCAAAATCGCAAATGGTTCTAGTGATATATTGAACAACAGTGGCGATAAAGGGCAACCCTGTTGGGTGCCCCGCTGCAATGATAAATGCTGGGAGATCTCACCGTTGATTAATAGAGACGAAATTGGAGAGGTATATATTATTTGCGTAAAATCCAATATATGGCCTGTTAGACCAAATTGCTCTAATGCAAAAAATAAATGTTTCCAAGAGATGCGATCGAACGCTTTCTCCGCATCGACCGTTAATAGCGCTAGGTCCGGGAAGTCTTCCTGTCTAGATGATTTAAACTTATTCCAGAAAAAGTCAAGTAATGTCATAACCTTACGAATATTTTTTGTGGGGTTTCTCCCTGTCATAAAACCCGCCTGGTTTTCGTGAATTATCTTACCTAGATGGGGCTTTAATCTGCTAGCTACTATCGAAGCCAAGATCTTATAATCTGTGTTTAAGACAGATATAGGCTATAGGATTCTGGAAGTTCTAAATCTTTATTTTTTTTTTTGGAATCAACGAGATTACAGCCGCAGCAAAATATGGGGAACATTTATTATTTTTAACAAAATAATAATTAAATAGATTCATAAGTGTAGCAGAAATATGCGTCTGAAGTATCTTGTAGAATTCCGCAGGAAGACAATCCGGACCTGCTGCCTTATTGGATTTTGTTGCTTTAATTGCAGCGTGAATCTCTTGTTCAGAAATAGGCTTGTTAATATCTGCCAAGGTTTCTGGAGAAATTTTAGGGGTCTTAATTTGATCCCAGAATTGTCTCTGCTTTTCTATGTCATAAGGTTCAGCTTTATACAGATCACTAAAAAAACAATAAAAAGCTCTAATAATATCCGTGTTTTTAGTATATCTCCCTAACCTGTCTTTTATAACCGTCACAGCGTTATGAGTGGTCGATTTAGTAAGTTTAGCCAAAAACTTGGCAGATCTCCCTGCAAAACCACCGTAGAGGGCCTTTTGCTTTTGCATTTCGATCACTGTTTTTTGGTGAATAAGAATATAACGTGCTGTCTTAGCATCCATATATTTGCGCCATTTCTCATCAGAATGCTCGCTTAAATAAGATGAAAATGTATTTTTCACCCTATTATTCGCCTGTGTCTCTATTCTTAATATTTTTTAATATTTTATTCATGTGTGCTAACCGAAACCTCTTTAGACCTTATAGTTAGTTTATATTCCTATTTTCTTTACATAGAAATTTTTTAAATATTTATTATTTAATATACTGTATATTTCTATATATATCTGATAATGGTAGAATAGATATCTATACCTATATATCTATAGCAATAGATAAATAGGTTTAGGTATATACAGATATATATATATATATATATATATATATATATATATATATAGTAATATATATTTAAAATAAAAATACAACTTTTCAGTATGTGAACATTGGAATGTCAAATATTAATGACTCCTGTTGGTTAGCGTGCGAACAATTTAATACGTTTTTCTCTTCTGCTCATTCAATTGAAGTCTATGGGAAGAATACGTTAATGTTATCGTGATATCGCAAAGTACTTTGACTAGTGCGTCGAGTTTTGCTATTGTGCAAACTTTTTACTTTCAACTTGTAATATGAGGTCAACCCGACTTGTACAAAAAGATTACTTCTAGTGAAGTTTACGCTCAAGCAAAATTGCTAAATATTGCTACTTGTAATCTGGCACTATATATTTACAAGTAGATAAGCTTTAGAGAGATTCCTCTCTTTCTCAAATCTTAAACAATACTCTCAAAAGTATCATTGCTCAATGGGATACTTTTGTTATTTTAAATATATATTTTACCTTCTCATATTTAGGTTTTTTAAATCCCCAAGTTTCACACAAAAAAGATTATTACTTTTGATAAAAAACATGTTAGCCATAGTAAACAGTATAATTAATTCTATAAACAGAACTGAAATTATTTAGGAGCTAGTCACATTTGATTTAAAATCTCTTTCTTTTTAATATACATTCCCTGCAGCTTAGTCAAAAATGCCAGCTATAGTAATCTGTAATTATATATATAATCTATATTTCCTCTATTGACTTTAATATACAAAGTATTAGCCATGATATCAAGATACTGGCTGTGTGACAGCTGTAGACTTGAGCAATCAGATGTCAGTTAGCTGCTGCTGTTCCTAATACTTTATCTCAGGCTCCTACAGTTAGTTAGTCTATGTAGATCTAAGCTGCCTGTACTTTGTTCTTACTACTAATAATAAACCTTGTTGATTCCAAAATAATATAGTTAAGTCTTCACTTCCATATGATTCTTCTAAACCCTGGTGTTTACCATCTTCTCAAGTAGTCTGACTGATTTATCATTACACATGACTTAGTTGTTAATATATTGTGCACATATTGCTAAAGCTCACAAATAATGTAATATTCATGGATAATATTGTACCCTACCCTGTACTGGTCAGTATTTGCTGTGCTGATGCTGGTAGCAAGTCAGATAGGCTCTGCTTCCTAGTTAGCTGTTTGCATGTAACTGACAAAAGTACATGAGGACACATTCTAAGTCTCATGCAGAAATTTCAAATCATCGCAGTAGCAACAGTTGCTAGGTGCACAGTGCAGCTCTGCTAAACTTTATTAACATGAACATTTCTTTACATTTACTATATTCCTCAATAATTAAGAAACACCATTATGTTCATATATACACAATGCACAAATACAAAAAAGTGACTACCCACAACTGTTACATCAGACTTCCTATACTGATAATGAAACATATTATATTCCAACTGACATTTTAATTGTGGCATGATTATATTTAGGTTTAAGGGTGGCAGGAATCAGACTTAGACGAGAAGTGCAAAAATAA
The DNA here is from genome assembly GCF_027579735.1 of Bombina bombina. NCBI lineage: Eukaryota > Metazoa > Chordata > Amphibia > Anura > Bombinatoridae > Bombina > Bombina bombina. The sequence continues at coordinate 923,733,625 of NC_069500.1, forward strand.
TCACACCTTTATTTTTTTATTTTTATATTGTCTCTATTATCCAATTCAGCATACAATTCCAATAACAAAAATATAGAGAATAAGGAACATCGATAAAGAAAAAAAAGAAAAACCTCGACGATCCTTATAAATGCATTACAATCAATACAATTGTTAACAGTATTACAATATATTGAATAACCTTGCATACATTAATTCCATTACTCCAGATTAATCCGTTCATTTATAATCATGAATCTTATTCCATTAACTAGACCTGCATTTATGGGATCATAATACTAGGCCCTTAATTGCCTATTGAATTGGAGTTTTCCTAATAACCTAAAAAAGGAAAAAGAAAGAAGAAAGAAAGAAAAAAAAAAAAAAAAAAAGGGGGGGGGACCCCACTCTCGTCCCCTCTCTCCCACTCTACCTTGTTAACGCCAGGAAGTCTTTATTGGCTATCGCCTGTTCCATATAAATTGTCCCCCGGAACGGGGCAATTATCTGTCTCTGTATAGTTTCTGGAAAACTAACTATTATACTCTCCCATTTACGGAAAAATTTCTTAATTTGAGCCTCAGAATTAACTGACGTATCAATTTGTTCCATTATTATTTGATTTTGTATTTTATGCATAAATTCTTGCAGGCTTGGGGCGTTTTTAGATTTCCAGTATTTCAGGATTAAAAGCCGTCTTGTAACAATTATGATATTCAATTGGCGGGTATTTTTATAAATTGCTTCTTCTTGGTTAATAAAGAAGAAAACGTTCTTAGCTGATATTTGAAATTTACACTGATTAATTTAGCTAACCCAATTACCTATTTTATACCAAAACTTTTTCATTTTATGACAATACCAGAAGCAATGCTCCAAGTCTGCCCTGTTGTTCTTGCATTTTTGGCAGTATACAGTAGAACTGTCCCACTTTGACTTCAGATATGGAGTGATATATATTCTATTAATACATTTAGTGTGTGTTTCCCTCCAGGAGGAGGAAACTGTTGCTTTATCTAGGAGATTGTAACTTTCCTGTATTCTTTTGGGCGATATCTGCCAGCTTTCTGCCGTTCTTTGTAAGATAATATATCCATTAGTAGAGGTAATCAATCTATAAAAAGTTAAGATACTATATCTACCTGCCTTAAACAGAATTATAACTGGTTCTATTTTATCCCAGGAGGCTAACCCTGAATTATTTTGCAAGTTCTCTTGTACATAGTGCCTAATCTGTAGGGAGGCGTAAAATTCTTTGTTTGTTATCTGAAAATCTTGCTTAATATTAGTAAAAGTCTTACAAGCCCTGGCTTCGTTGTCTATAAGCTGTTGTACAGTATTAATCCCTCTTTGGGCCCAATTTTTAAAAATACTGGACTCCAATGCTGGCACAAAATTCGGATTTCCCAAAATGGGAAGATAGGTAGAGAGTAAAACATTAACATCTAGAATCTGCAGTATTTTCTGCCACGCCAAGATTACCATCTGAATAGTAGGCAGAGATTTAATTTTCTGAGGACATTTATCTTTAGTTGTGTGAAGGAGAGCACTAAGAGAGTATGGATATGCTAAGGCTCTCTCAAGAGGTAGGGGAGCATAATAGTCAGATTCAATTAACCAGTCTAGGGCCACCTTTCCAATACAGACTAGGTTATATAACTCTATATCCGGTAGCGCTAGACCTCCTTCTGTTCTAGATAGTGTAAGCTTTTTATACGATATTGCATTCTTCTTTTTTCCCCCCATAAAAATTGTATGCATCCTTGCTTGTATCTTTTAATATCTTGTTTTTTAATTATTATTGCGAGATTTTGCATGAGATACAACAATTTGGGAAATAATAACATTTTAATTAAGTTAATTTTACTAGTCAAAGTAAGTTTAAATTTAGCCCACTTTTCCATATAGTATTTAATTTCAAGGAAAATTGGAGGATAATTAAGATCGTACCAATCTTCAGATTTGATAGACAGCTTAATGCCCAGGTAGGAAAAATGGTATTTTGCTTCTTTAAATGGAAGAGATTGTGACGATTCCTTATTTTTACTTAACCAGTAAATTTCAGATTTTAATGAATTAATTTTATAGCCAGAGAAAAGCCCGAAGTCTCTTAAAATTTGATTTAAAATTGGTATATTTTTTTTTGAGTTGGATAATAAGACTAATAAATCATCCGCATATAATAGCGTTGTTATCTTCCGTTTGCCTATTTTAATCCCCTCCAGTTCTTTCCTTAGTTGGATAGCCAGTGGCTCAAGCGCTAAATTAAACAGATATGGGGACAGTGGGCATCCCTGTCTTGAGCCCTTATATAAGGGGAAATAATCTGTAAGGGTCTCATTAATAATGATAGCGGCTGAAGATGTTTGATAAATTAATTTAACAAAATGAGAGAAAGGGCCCTCGACTCCATATTTCGCCAGTGCTGTAAATAAATGGTCCCACGTTATGGAGTCAAAGGCCTTCTCTGCATCAATTGATACTATTGCTGTGTCTGAGTCTAAGGTGCAGCGTTTCCCATCTACTTGTTTTTGGTATAGATTTAGAATTAGCTGAATTTTGCGAAGATTACGTAAAGAATTTCTGCCCGACATAAAACCTACCTGGTCTTTGTGAATAAGTGAACCAATAACCTGTTTAAGTCTATGCGCAACTATAGACATCAACATTTTATAATCACTATTTAATAGTGATATTGGTCTGTATGATCCGATTTCTTCTGCATTCTTATTTTTTTAAGTATCAGGGTTATAAGTGATGCAGCAAAATATTTTGAACATGAATTGCTTTTAGTAAAATATTGATTAAATAAAGAAACTAGTAATGGCGCAATATCCTTTGCTAGTACTTTATAAAGTTCGGCAGGGAGTTGATCTGGGCCAGCGGCCTTATTGGGTGCCATTTTTTTGATTGCGTTAGTTACTTCAAGTAGGGTAATGGGAAGATTTAGTTCATCTAGTCTCTGTTTATCCAATCTTGGGAGCTGGATTTTATCCCAGAAGTCATTTTTGGTTTGCATTTCTACCACGGTTTCAGAGTAAACTTCCTTAAAATATGCACAAATATATTTTTGGATGTCTACTATATTTGTGATACGGCCTTCTGTAGTCTTAATTGCTCCGATTGAGTCCCTCTTTTTTTTAGCTTTGGTTAAATTAGCTAATGCTTTCCCCGCTTTACCCCCATACCTAAAGAAAAAAAACCTCTTCCTGAGGTCATCTTGCGCTGCCCTTTGTGTCAAAAATAATTCTCTTTCCTTTTTAACATTTTGGTATGCTCTCCAGAATGTCCTAGACGGATCACTAATATAAGAATTAAATGCATTTCGCAATTGCGAGGCAAGTTCTATGTCCCTAGCCATCTGTTTCCATTTTTGGATTACTAAATATGCTTTTATTTCGCCCCTTATCACTGCCTTAAATGTCTCCCATAGCGTTTCTGGTTTAATCCCAACTGTATCATTGATCTGCATGAATTCTATCCACTTAATTTATAGACATGCCTGAAATTGAGTGTTTGTAGTAAGATATCTGGGCAAAAAAAACCGTTTGAAATTCGCCTCATGGGCGTTACTTAATTTAATATTTAATGTGATAATAGCGTGATCTGAAATGACTATTTCTTGGATTTCAGGTTCCATCTCTAAGCGTAGCATTTTGTCACTTATTAAAAAGTAGTCTATTCTAGACAATGTTCGATGGGCATGCGATTCGCATGAAAATTTCCTGAGATCTGATTATAAATCTGCCATATATCTTTAAGGTGCAATAAGTTAGAGAAATTCTTTAATCATTTTAACTTCTTGTTTGCTATTTTTATTTAATGATGGGTTTTAGTCTAATCCAGAGTGGGATATTTAACCAGGTTAAAATCACCTGCAACGATTAAATTATTCGGCAAAATGGGGTAATAATTTACTTGCAGGTTGTCCTCCAAAATCCCTTATCAACTTTATTAGGCCATAGACGTTACAAAACACAAACTTGGTTCCAGCTATTTCATTTTTATAATAAGATATCTCTCCTCTAAATCTGCCTCTATATTGATTATTTTAAATGAAGTTTTTTATGAAACAGAAAAGCAACACCCCTTTTCCTACTCAGACATGGTGTACCCACTACTTCTCACCACCCAGTCGATTTTAAGTTTATTTAGTTCAGTTTCGTTCAGGTGGGTTTCTTGAAGAAAACGCTATGTCTACTCTATGTCTTTTTAATCTGATTTAAAATCTTTTTCCGTTTATGAGGGGCAAAGTTATCCCTCCAACATTCCAGGAGGCGAGGGTTAATTATATTATGCATTTTTAATTAAAAATTCCCTAGACAACATGAAATAACATTATTAACAGGCGTTATTTAGCATCATATACAGAAGAATTATTAGGTATTGGGAGCGAGAGGGACGAGAGAGAGAGAGAAGAAAAATATATATAATGATTAAAATTAAAAACCAAAATTCCTGAACCGTGTAGGCATCTTTAAGCCGGTTCCAGTTCTGGCGACAGGGGCAGCTCTATACTCCATAGAACATCTTATATAGTGGGGTTTACCATGCAATTTTAATGCACATCTATTTTATAGTGAGATACCTTTTGTCCTAGCAAATTCCCTAGCTTCCTCTGGGGTGTTTTAGCATCTTGTTCTCTCCATTTGTCAAAATCTTATATCTTTGCTGGGTAAATATACTGTGGCTTTAATACCAGCCTGGATTAATTTCGTGCATAGTGGGGTAATTTCTCTACGTTTTTGTGAAGTCTCAAAAGAGTAATCCTGAAATAATAAGATATGTTTTTCTTCAATAATTAGTGGTGCTTTTCTGTCTAAAAGTACTGCATGAGTTTTACCTTTATCTTGAAAATTAAGGAATCTGGCTATAATCGGGCCATGCTTTCACAGTTCCATCTGGAAGAGTTTTTATTGAACCTAGCCGGGTGTACTCTTTCAATTACTAAGGGATAACATGTTTGGTGTAATTCCTAATCTCTTGTGGAATTAGAGTTGAGACCAAGTGTATTAGATCTTGAAACTCACTTGACTCTGGAATACCTTACAATCCTAATATTATTACGTCTTGTGCGATCTTCTAAGGTCATTTAGCTTGTATTGTAGACTGGTTATTTGTATGTTTTTGCTCCTTCATTATATGTTTCTTGTATTATCTTAGCATCTTCTAGGTCAGAGATACGTTGTTCCGCTTCATTAAGTCTAGCTGTAAATTGCTTAATTTCTTTTGTCAGGTTACATATATCTGCCTTAATTTTGTTCAAACTGTCATAAGTTCGGCTAGTTGTTTGACAATGTCCCTGTGACTCTGCCTTAGTAGTGTCCTGCAACGATAGGTACTAAAGGTAAATTCCCTGTATTATCGGTACTAGGTCTATTTTTCCTGTCTCTGGCTTTCACAGGTATGTTTGGTGACTGTGGTTTATAATTCGTGATAAATCTCTCCATATGGAGAGAAAATAGTGATATGGGAAAAAAAAAGTAAAAAAAAGAATAAAAAAATAAAATAAAAAAAAGGTGTCGTTATATAATGTACACTTATAGTGAAGATATTAGAAGAGAGAACCTATTCCCCTCTGTCTGTGATAACCATTGAGTCTTACAGAGAAGACCTATATATCTAAATTCTTGTGTAAAGATAATTCACAGTGAAGATTCAATAGTGACATTCACCACATATAGATTTTGGATACACCGAAAAACGGTATAAAAGAGTACAAGAAAGACCTATATATCTAAATTCGTGTATAAAGATAATTCACAGTGAAGATACAATAGTGACGTTCACCAACAGTATAAAAGAGAATTTAACCTTTTTGTCAATTTTAAATTTTACACTACTTATAATACAAAGATTCTATATAATTTCTTTTCTTAACCTTCTTACTTAAACTATGTACAAGCTTTCCATACACAAAACAGGAGAAGTTTTTTTAAATCATCTTAAGATGCAAAATCACTTAGTAGCCTTTATCTTTGGGGCCCCCATTAGCTGGGTACAACATTATTAACCTTTTGTTAACCTTTAGTGTTAGAATCACTATACTAGCAGTATCTCAATGTTGTTATGTCAGCCTGGGCCAGTAGATTCCAGGATATTCTTTATAGAATATGTCTCTGCTTTTCTTACTACTATCAATCCGTAAACATTTAATAATTACTTATCAGGTCTATTTACACAGCTAGTCAGATAAATCTACCGGACTTTAAATAATCTTTACCTAGATAGATCATATAACATGGAAGGCTAAACAATACACCTCCTATGAATAAAGTTATAAACTGAATTTCCCCTTGCAATTACTCATATATACTTCTTAATAAGTAAACAATCAATGCAGAATAAGAGAAAAAGCAAAAAAAAAAAAAAAGTGAGAAGCATGCAGTTAGTTATATCTCATAAAAAAAAACAAAAAAAAAACACAGCTGTATATATCATATTACTAATATATAGGAAGCACTTGTAAATTCTCACTAATAAGACAATTTTAGTCCTTTTTGCAATTGATTATAAAAACCAGTTTGTGTCTGTAAATCCTTTATGCCGATTTTTTACAAACTTAGGTCATTAACAGAGAATCCAATTGCATGTTCTTTGTAATAAGACTTTGAAAGGCAGTCCCTCTTTTTTTAAAGCAAGTACACAGTTCCTGAGTCTATCTTTTAGGCTGCTGTAGCTTTTTCTTATAGCCAAGCCTTTTATCTTTCCCTCCTGGTGCTTGATATTTGTTACAGTACCTATATTGTGGCTCATACAGGTATTCTAATTCAACCCCTCACGGGATCTGGTACCAAATGTGTGCATCCCATCTTGCTGCAAGTTTATATCCCCACCAATGCCTTCACTAGTGTCCACAAATTCGCGGATAGGTTGGTTAACTCTGCAGACTGTGTTTAACATGCAGCTGACTTATATACCTTGATATACCCCCCTCCAGTTACCTTCCCGGAGTCCACAATGCGCAGCTGGGGTATTTCCTTGCCAGGAATGAGCCTCCAAGCGTACCTCTGAGCGTGCCTTGTTACACCAGGAATGGCGGTGCAATTTGTGTCTCTCCTGTGTTCCACCGGATCAGTTGCTTGGCCTCCCTGCTATTTGCCTTAACTCTGTATGTCACATCTGCCCTCCACCATACCGCTCCAGCGTCTGACCCGTTTCCGGTCAAAAAATTGGGGGCCTGGGTGAAAAGGCCTCAGTCTCCTCGTGTGGTCCGGTATGCTAACTGCTCTCTCCCAGAGCATTAGACCTCCACCGGCCGCTGAAAAAAGCCACAGCCCCTAAGGAAAAGTTTTTCTGCTGTTCACGAAGCGGTTGCACTCCTTCCCGCTCTGAGTACCGTCACGCTGAGACTGTGCATGACTCCTCCCCTTCCGCTTCTACCCGCCCACTCTCTACCGGCCCCACACCTTTATTAATAACACAAATAATATAAGTCCACAAGTCAAATACCAAGCAGGAGGTCAAACCAGAGCTGTAGTCCAGACGAGCCGAGTCAGGAGCCAAAGCGAGTAATCAGACGAGCCGGAATCAGGAACAAGGAGAACAGCAAATTCAGGAACAAGCCAGGGATCAGGAACCAGAAGAAACGTCAGACTAGCCAGGTAATGCACAGGAACTGGAACACAGGAACTCACAAACAGGTCTGAGACAACGCAAGGGCCAAAGCATACTGAACAGAGGCCCTTTAAATAATAAGTGATGACATCACAATTCTGAGACTGCAACTTGTCTCACACGAATGATGTACAACAGTCTGGCCATAAGAGGGCGTGCAGGAAATGAGCAGAATCACACACTCTGTACCAGATTCAGTAAGAAAGGTGAGTAAAATGGCTGCCAGGAGCACTTAGCAAACAAAGCAGGGAAAAAGTCCTGACAGTACTCTCCCCTCAACGACCCCTCCCAGCAGGAGGACAAAAGGCTTATTGGGGAAACGGGCATGGAAGGTACGGATGAGGGAGGGAGCATGAACATCAGAGGAGGGAACCCATGAAAGCTCCTCCGGACCGTAGCCCCTCCAGTCAACCAAATATTGTACGCAGCACCTGGACATACAAGAGTCATTAATGCTGCTGACCTCATATTCTTCATGGTTGTCAACAGAAATAGGACTGGGATGAGGCAACACAGTGGTAAACTGATTACACACCAATGGTTTCAAGAGGGAGTCATGAAAAACATTGGAGATGCGCATTGCAGGAGGAAGGTCAACAGCTTAGGACACGGGATTGACCCGCCAGAGAGTTTTCGAAAAGGACCAACATAACGGGGAGCCAGTTTATTGGAAGGCAGGTGTCAGTTTTGACAAGGACAAGGCTGGAGACCACTTTGCCATGCTGATTGAGTTAGACCAGACGTCGCCGCCACTATAAAAAATATATTAATCCCTAAACCGCAGCACTCCCGCATCGCAAACACTAGTTAAATTTTATTAACCCCTAATCTGCCATCCCTAACATCGCCAACACCTACCTACATTTATTAACCCCTAATCTGTGCCCCCCAACATCGCCACACAACGTATATTAAATGTATTAACCCCTAAATCTAAGTCTAACCCTAACACCCCCCCTAACTTAAATAAAATTTTATATAAATCTAAATAAAATTACTACAATTAACTAAATTATTCCTATTTAAAACTAAATACTTACCTATAAAATAAACCCTAAGATAGCTACAATATAACTAATAGTTACATTGTAGCTATCTTAGGTGTTATTTTTATTTTACAGGCAACTTTGTATTTATTTTAACTAGGTAGAATAGTTATTAAATAGTTATTAACTATTTAATAACTACCTAGCTAAAATAAAGACAAATATACCTGTAAAATAAAACCTAACCTAAGTTACATTTACACCTAACATTACACTATAATTACATTAATTCCCTAAATTAACTACAATTAAATACAATTAAATACAATTATCTAAACTATGGAGAAAAAAAACACTAAATTACAGAAAATAATAAAATAATTACAAGTTTTTTTAAACTAATTACACCTAATCTAATCCCCCTAATAAAATAAAAAGCCCCCCAAAATAATAAAAAGCCCTACCCTATACTAAATTACAAATAGCCCTTAAAAGGGCCTTTTGCGGGGCATTGCCCCAAAGTAATCAGCTCTTTTACCTGTAAAGTACAATACCCCCCCAAGGGTTAGACGTAGTTTTAGGGGTTAATAACTTTAATATAGTGGCGGCGGCGTTGGGGGCAGCAGATTAGGGGTTAATAAATGTAGTTAGGGTGCGGCGACATTGGGGGCAGCAGATTAGGGGTTAATAAATATAATGTAGATGTCAGTGATGTTGGGGGCTGCAGATTAGGGGTTCATAAGTATAATGTAGGTGGCGGCGGTGTCCGGAGCGGGAGATTAGGGGTTAATAATATAATGCAGGTGTCAGGGATGTTGGGGGCGGAAGATTAGGGGTTAATAAGTGTAATATTAGGGGTGTTTAGACTCAGGGTTCATGTTAGGGTGTTAGGTGTAGACATAAATGTATTTTCCCCATAGGAATCAATGGGGCTGCGTTAGGAGCTTTACGCCGCTTTTTTGCAGGTGTTAGGTTTTTTTTCAGCCGGCTCTCCCCCATTGATTCCTATGGGGAAATTGTGCACAAGCACGTTTTACCATCTCACCGCTAGCGTAAGTAGCGCTGGTATTGAGGTGAGATGTGGAGCTAAATTTTGCTCTCCGGTCACATTTCTGCGGCTAACGCCGGGTTTGTAAAAACCCATAATACCAGCGCTGTCTGTAGGTGAGCGGTGAGCATAAAATGCTCGTTAGCACCGCACAGCCTTACCGACAAAACTCGTAATCTAGCCGTAAATTAGTGTTAGAACAGATTGAAACTTCAATAACCTCTGAGCGAGAAATAGATGTATTTTTAAAAAAATGGGGTAATTATATATTCTTAAAGCCTTGCAAGATTCAACAAAGGTTGATTTATCTATTTCAAAACTCAGAATGGATACAGAGCACAAATTCTTAGAGGTGAACTTACAGTAAATTAGATGATACAACCTATGGAGTATTGGACGATTTCATCTGAATGGCTGGGAAGTTATGGAGGTGAGGAGTAGGAGATGGGATCCTTTCTCGGGGTGGTTTTTTTTTTTCTCTGTCTTCTTTCTTTTATATTTTTTTAAATATACTGTTAGTTGGAGCTTATAAATTAGTACATTAAGAATTATTACTACTCTATATCATAATTTATACTAAGGAGGATCGGATTTAGTAATTCCTTACAGTGTCTTGTATTTGTTATAGATTATATAAATTGTATCTTATGTTTTATCTGTTCAAGATTTGTATTGAATATTAATGACATATGTGAATTAATGTCTGCAACCGAAATGCTGCTTTTTTTTCTCTTATGATTATACTTTGTACCCTGTCCTATTTTTATTTGTTATATTGTGAATAAGATAAAAAAATAAAAATTATGTTATAAAAAAAAATGCTCAAGTATGTCTTGCACAAACCTAGTGTAATAGTACTTTTTTACAGCAGTCATTTGGACATGATATAGTAAGACAAATACAGGTGTTAGCAATGATATTAATTAGGGTTCCATTCCATTTAGGATTACGAGAGCCAGGTTCCTGCTATTGGGAAGGTCACACTAAATACTTGCCACTTTATCCTCTAGAAGCAGTTTTTTTTAAGATTTTTTAATGCTGCATTTAAATATCCTGTTTTTTTCTGGTTGTATTCTAATAAAGAGACTGATAAATAATTATATATGGTTATTATACCATTGCTAAAACAACAAATCTAATGGCGTAAGACTTTTACTAGGGCTAGATTACAGGTGGCGCACTAACTGTTGCACGCAAGCTTTACCATCTTTTTGCGCACAACGGAAATAGTGCTTGTATTACAAGTTGAAAGTAAAGATGATCTTGAGAGCGCAATTACATTGTACACTGCCATTGTGTTTGACTGCAAATGGCTACATTGTGTGTGTGTGTGTATGTGTATATATATATATATATATATATATATATATACATGTCTAAATATGTGTATTTATGTATATGCATATATATATATATATATATATATATATATATATATACGTGTGTGTGTGTGTGTCCACAAATGGATTTTTGTGTTTTACTGTGTATTTACTTTACATACATATTTCACATTCCAAAGTTCTTCACATACAGGGATACATTATTTTTATTGTAAATATATAATACTATATACATATCTGTATATACTTATACCTAGATATATATTCCTATAGATATATAGGTATAGATATCTATTTTACATTTAGAATGTAAAATATGCATAACACGATTTGTCTTTAGTCTAACGGGGTATCGGGATAGCATACATGAGAATTCCAAATCTCAAAGCGCGTTCTTAAAATATTAAATATAAAATATTATTAAATATTAATAATAATAATTATTAAAAATTATTATACATACTGTAAAATAAATAAATAAATATATATATATATATATTTTTTTTTTTTCTCTGTATTATTTAGAATTTTATATAGTATGTTTAATAATTTTTAATAATTATTCTTAATATTTTTTTTTTTTTTAATATATCATTTTTCTTTATTGATTTTTTACCATACATATAACAAAAGAATAAAATGCATTATTGACCATAATCAAACAATAGCAACAACAAAAAAGTAAAACATACATTTCTCAATAGCTGACAGAACCCCGTGTTCCCAAGGTGTTCTATCTCTCTATCTTCTATCCGACTTAAGTCTGAACTATCTATACTCTGATAGTTCGCAGAGAGAAAAAAATAAAAAATGTATATTGAAAAGAATTCTCCTCTACTACTCGACTCCTCTCTCTCCCGTCCCCGCCTCTGGCGAGCCTCTAACATCGTTGCACCAGACACTGGGAAAATTTCCAGCCAATATTTGTAATTGGACATACACCGTGTCCTTAAATGGTCTGACCAACCTAATTTGGGTCTCTATAGGGAATGATAAGATAAAAATTTTCCATTGCTTGAAAAACTCAGCTAATCGAATATCTGTCAGATTTTGTAAGTTTATCTGCTCATGGATAAACTGTATAAACAGAGCATTCTTAAGTTCTTTCAAGTTCAGAGCAGTTTTAGCTTTACATGCCCTCAATAACATATTACATCCCAGCAATATGATCTTATTAATTAGTTTAACATTTTCTGGAACCTTTTGAGACTGTACCAAAAAAAGTACATCAATTACTTGTATATGATAAGCAAGTTTAAGCGTTGAGCGCATCCAATATGCTACTTTCAACCAGAATTGTGAAATTTTAGGACAAGCCCAAAAACAATGCAAAAGATCTGCCTTGGGCGAAGAACATTTAGGACATATGTTTATTATCTTATACCACCTTGCCAATCTAGCAGGGGTCAAATAAAAAATAAAAAAACAATCTTGATCTGTGTTTCCTTCCATGACGTCAAAACCCAGCTTTTTTCCATAAATTTAAATACATTCATTATAGTTTGACTATTTACTTCAGGCAAAACTTTACTCCATTTAGCTACTATGTAATCCCTCTGCTCATTGGAAGATTTGCAATTAAGATGCGCATAAAACGGGGCTATTGAGTATATTCCCATTTTAAAGTTGTTAATTTGTGGTTGAAATAAAAGAGTCGACTGACTTCCATATTTTTGATTAAGTTCAAGTATGTAATGCCTTAACTGCAAATAAGCATAAAATTCTTTGTTAGAAAGGCCAAATTGCTGTCTTAACTCGGCAAATGATAACAGAGTTGAATCTGCTTTAACTAATTGCGCCACATATATCAGCCCTCTAGAGGACCAGTCCCTGAAGATTGCTGAACAGAGCCCTGGAACAAAATTTGGATTTCCTGTAATAGGTAGATATTTAGAAGCATATGGAACATTATCTAGAGACACACAAAATTTCTGCCAAGCAGATAACATAATTTATGTAAGAACTTACCTGATAAATTCATTTCTTTCATATTAGCAAGAGTCCATGAGCTAGTGACGTATGGGATATACATTCCTACCAGGAGGGGCAAAGTTTCCCAAACCTTAAAATGCCTATAAATACACCCCTCACCACACCCACAATTCAGTTTAACGAATAGCCAAGAAGTGGGGTGATAAGGAAAAAAGTGCGAAAGCATATAAAATAAGGAATTGGAATAATTGTGCTTTATATAAAAAAATCAAAACCACCACAAAAAAGGGCGGGCCTCATGGACTCTTGCTAATATGAAAGAAATGAATTTATCAGGTAAGTTCTTACATAAATTATGTTTTCTTTCATGTAATTAGCAAGAGTCCATGAGCTAGTGACGTATGGGATAATGATTACCCAAGATGTGGATCTTTCCACACAAGAGTCACTAGAGAGGGAGGGATAAAATAAAGACAGCCAATTCCTGCTGAAAATAATCCACACCCAGAATAAAATTTTAATGAAAAAACATAAGCAGAAGATTCAAACTGAAACCACTGCCTGAAGTACGTTTCTACCAAAAACTGCTTCAGAAGAAGAAAACACATCAAATGGTAGAATTTAGTAAAAGTATGCAAAGAGGACCAAGTTGCTGTTTTGCAAATCTGATCAACCGAAGCTTCATTCTTAAACGCCCAGGAAGTAGAAACTGACCTAGTAGAATGAGCTGTAATCCTTTGAGGCGGAGTGTTACCCGACTCAACATAGGCATGATGAAATAAAGATTTCATCCAAGATGCCAAAGAAATAGCAGAAGCTTTCTGGTCTTTTCTAGAACCGGAAAAGATGACAAATAGACTAGAAGTCTTTCGGAAAGACTTAGTAGCTTCAACATAATATTACAAAACTCTAACAGCATCCAAAGAATGCAATGATTTCTCCTTAGAATTCATAGGATTAGGACATAATGAAGGAACCACAATTTCTCTACTAATGTTGTTAGAATTCACAACCTTAGGTAAAAAATTCAAAAGAAGTTCGCAGCACCGCCTTATCCTGATGCAAAATCAGAAAAGGAGACTCACAAAAAAGAGTAGATAATTCAGAGACTCTTCTGGCAGAAGAGATGGCCAAAAGAAACAAAACTTTCCAAGAAAGTAATATAACGACTAAAGAATGCATGGGTTCAAAAGGAGGAGCTTGAAGAGCCCCCAGAACCAAATTCAAACTCCAGGGAGGAGAAATTGACTTAATGACAAGTTTTATACGAACCAAAGGTTGTACAAAACAATGAATATCAGGAAGATTAGCAATCCTTCTGTGAAAAAGAACAGAAAGAGCAGAGATTTGTCTTTCAAGAAACTTGCGGACAAACCTTTATCTAAACCATCCTGAAGAAATATAAGTCTTCCAGACTCTATAATATATCTCTCTAGATACAGATTTACGAGCCTGTCACATAGTATCAATCACAGAGTCAGAGAAACCTCTTTGACCAAGAATCAAGCGTTCAAACTCCACACCTTAAAATTAAGGTTTTGAGATCCTGATGGAAAAAAGAACCTTGAGACAGAAAGACTGGTCTTAACGGAAGAGTCCACAGCTGGCAAGAGGCCATCCGGACAAGATCCGCATACCAAAACCTGTGAGACCATGCTGGAGCTACCAGCAGGACAAACGAGCATTCCTTTAGAATACTGGAGAATACCCTTGGAAGAAGAACTAGAGGCGGAAAGATATAGGCAGGATGACACTTGTAAGGAAGTGATAATGCATCCACTGCCTCCGCCCGAGGATCCCGGGATCCGGACAGATACCAGGGAAGTTTCTTGTTTAGATGAGAAGCCATCAGATCTATTTCTGGGAGTTCCCACATTTGAACAATCTGAGGAAATACCTCTGGGTGAAGACCATTCGCCCAGGTGCAACGTTTGGCGACTGAGATAATCCGCTTTCCAATTGTCCATACCTGGGATATGAACCGCAGAGATTAGACAGGAGCTGGATTCCGCCCAAACCAAAATTCGAGATACTTCTGTCATAGCCAGAGGACTGAGAGTCCCTCCTTGATGATTGATGTATGCCACAGTTGTGACATTGTCTATCTGAAAACAAATGAACAACTCTCTCTTCAGAAGAGGCCAAGACTGAAGAGCTCTGAAAATTGCACGGAGTTCCAAAATATTGATCGGAAATCTCACCTCCTGAGATTCCCAAACCCCTTGTGCCGTCAGATACCCCCACACAGCTCCCCCAACCTGTAAGACTTGCATCTGTTGAGATTATAGTCCAGGTCGGAAGAACAAAGAAGCCCCCCTGAACTAAACGATGGTGATCTGTCCACCATGTCAGAGAGTGTCGTATAATCGGTTTAAAGATATTAATTGAGATATCTTTGAGTAATCCCTGCACCATTGGTTCAGCATACAGAGCTGAAGAGGTCGCATGTGAAAACGAGCAAAGGAGATCGCATCTGATGCGGCAGTCCTAAGACCTAAAATTTCCATGCATAAGGCTACCAAAGGGAATGATTGATACTGAAGGTTTTGACAAGCTGATATCAATGTTAAACTTCTCTTGTCTGACAAGGACAGAGTCATAGACACTGAATCTATCTAGAAACCTAAAAAGGTTACCCTTGTCTGAGGAATCAATGAACTGATTGGTAAATTGATCCTCCAACCATGAACTTGAAGAAACAACACAAGTCGATTCGTATGAGATTCTTATAAAATGAGAAGACTGAGCAAGTACCCAGATATCGTCCAATAAGGAAATACCAAAACCCTGTTCTCTGATTACAGAAAGAAGGGCACCGAGAACCTTTGAAAAAATTCTTGGAACTGAGGCTAGGCCAAACGGTAGAGCCACAAAACTGGTAATGCTTGTCTAAAAAGAGAATCTCAGACACTAAAAGTGATCTGGATGAATCGGAATATGCAGATACACATCCTGTAAATCTATTGTAGACATATAATGCCCTTGCTAAACAAAAGGCAGGATAGTCCTACAGTAACCATCTTGAATGTTGGTATCCTTACATAACGATTCAATATTGATAGATCCGGAACTGGTCTGAAGGAATTGACCTTCTTTGGTACAATGAAGAGATAAAATAAAACCCCAGCCCCTGTTCCAGAACTGGAACTGGCATAATTACTCCAGCCAACTCTAGATCTGAAAACACATTTCAGAAATGCTGAGCCTTTGCTGTGTTAACTGGGACACGGGAAAGAAAAAAAATCTCTTAGCAGGAGGCCTTAACTGAAGCCAATTCTGTACCTTTCTGAAACAATGTTCTGAAACCAGAAATTGAGAACTGAATTGATCAAAATTTCTTTGAAGAAAACGTAATCTGCCCCATACCAGCTGAGCTGGAATAAGGTCCGCACCTTCATGGGTACTTAGGAGCTGGCTATAGGTTTTCTATAAGGCTTGGATATATTCCAAACTGGAAATAGTTTCCAAACTGATACCGCTCCTGAGGATGAAGGATCAGGCTTTTGTTCCTTATTGTGAGGAAAGGAACGAAAATGATTATTAGACCTAAATTTACCTTAGATTTTTTATCCTTTGGTAAAAAAGTTTCCCTTCCTTCCAGAAACAGTTGAGATAATAATTTATTACCCTGGAAAGAAAGGGAAAGCAAAGTTGACTTAGAAGACATATCAGCATTCCAAGTTTAATCCATAAAGCTTTTCTAGCTAAAATAGCTAGAGACATATACCTGACATCAACTCTAATGATATCAAAAGATGGTATCACCAATAAAATTATTAGCATGTTATAGAATAATAATAATGCTATAAAATTATGATCTGTTACTTGTTGCGCTAAAGCTTCTAACCAAAAAGTTGAAGCTGCAGCAACATCCGCTAAAAATATAGCAGGTCTAAGAAGATTACCTGAACATAAGTAAGCTTTTCTTAGAAAGGATTCAATTTTCCTATCTAAAGGATCCTTAAATGAAGTACTATCTGCCGTAGGAATAGTAACACATTTAGCAGGAGTAGAGACAGCCCCATAACCTTAGGGATTTTGTCCCAAAAAAACTCTAATCTGTCAGATGGCACAGGATATAATTGCTTAAACGTTTAGAAGGAGTAAAAGAATTACCCAAATTATTCCATTCCCTGGAAATTACTTCAGAAATAGCATCAGGGAGATTAAACACTTCTGGAATAACTACAGGAGATTTAAAAACCTTATTTAAACGTTTAGATTTAGTATCAAGAGGACCAGAATCCTCTATTTCTAATGCAATTAATACTTCTTTAAATAAAGAACGAATAAATTCCATCTTGAACAAATACAAAGATTTATCAGCATCAACCTCTGAGACAGAAACCTCTGAACCAGAAGAACCATTATCAGTATCAGAATGATGATGTTCATTTAAAAATTCATCTGAAAAAAGAGAAGTTTTAAAAGACTTTTATGTAAACTAGAAGGAGAAATAACAGACATAGCCTTCTTAATGGATTTAAAAAATAAAATCTCTTATGTTTATCAGGAACACTCTGAAAATTAGATGTTGACGGAACAGCAACAGGTAATGTAACAGTACTAAAGGAAATTTTATCTGCATTAATAAGTTTGTCATGAAATGCAATACAAACAACAGCTGGAGAAACAGATACCAAAAATTAAAGCAGATCCACTTAGCTTGGTAGCTCCAGCACTAGACAGCGATTTTCCTGTAGTATCTTCTGACTCAGATGCAACGTGAGACATCTTGCAATATGTAAGAGAAAAAACAACATATAAAGCAAAATTGATCAAATTCCTTAAATGACAGTTTCAGGAATGGGAAAAAATGCCAAAGAACAAGCTTCTAGCAACCAGAAGCAATGAAAAAATAAGACTTAAATAATGTGGAGACAAAAGCGACGCCCTTATTTTTTAGCGCCAAATAAGACGCCCACATTATTTGGCGCCTAAATGCTTTTGGCGCCAAAAATGACGCCACATCCGGAACGCCGACATTTTTGGCGCAAAATAACGTCAAAAAATGACGCAACTTCCGGCGACACGTATGACGCCGGAAACAGAAAAGAATTTTTGCGCCAAAAAAGTCTGCGCCAAGAATGACGCAATAAAATGAAGCATTTTCAGCCCCCGCGAGCCTAACAGCCCACAGGGAAAAAAGAGTCAAATTTTTTAAGGTAAGAAAAAATGATTAATTCAAATGCATTATCCCAAATATGAAACTGACTGTCTGAAAAATCAGGAAAGTTGAACATTCTGAGTCAAGGCAAATAAATGTTTGAATATATATATTTAGAACTTTATAAACAAAGTGCCCAACCATAGCTTAGAGTGTCACAGAAAATAAGATTTACTTACCCCAGGACACTCATCTACATGTTTGTAGAAAGCCAAACCAGTACTGAAACGAGAATCAGCAGAGGTAATGGTATATATAAGAGTATATCATCTGAAAAGGGAGGTAAGAGATGAATCTCTACGACCGATAACAGAGAACCTATGAAATAGACCCCGTAGAAGGAGATCACTGCATTCAAATAGGCAATACTCTCCTCACATCCCTCTGACATTCACTGCACGCTGAGAGGAAAACCGGGCTCCAACTTGCTGCGGAGCGCATATCAACGTAGAATCTAGCACAAACTTACTTCATCACCTCCATCGGAGGCAAAGTTTGTAAAACTGAATTGTGGGTGTGGTGAGGGGTGTATTTATAGGCATTTTAAGGTTTGGGAAACTTTGCCCCTCCTGGTAGGAATGTATATCCCAAACGTCACTAGCTCATGGACTCTTGCTAATTACATGAAAGAAATGATGTTTCTGAATGTTAAAAGTGCAAAAAGTGAAGAGGGTAAATCGGTCATTGGGCAGTGAAGAATAGCATCTAGCCTAAATGGTTTCACTAGCGCAGTTTCCCAAGGAACTGCAGCAACCTGATCTTGTTCGGTTATCCAATCAATTGCCACTTTTACTCTGGCGGCTAAACTATAATATTGCAAATTCGGCAAGACCAACCCGGCCGCGTCTTTGTTACATGTTAAACGCGTAGTCGAAATACGACTTCTAGCGCCCTTCCAAAGTAATTTTGTACAAGCTTTATTGTATTTCATTATATCAGCCTTCTTGATAGGAATCGGAATATTTTGCATAAGGTAAAATATTTTAGGAAAGAGAATGTTTTTTATAAGAGTCGCTCTGGCCGACAAGGAGATGGGTAAATTTATCCACCCTTCTACCCTTTGCGTACATTCCTGAAAAAAATTGCTAAAATTGAGCCTATACCAGTCCTCCGGGTTTACACTTAGTTTAATGCCGAGATACAAAATTTGAGATGTTTCATAAAACGGATGCATAATATCTTGTTTTTTCTTATTAATCCATAAAAGATCTGATTTGGCAAAATTAATTTTGTACCACGAGATCAAACCAAAGAGTTCCGTAGATTCTAATAGTAGGACAAGACTACGAGAAATGTTACTCATACACAGGATTATATCGTCAGCGTATAGTAATAATACAATTTTTTGTTCACCTATACGAATCCCCTCTAGTTGTTGACGGAGCAAAATCGCAAATGGTTCTAGTGATATATTGAACAACAGTGGCGATAAAGGGCAACCCTGTTGGGTGCCCCGCTGCAATGATAAATGCTGGGAGATCTTACCGTTGATTAATAGAGACGAAATTGGAGAGGCATATATTATTTGCGTAAAATCCAATATATGGCCTGTTAGACCAAATTGCTCTAATGCAAAAAATAAATGTTTCCAAGAGATGCGATCGAACACTTTCTCCGCATCGACCGTTAATAGCGCTAGGTCCGGGAAGTCTTCCTGTCTAGATGATTTAAACTTATTCCAGAAAAAGTCAAGTAATGTCATAACCTTACGAATATTTTTTGTGGGGTTTCTCCCTGTCATAAAACCCGCCTGGTTTTCGTGAATTATCTTACCTAGATGGGGCTTTAATCTGCTAGCTACTATCGAAGCCAAGATCTTATAATCTGTGTTTAAGACAGATATAGGCTATAGGATTCTGGAAGTTCTAAATCTTTATTTTTTTTTTTTGGAATCAACGAGATTACAGCCGCAGCAAAATATGGGGAACATTTATTATTTTTAACAAAATAATAATTAAATAGATTCATAAGTGTAGCAGAAATATGCGTCTGAAGTATCTTGTAGAATTCCGCAGGAAGACAATCCGGACCTGCTGCCTTATTGGATTTTGTTGCTTTAATTGCAGCGTGAATCTCTTGTTCAGAAATAGGCTTGTTAATATCTGCCAAGGTTTCTGGAGAAATTTTAGGGGTCTTAATTTGATCCCAGAATTGTCTCTGCTTTTCTATGTCATAAGGTTCAGCTTTATACAGATCACTAAAAAAACAATAAAAAGCTCTAATAATATCCGCGTTTTAGTATATCTCCCTAACCTGTCTTTTATAACCGTCACAGCGTTATGAGTGGTCGATTTAGTAAGTTTAGCCAAAAACTTGGCAGATCTCCCTGCAAAACCACCGTAGAGGGCCTTTTGCTTTTGCATTTCACTGTTTTTTGGTGAATAAGAATATAACGTGCTGTCTTAGCATCCATATATTTGCGCCATTTCTCGCTTAAATAAGACGAAAATGTATTTTTCACCCTATTATTCGCCTGTGTCTCTATTCTTAATATTTTTTAATATTTTATTCATGTGCGCTTACCGAAACCTCTTTAGACCTTATAGTTAGTTTATATTCCTATTTTCTTTACATAGAAATTTTTTAAATATTTATTATTTAATATACTGTATATTTCTATATATATCTGATAATGGTAGAATAGATATCTATACCTATATATCTATAGCAATAGATAAATAGGTTTAGGTATATACAGATATATATATATATATAGTAATATATATTTAAAATAAAAATACAACTTTTCAGTATGTGAACATTGGAATGTCAAATAATAATGACTCCTGTTGGCTAGCGTGCGAACAATTTAATACGTTTTTCTCTTCTGCTCATTCAATTGAAGTCTATGGGAAGAATACGTTAATGTTATCGTGATATCGCAAAGTACTTTGACTAGTGCGTCGAGTTTTGCTATTGTGCAAACTTTTTACTTTCAACTTGTAATATGAGGTCAACCCGACTTGTACAAAAAGATTACTTCTAGTGAAGTTTACGCTCAAGCAAAATTGCTAAATATTGCTACTTGTAATCTGGCACTATATATTTACAAGTAGATAAGCTTTAGAGAGATTCCTCTCTTTCTCAAATCTTAAACAATACTCTCAAAAGTATCATTGCTCAATGGGATACTTTTGTTATTTTGAATATATATTTTACCTTCTCATATTTAGGTTTTTTAAATCCCCAAGTTTCACAGAAAAAAGATTATTACTTTTGATAAGAAACATGTTAGCCATAGTAAACAGTATAATTAATTCTATAAACAGAACTGAAATTATTTAGGAGCTAGTCACATTTGATTTAAAATCTCTTTCTTTTTAATATACATTCCCTGCAGCTTAGTCAAAAATGCCAGCTATAGTAATCTGTAATTATATATATAATCTATATTTCCTCTATTGACTTTAATATACAAAGTATTAGCCATGATATCAATATACTGGCTGTGTGACAACTGTAGACTTGAGCAATCAGATGTCAGTTAGCTGCTGCTGTTCCTAATACTTTATCTCAGGCTCCTACAGTTAGTTAGTCTATGTAGATCTAAGCTGCCTGTACTTTGTTCTTACTACTAATAATAAACCTTGTTGATTCCAAAATAATATAGTTAAGTCTTCACTTCCATATGATTCTTCTAAACCCTGGTGTTTACCATCTTCTCAAGTAGTCTGACTGATTTATCATTACACATGACTTAGTTGTTAATATATTGTGCACATATTGCTAAAGCTCCCAAATAATGTAATATCCATGGATAATATTGTACCCTACCCTGTACTGGTCAGTATTTGCTGTGCTGATGCTGGTAGCAAGTCAGATAGGCTCTGCTTCCTAGTTAGCGGTTTGCACGTAACTGACAAAAGTACATGAGGACACATTCTAAGTCTCATGCAGAAATTTCAAATCATCGCAGTAGCAACAGTTGCTAGGTGCACAGTGCAGCTCTGCTAAACTTTATTAACATGAACATTTCTTTACATTTACTATATTCCTCAATAATTAAGAAACACCATTATGTTCATATATACACAATGCACAAATACAAAAAAGTGACTACCCACAACTGTTACATCAGACTTCCTATACTGATAATGAAACATATTATATTCCAACTGACATTTTAATTGTGGCAAAAACTCATGCCAGTGAATATAGTTGTGGATAAATTACAAGGTAAGCTTTTCAAATTGAATATAATGTATCTGAATACTAGTAATATTTCAGCTTTTATAGATTTCTTTCTTAAAGTGAAAGTCAATCCTAGCATTTTACAAAAGCTAGGATTGACAATTGAAACAAATAAAAGGGACTTTCATTCATGAAGTATAAGATACTTTATGTAGAAAGCTCCTTTATTTGTTTCAATCAATCGCCGTTCTTAGCTGCTACGGCAGCCCACGGCTAAAAAAATGTTCTCACCTCTTAGCCAATAGCCGTGTGGTAAAGCTGGTTTGGTGCCCAATTTTTTAGCCGTGGGCTGCTGTATTAAAGAAAAAGCCTTACAAAAGTATTCAGACCATTGACAAATTCTTAAATTTACTGAAAAACAGTCAATATATTAAACTTTTCTTTAGTGTGATACTTTATCTGAAAACATTTAAGGCCAGATTAAAAGTGGAGCGCTAATTAATGCTCCTGCTTGAGCATTAATTGCTTTTTGCTCTCTTCGGGTTGCACTTGTATTATGAGTTGAAAGTAAACTGTTTTTGTTTGCATTAACCTTACGGGCGCAAAAAGTCGAACTTACCATATCATGTGCGTGTTCACGTATTTCCTAATAGAATTCAATGGGGAAAAAAAAGTGGAAAAACCCTAATACCGCACTCTTGCGCAAACCCTATCGCATATTCTCATGTGCACTAACCAAACATAAAAATATGAATATTTTCCATTACAATGTTCTTTACATAGAAGAATATGTTCTATTTATTCATGAATAAATATATATATAAAGGTATTTTGGTACGATATATATCTATACCTATATCTATACATGATTATATTTAGGTTTAAGGGTGCCAGGAATCAGACTTAGACGAGAAGTGCAAAAATAATCACACCTTTATTAATAACACAAATAATAAAAAGTCCACAAGTCAAATACCAAGCCAGGAGTCAAAACCAGAGCTGGTAGTCAGACGAGCCGAGTCAGGAGCCAAAGCGAGTAGTCAGGCGAGCCACAATCAGGAACAAGGAGAACAGCAAAGTCAGGAACAAGCCAGGGATCAGGAACCAGAAGAGACGTCAGACTAGCCAGGTAATGCACAGGAACTGGAACACAGGAACTCACAAACAGGTCTGAGACAACGCAAGGGCAAAGCATACTGAACAGAGACCCTTTAAATAATAAGTGATGACATCACAATTCTGAGACTGCAACCTGTCTCACACGGATGATGTACAACAGTCTGGCCATAAGAGGGCGTGCAGGAAATGAGCAGCATCACACACTCTGTACCAGATTCAGTAAGAAAGGTGAGTAAAATGGCTGCCAGGAGCACATAGCAAACAAAGCAGGGAAAAAGCCATGACAGTACCCTCCTCTCAACGACCCCTCCCAGCAGGAGGACAAAAGGCTTATTGGGGAAACGGGCATGGAAGGTACGGATGAGGGAGGAAATTGCAGATGTCTTGAAAAAGAAGGGTCAACACTGCAAATATTGACTCTTTGCATAAACTTAATGTAAGTGTCAATAAAAGCCTTTGACACTTATGAAATGCTTGTAATATACTTCAGTATACCATAGTAACATCTGACAAATTGATCTAAAATCACTGAAGCAGCAGACTTTATGAAAATTTACATTTGTGTCATTCCCAAAACTTTTGGCCAGGACTGTACATGTCTAAACATGTGTATGTATGTATACATATCTGAATATATGTGTGTACAAATATATTTATGCATTTTACTGTGTATTTATTGCACATATTTCACATCCCAATGTTCTTCACATACAGAACAATTATTTGTATTGTAAATATATTGTATATACCTATATATCTATTCCTCTAGATATATAGGTATATATATTGATTTTAATTTAACATTATCAGATATATGTATAAATTTTTCTGTGTGAAAAACGGAATGTAAAATATGAGCAACGCAATTTGTGTTATGCGCTTTAGTCTAACAGTGTTGGGTTTGCACACATGAAGAATTACAAATCTCAAAGCTTGTTCTTGAAACATTAAATATAAAATATTAACAAATAATAATTATTAAAAATTATTATACATATTGTAATATATATATATATATATATATATATATATATATTCTACAGATTATTTAGAGTTATTAACAGTCGCCTAGATCACAAGTTTTGTCGGTAAGGCTGTGCGGTGCTAACGGGCCTTTTTTTCTTACCGCTCACTTAAGACAACACTGGTATTACAAGTTTTCTTCAAGCCGGCGTTAGCCTCAGAAAAGTGAGCGTCGAGCAAAATTTAGCTCCACATCTCACCTCGATACCAGCGTTGCTTAAATCAGCGGTAAGATAGCAAAACGTGCTCGTGCACGATTTCCCCATAGGAAACAATGGGGCTGAGCGGGCTGCAAAAAAACCTAACACCTAACACCTGCAAAAAAGCAGCGTTCAGCTCCTAACGCAGCCACATTGTTTCCTATGGAAAAAAAAAATATGTCTACATCTAACACCCTAACATGAACCCCGAGTCTAAACACCCCTAATCTTACACTTATTAACCCCAAATCTGCCGCCCCCGACATTGTCTACCCCTGCATTATATTATTAACCCCTAATCTGCCACTCCAGACACCGCCGACACCTACATTATAGTTATTAATCCCTAATCTGCCCCCCCCCCAACGTTGCCACAACTATATTAAATTTAATAACCCCTAATCTGCCGCCGCCAACGTCGCCGCCACTATAATAAAGTTATTAACCCCTAAACCTAAGTCTAACCCCCCCTAACTTAAATATAATTTAAATTGAACAAAATTAATTTAACATAATTAAATAAATTAATCCTATTTAAAACTAAATACTTACCAATAAAATAAACCCTAAGATAGCTACAATATAACTAATAGTTACATTGTAGCTAGCTTAGGGTTTATATTTATTTTACAGGCAACTTTGTATTTATTTTAACTAGGTACAAAAGTTATTAAATAGTTATTAACTATTTAATAACTACCTAGTTAAAATAAATACAAAATTACCTGTAAAATAAATCCTAACCTAAGTTACAATTACACCTAACACTACACTATCATTAAACTAATTACCTAAACTACCTGCAATTAATTACAATTAAATGAAATAAACTAAATTACGGAAAAAAAAACACTAAATTACAGGGGGGAAAAAGAATTACAAGAATTTTAAACTAATTACACCTAATCTAATCCCCCTAATAAAATAAAAGAGCCCCCCAAAATAATAAAATTTCCCTACCCTATACTAAATTACAAATTGCCCTTAAAAGGGCCTTTTGCTGGGCATTGCCCCAAAGTAATCAGCTCTTTTACCTGTAAAAAAAAAGAATACAATACCCTCCCCCCAACATTACAACCCACCACCCACACACCCCTACTCTAAAACCCACCCAATCCCCCCTTAAAAAACCTAACACTAACCCCCTGAAGATCACCCTACCTTGAGCCGTCTTCACCCAGCCGGGCACAAGTGGTCCTCCAGAGGGTCCGAAGTCTTCATCTGATCGGGGCAGAAGAGGTCCTCCAGACAGCAGAAGGCTTCATCCAGGCGGCATCTTGTATCTTCATCCTTCCGGAGCGGAGCGGGTCCATCTTCAATCCAGCCGACGCGGAGCTATCCTCTTCAAACAAAGTCCTAATGAAGAATGAAGGTTCCTTTAAATGACGTCATCCAAGATGGTGTCCCTTGAATTCCGATTGGCTGATAGAATCCTATCAGCCAATTGTATTAAGGTAGGAAAAATCCTATTGGCTGATGTAATCAGTCAATCGGATTGACCTCGCATTCTATTGGCTGTTCCAATCAGCCAATAGAATGCGAGGTCAATCCTATTGGCTGATTGGATAAGCCAATTGGATTGAACTTCAATCCGATTGGCTGATTACATCAGCCAATAGGATTTTTCCTACCTTAATTCCGATTGGCTGATAGGATTCTATCATTTAAAGGAACCTTCATTCTTCGTTAGGACTTCATTTTTTATATTTGATTGCTTTTGGCGGGAAAATGGTGGCATGAAATATAACAAAATGTGCCTAGATCAATACCTTGGGTTGTCTACTTAAAAATACATATAGGTATGACAGGTAAATAAAGGCTGTATTTCTGTTTAAATTGAGTGATAGCAAAAATGCTAAAAATTCTCCGGTATTTTGGGCATGTTTTTCTCTGAAAGTTTCAGTAGTGAAGGGGTTAACGCTCCCGCTTGAGCATTAATTGCACTAGAAGTAAGATTTTTGCACTCGTCGGGTTGCACTTGTATTATGAGTTGAAAGTAAACTAACCCGACAAGTTAGAATATCACGTGCGCATTCACGTATTCCCCTAATAGAGTTAAAAAAAGTGGGGTAAAAACACCCCACTCTCGCGCAAACACTTTTGAATATTCTCATTTGCGCTAACCTGACTATTTTACATTCCAATGTTCTTCAAATACAAGAATATGCACCCTATGCGCTCAAAAAGATTACTTCTAGCAAAGATTACACTTGAGCGAAAGCGCTAAATAGCTTACCACTTATAATATGGCACTATATATTTACAAGTAGACAAGCTTTTGAGAGATTCCTCTCTTTTTCAGGTCTGAAGCAATACTCTAAATTGCTTCAGACTTGAGAGAGGAATTTCTCAAAAACTTGTCTACTTGTAAATATATGGTTAGTCCAATAAAAAAGTGTAATTGCTCAATGGAATACTCCTGCTATTTTGTTGTGTATATATATTTATTTATTTTTAAAAATATATATTATTATTATTATTTTTATTGAGATTTTATATTTTTTAAATCTCCAAGTTTCAAGCAAAAAGATTAATACTTTAGATAAGAAACATTTTAGCCATAGCAAATAGCATTTTCAATTCTATAAACAGAAGTAAAATTATTTAGGAGCTTATTGAACTTTTTCTTTTTAATTTACATTCCATAATCTATATTTCCTCTATTGACTTTAATATACAACGTATTAGCCATGATATCAAGATACTGGCTGTGTGACAGCTGTAGACTTGAGCAATCAGATGTCAGTTAGCTGCTGCTGTTCCTAATACTTTATCTCAGGCTCCTACAGTTAGTTAGTCTATGTAGATCTAAGCTGCCTGTACTTTGTTCTTACTACTAATAATAAACCTTGTTGATTCCAAAATAATATAGTTAAGTCTTCACTTCCATATGATTCTTCTAAACCCTGGTGTTTACCATCTTCTCAAGTAGTCTGACTGATTTATCATTACACATGACTTAGTTGTTAATATATTGTGCACATATTGCTAAAGCTCACAAATAATGTAATATCCATGGATAATATTGTACCCTACCCTCTACTGGTTAGTATTTGCGGTGCTGATGCTGGTAGCAAGTCAGATAGGCTCTGCTTTAGATAGCGGTTTGCACGTAACTGACAAAAGTACATGAGGACACATTCTAAGGGGTCAATTTATTAAAGTGCGGACGGACATGATACGATGCTTCATAACTGCTTCATAACTGCTGTTTCCGGCGAGTCTAAAGGCTCGTGCGGAAACAGGGGCATCAAGCTCCATTCGGAGCTTGATAATTCGGCCCCTAAGTCTCATGCAGAAATTTCAAATCATCACAATAGCAACAGATGCTAGGTGCCCAGTGCAGCTCTGCTAAACTTTATTAACATGAACATTTCTTTACATTTACTAAGGCCTAGATTTGGAGTTTGGCGTTAGCCGTGAAAACCAGCGTTAGAGGCTCCTAACGCTGGTTTTAGGCTACCGCCGGTATTTGGAGTCACTCAAAAAAGGGTCTAACGCTCACTTTTCAGCTGCGACTTTTCCATACCGCAGATCCCCTTACGTCATTTGCGTATCCTATCTTTTCAATGGGATCTTTCTAACTCCGGTATTTAGAGTTGTGTCTGAAGTGAGCGTTAGAAATCTAACGACAAAACTCCAGCCGCAGAAAAAAGTCAGTAGTTAAGAGCTTTCTGGGCTAACGCCGGTTCATAAAGCTCTTAACTACTTTACTCTAAAGTACACCAACACCCATAAACTACCTATGTACCCCTAAACCGAGGTCCCCCCACATCGCCGCCACTCGATTCAATTTTTTTAACCCCTAATCTGCCGACCGCCACCTACGTTATACTTATGTACCCCTAATCTGCTGCCCCTAACACCGCCGACCCCTGTATTATATTTATTAACCCCTAATCTGCCCCCCACAACGTCGCCGCCAGCTACCTACAATAATTAACCCCTAATCTGCCGACCGCAAAGCGCCGCCACCTACATTATAGCTATGTACCCCTAATCTGCTGCCCCTAACACCGCCGACCCCTATATTATATTTATTAACCCCTAATCTGCCCCCCTCAATGTCGCCTCCACCTGCCTACACTTATTAACCCCTAATCTGCCGAGCGGACCGCACCGCTACTATAATAAAGTTATTAACCCCTAATCCGCCTCACTAACCCTATAATAAATAGTATTAACCCCTAATCTGCCCTCCCTAACATCGCCAACACCTAACTTCAATTATTAACCCCTAATCTGCCGACCGGAGCTCACCGCTATTCTAATAAATGTATTAACCCCTAAAGCTAAGTCTAACCCTAACACTAACACCCCCCTAAGTTAAATATAATTTTAATCTAACGAAATAAATTAACTCTTATTAAATAAATTATTCCTATTTAAAGCTAAATACTTACCTGTAAAATAAATCCTAATATAGCTACAATATAAATTATAATTACATTGTAGCTATTTTAGGATTAATATTTATTTTACAGGCAACTTTGTAATTATTTGAACCAGGTACAATAGCTATTAAATAGTTAAGAACTATTTAATAGCTACCTAGTTAAAATAATTACAAAATTACCTGTAAAATAAATCCTAACCTAAGTTACAATTAAACCTAACACTATACTATCATTAAATTAATTAAATAAAATACCTATAATTACCTACAATTAAACCTAACACTACACTATCAATACATTAATTAAATACAATATCTACAAATAACTACAATGAAATAAACTAACTAAAGTACAAAAAATAAAAAAGAACTAAGTTATAAAAAATAAAAAAATATTTACAAACATAAGAAAAATATTACAACAATTTTAAACTAATTACACCTACTCTAAGCCCCCTAATAAAATAACAAAGACCCCCAAAATAAAAAAATGCCCTACCCTATTCTAAATTACTAAAGTTCAAAGCTCTTTTACCTTACCAGCCCTGAACAGGGCCCTTTGCGGGGCATGCCCCAAGAAGTTCAGCTCTTTTGCCTGTAAAAAAAACATACAATACCCCCCCCCAACATTACAACCCACCACCCACATACCCCTAATCTAACCCAAACCCCCCTTAAATAAACCTAACACTAAGCCCCTGAAGATCATCCTACCTTGTCTTCACCTCACCAGGTACCACCGATCCGTCCTGGCTCCAAAATCTTCATCGAACCCAAGCGGGGGCTGGCGATCCATCATCCGGTGGCTGAAGAGGTCCAGAAGAGGCTCCAAAGTGTTCATCCTATCCGGGAAGAAGAGGCGATCCGGACCGGCAACCATCTTGATCCAAGCGGCATCTTCTATCTTCATCCGATGACGACCGGCTCCATCCTGAAGACCTCCACCGCGGACCCATCTTCTTCCGGCGATGTCCAACTGAAGAATGACGGTTCCTTTAAGGGACGTCATCCAAGATGGCGTCCCTCGAATTCCGATTGGCTGATAGGATTCTATCAGCCAATCGGAATTAAGGTAGGAATATTCTGATTGGCTGATGGAATCAGCCAATCAGAATCAAGTTCAATCCGATTGGCTGATCCAATCAGCCAATCAGATTGAGCTCGCATTCTATTGGCTGTTCCGATCAGCCAATAGAATGCAAGCTCAATCTGATTGGCTGATTGGATCAGCCAATCTGATTGAACTTGATTCTGATTGGCTGATTCCATCAGCCAATCAGAATATTCCTACCTTAATTCCGATTGGCTGATAGAATCCTATCAGCCAATCGGAATTCGAGGGACGCCATCTTGGATGACGTCCCTTAAAGGAACCGTCATTCTTCAGTTGAACGTCGCCGGAAGAAGATGGGTCCGCGGTGGAGGTCTTCAGGATGGAGCCGGTCGTCATCGGATGAAGATAGAAGATGCCGCTTGGATCAAGATGGTTGCCGGTCCGGATCGCCTCTTCTTCCCGGATAGGATGAAGACTTTGGAGCCTTTTCTGGACCTCTTCAGCCACCGGATGATGGATCGCCAGCCCCCGCTTGGGTTGGATGAAGATTTTGGAGCCAGGACGCATCGGTGATACCTGGTGAGGTGAAGACAAGGTAGGATGATCTTTAGGGGCTTAGTGTTAGGTTTATTTAAGGGGGGTTTGGGTTAGATTAGGGGTATGTGGGTGGTGGGTTGTAATGTTGGGGGGGTATTGTATGTTTTTTTTTACAGGCAAAAGAGCTGAACTTCTTGGGGCATGCCCCGCAAAGGGCCCTGTTCAGGGCTGGTAAGGTAAAAGAGCTTTGAACTTTAGTAATTTAGAATAGGGTAGGGCATTTTTTATTTTGGGGGTCTTTGTTATTTTATTAGGGGGCTTAGAGTAGGTGTAATTAGTTTAAAATTGTTGTAATATTTTTCTTATGTTTGTAAATATTTTTTTATTTTTTGTAACTTAGTTCTTTTTTATTTTTTTGTACTTTAGTTAGTTTATTTCATTGTAGTTATTTGTAGGAATTGTATTTAATTTATTTATTGATAGTGTAGTGTTAGGTTTAATTGTAGGTAATTGTAGGTATTTTATTTAATTAATTTAATGATAGTATAGTGTTAGGTTTAATTCTAACTTAGGTTAGGATTTATTTTACAGGTAATTTTGTAATTATTTTAACTAGGTAACTATTAAATAGTTCTTAACTATTTAATAGCTATTGTACATGGTTAAAATAATTACAAAGTTGCCTGTAAAATAAATATTAATCCTAAAATAGCTACAATGTAATTATAATTTATATTGTAGCTATATTAGGATTTAATTTACAGGTAAGTATTTAGCTTTAAATAGGAATAATTTATTTAATAAGAGATATTTAATTTCGTTAGATGTAAATTATATTCAATTTAGGGGGGTGTTAGTGTTAGGGTTAGACTTAGCTTTAGGGGTTAATACATTTATTAGAATAGCGGTGAGCTCCAGTCGGCAGATTAGGGGTTAATAATTGAAGTTAGGTGTCAGCGATGTTAGGGAGGGCAGATTAGGGGTTAATACTATTTATTATAGGGTTAGTGAGGCGGATTAGGGGTTAATAACTTTATTATAGTAGCGCTCAGGTCCGCTCGGCAGATTAGGGGTTAATAAGTGTAGGCAGGTGGAGGCAACGTTGTGGGGGGCAGATTAGGGGTTAATAAATATAATATAGGGGTCGGCGATGTTAGGGCAGCAGATTAGGGGTACATAGGGATAATGTAAGTAGCGGCGGTTTACAGAGCGGCAGATTAGGGGTTAATAATAATATGCAGGGGTCAGCGATAGCGGGGGCGGCAGATTAGGGGTTAATAAGTGTAAGGTTAGGGGTGTTTAGACTCGGGGTACATGTTAGAGTGTTAGGTGCAGACGTAGGAAGTGTTTCCGCATAGCAAACAATGGGGCTGCGTTAGGAGCTGAACGTGGCTTTTTTGCAGGTGTTAGGTTTTTTTTCAGCTCAAACAGCCCCATTGTTTCCTATGGGGGAATCGTGCACGAGCACGTTTTTGAGGCTGGCCGCTTGCGTAAGCAACTCTGGTATTGAGAGTTGAAGCTGCGTTAAATATGCTTTACGCTCCTTTTTTGGAGCCTAACGCAGCCTTTATGTGGACTCTCAATACCAGAGTTATTTTTATGGTGCGGCCAGAAAAAAGCCGGCGTTAGCTTTTCGGGTCGTTACCGACAAAACTCCAAATCTAGCCGTATATTTCTCAATGATTAAGAAACACCATTATGTTCATATATACACAATGCACAAATACAGAAAAAAAATACTTCTTTAGACTTCTTAAAACAATGAAACAATATACATTCAAAACAAATACATACATTATATATACAGTATATGGTATACTGATAAGGGAGCATATTATATTCCAATTGAAAAGTGTAAAACATTTTAATTATGGAAAAAACTCATGCCAGTGAATATAGTTGTGGATAAATTACATGGTAAGCTTTTTCAAATGGGATATAATGTATCTGAATACTAGTAATATTTCAGCTTTTATAGATTTTGTTTTTTAATGACATTCATTCTACTTGACTAGGATTTTTTACAAATGTGTATTAAAGAAAATGCCTTACAAAAGTATTCAAAGCATTGACAAATTCTTAAATTTATTGAAAAACAGTCAATATATTAAACTTTTCTTTTGTGTGATACTTTCTTAAAACATTTAGGGCCAGATTACAAGTAGAGTGCTAACAGTTACGCGCAAGCGATAAGGTATTTGTGCGGCAGGTTTTTTGCTTGTATTACAAGTTGAAAATAAACATGATTGCTTGAGCACAAATGAAGTTAACGTGCGTCAGGTTATTACATCCTCAGATCTCTGGTTAACTGTTTCATAAAACAAAAAATCTCACAAAAGACATAAAAAATACATTACAAAGTAGAGTTACACCCATAATAACATGATCTAATAAAAATTATTACAAAAAATATTGCACATAAAAGTTATAAGGGCTTAAAGATATGAGATACATACATATACATGTCTAAATATGTATATCAATGGGGGGTAGTTATCAACGCGTCTACTTTACCTGCCTTCGCCGTTTCAATACGCCCGCCTAAGCTCGCCTACCATCGCCGCCGCGGACCTGCAAAATTTCGCCTAAGTTATCAATAAAGCTGTCAAAAAGCCACGCACCAAGTACGGGGCGATGAGCAGCGGACTGTGAGAGTTATCACTCATCCGATCTTGCTGCTCTTCGGCTTTTTCCCAGCTTTATTGCTAGCCTGTCACTAAGCACCCACACTAACTATACTGTTCTACCCCCTATACCGGCGCCCCCGGAGCCCCCCGCAACTCAATAAAGTTATTAACCCCTAAACCGCCGCTCCTAGACCACGCTGCAACTCTTATAAATGTATTAACCCCTAAACCGCCGCTGCCAGACACCGCCACCACCTACATTATACCTAGTAACCCCTATCCTGCCCCCCCTATACTGTCGCCACCTATAATAAAGTTATTAACCCCTATCCTGACGATCCCGGACCTCGCCGCAACTAAATAAATAGTTTAACCCCTAAACCACCGCTCCCGGAACCCGCCGCAACCTATATTAAACTTATTAACCCCTAATCTGCTCCCCCTACACCGTCGCCACTTATAATAAGTTTATTAACCCCTATCCTGCCCCCCCTACACCGCCGCCACTGTAATATAATTATTAACCCCTTAACCTAAGTCTAACACTAACCCTAAAACCCCCCCTAACTTAAATATTAATTAAATAAATCTAAATAATATTTCTCTTATTAACTAAATTAATCCTATTTAAAACTAAATACTTACCTTTAAAATAAACCCTAATATAGCTACAATATAAATAATAATTATATTGTAGCTATCTTAGGATTTATTTTTATTTTACAGGCATCTTTCAATTTATTTTAACTAGGTACAATAGCTATTAAATAGTTATTAACTATTTAATAGTTACCTAGCTAAAATAAAGAGAAATTAACCTGTAAAATAAAAACTAACCTAAGTTACAATTACACCTAACACTACACTATACTTAAATAAATTATTCCTATTTAAAACTAAATACTTACCCGTAAAATAAACCCTAAGATAGCTGCAATGTAATTAATAATTACATTGTAGCTATTTTAGGATTTATATTTATTTTACAGGTAACTTGGTATTTATTTTAGCTAGTTAGAATAGTTATTAAATAGTTATTAACTATTTAATAACTACCCAGCTAAAAGAAATACAAAATTACCTGTAAAATAAATCCTAACCTAAGTTACAATTAAACCTAACACTACACTATCATTACATTAATTAAATAAATTACCTACAAATAACTACAATTAAATTAAATTAAATAATAAAAAAGCTAAGTTACAAAAAATAAAAAAAATAAGTTACAAACATTTAAAACATATTACAACAATTTTAAGCTACTTACACCTAATCTAAGCCCCCTAATAAAATAACAAAGCCCCCCAAAATAAAAAAATGCCCTACCCTATTCTATATTAAAAAAGTTCAAAGCTCTTTTACCTTACCAGCCCTTAAAAGGGCCTTTTGCGGGGCATGCCCCAAAGAATTCAGCTCTTTTGCCTGTAAAAGAAAAATACAACCTCCCCCAACATTAAAACCCACCACCCACATACCCCTAATCTAACCCAAACCCCCCTTAAATAAACCTAACACTACCCCCTGAAGATCATCCTACCTTTAGTCATCTTCAGCCAGCCGACCCACCGATGAAACCGAAGAGGAGATCCGGAGCGTAAGAAGTCATCATCCAGGTGGCGCTGAAGAAGTCTTCCATCCAATGAAGTCATCATCCAGGCGGCGCTGAAGAAGTCTTCCATCTGATAGAAGTCTTCATCCAGGCGGCGTCTTCAATCTTCATCCATCCGGAGCGGAGCGGAGCCATCTTCAGACGAGCCGATGCGGAGCCATCCTCTTCTTCCAGACGACTAACGATGAATGGATATTCCTTTAAGGGACGTCATCCAAGATGGTGTCCCTTCAATTCCGATTGGCAATCGGAATTAAGGTAGGAAAAATCTGATGATCGGAACAGCCAATAGAATGCGAGCTCAATCTGATTGGCTGATTGGATCAGCCAATTGGATTGAACTTCAATCAGATTGGCTGATTCAATCAGCCAATCAGATTTTTCCTACCTTAATGCCGATTGGCTGATAGAATCCTATCAGCCAATCGGAATTGAAGGGACGCCATCTTGGATGACGTCCCTTAAAGGAATATCCATTTGTCGGTAGTCGTCGGGAAGAAGAGGATGGCTCTGCGTCGGCTCGTCTGAAGATGGCTCCGCTCCGGATGGATGAAGATTGAAGACGCCGCCTGGATGAAGACTTCTATCGGATGGAAGACTTCTTCAGCGCCGCCTGGATGATGACTTCATCGGATGGAAGACTTCTTCAGCGCCGCCTGGATGATGACTTCTTCCGCTCCGGATCTCCTCTTCGGTTCCATCGGTGGGTCGGCCTGCGGAAGACGACTAAAGGTAGGATAATCTTCAGGGGGGTAGTGTTAGGCTTATTTAAGGGGGGTTTGGGTTAGATTAGGGGTATGTGGGTGGTAGGTTTTAATGTTTGGGGGGTTGTATTTTTCTTTTACAGGCAAAAGAGCTGAATTCTTTTGGGCATGCCCCGCAAAAGGCCCTTTTAAGGGCTGGTAAGGTAAAAGAGCTTTGAACTTTTTTAATTTAGAATAGGGTAGGGCATTTTTTTATTTTGGGGGGTTTTGTTATTTTATTAGGGGGCTTAGATTAGGTGTAAGTAGCTTAAAATTGTTGTAAATAGGAATAATTTATTTAAGTATAGTGTAGTGTTAGGTGTAATTGTAACTTAGGTTAGGTTTTATTTTACAGGTTAATTTCTCTTTATTTTAGCTAGGTAGCTATTAAATAGTTAATAACTATTTAATAGCTATTGTACCTAGTTAAAATAAATTGAAATTTGCCTGTAAAATAAAAATAAATCCTAAGATAGCTACAATATAATTATTATTTATATTGTAGCTATATTAGGGTTTATTTTAAAGGTAAGTATTTATTTTTAAATAGGATTAAATTATTTAATAAGAGAAATATTATTTAGATTTATTTAATTAATATTTAAGTTAGGGGGGTGTTAGGGTTAGTCTTAGACTTAGGTTTAGGGGTTAATAATTTTATTACAGTGGCGGTGGTGTAGGGGGCGTGCAGGATAGGGGTTAATAAACTTATTATAGGTGGCGACGGTGTAGGGGGGCCAGATTAGGGGTTAATAAGTTTAATATAGGTTGCGGCGGGGTCCAGGAGCGGCGGTTTAGGGGTTAAACTATTTATTTAGTTGCAGCGAGGTCCGGGATCGTCAGGATAGGGGTTAATAACTTTATTATAGGTGGCGACGGTATAGGGGGGCAGGATAGGGGTTAATAGGTATAATGTAGGTGGAGGCGGGGTCTGGGAGCGGCGGTTTAGGGGTTAACATATTTATTATAGCTTGCGGTGGGCTCTGGGAGCGGCGGTTTAGGGGTTAATCAGTTTATTATAGTGGCGGTGGGCTCCGGGAGCGGCGGTTTAGGGGGTAACATATTTAGTATAGCTTGCGGTGGCCTCCGTGAACGGCGGTTTAGGGGGTAATAACTTTATTTAGTTGCGGCGGTGTAGGGGGGACAGATTAGTGGTATTTAGACTTGGGGTACATGTTAGGGTGTTAGGTTTAGACAGCTCCCATAGGAATCAATGGGATGTCGGGCAGCAGTGAACATGAACTTTCACTATGGTCAGACTCCCATTGATTCCTAGGGGATCCACCGCCTCCAGGGCGGTGGTTTGAAAACCAGGTACGCTGGGCCGGAAAAGTGCCGAGCGTACCTGCTAGTTTTTTGATAACTAGCAAAAGTAGTCAGATTGTGCCGCACTTGTGTGCGGAACATCTGGAGTGACGTAAGAATCGATCTGTGTCGGACTGAGTCTGGCGGATCGAAGCTTACGTCACTAAATTCTACTTTTGCCGGTATCTAGGGCTTGATAACTAAGGCGAATCAGCCTCGCTACATCTATATATGGGCATTGAAGTCCTTTACAGTTAAGTAGATGAAAACATGTAAAATCATATTTATGCAATATTCATATTTAATAAAGTGTTATACCGTGTATTTACTGTAAATATTTCACATTACAATGTTCTGAACATAGCAGAATGTTATATGTATTTATACATAGATATTCCTATATATATATATATATATATATATATATATATATATATATACTGCATATATATATTTCCGTATATATTTATACTTATATATAATCATCTATATATACTGTAGGTATAGATATATTGTAACAAAATCATATATATAGAATGTTTTTATTTTATTTATTAAATAGACCATATTTTTCTATGTGACTAACATTGCAAAGTAAAATATTCATATTTCCATCTCGGGTTAGTGCACTTGAGAATATGCAATCGTGTTTGTGCACGAGTAGGGTGTTAGTTAGTTTTTTCACTTTTTTAGCTGCATTGATTTCTATGGAGAATATGTTATTGCTCGCACAATATTATAAGTTTGGCTTTCTACGCGCGTTGGAGTTAGCGCGCAAGTGATAACTGTTTACTTTCAACTCAAAAAACGGGTGCAACCGTCGCATAAAAAAGCTTAGTTCTAGCGCAGTTAAGGCTCGAGCAGGAGCCTTAAATAGTGCTCCACTTGTAGGGACCTATTTATCAAAGTGTCAACTATGTTGCATTCTCCGGTGTCAATACACTCGCCAGACATCGCCAAACATTGCTGCCGCAGACCTGAATACAATCTCCTTATTTATCAAAAAAAATGTCCAAAACACGCGTGGCAAGTACGATGTGAAGAGCATCGGACTGGTGTTAACTAACAGTCATCGATGTCGCGGTTATTTGGGTTTTTTGCCACTTTATTTATACCATTTCATTACTGTCCATGAACAAGCACATTTCTCAAAAGCTAATCTTTTATTTTCCATCTGTTAATGTCCAAGAATAAATATATATATATATATACTGTATGTATGTGTGTGTGTATGTTTGTGTGTTATGTCAGAAATCTTTTGCAAACATATTTACATGTCCTTAAATTCCTGTTTTTGTTCTAAATAATGGTGTCTTTCATATCTCTGTTTATTTATACCACTATATGTATATAGTGTAAATGTATTATTATTCTAAACAGGAATAATTCTGAATATAGCATGTAATCAGGTTATCATATGTATTTATTTGCAATCAATGGATATTTTAAGAGCTGGGCCAGTTTTCTCTCTGTACCTGTGTAACCCCTCCTGATTGCAATCTAATTTTAAAAACCACCCCTTCACAGGTGTTATAAAACGGGCTGGCTTATAAGATGCTACAGTTTATGGGTAATAAACCCTAGATAGGTGGCGCACAATCAGCTAAATATGCTAGTAACAATTATTAAACAAAATGATCAACTGTGGTATAATAAACAGTTAAACAACAGTACATATAATCTGGATCTGGATGTAGCAAAAAAACAAACCATACGGTTAATGTCCGTGTTGGATAAGAAAAAAGTCAGAAACCACAGCCAATACATGAGTCTTGCCTTCCTGTTGGACGATAAGGCTAAAGGGGAAGCCCCATCTATATCTCACCCGTCTTTCTTGCAGAACTTGGGTAATAAATCGTATTCCTCTTCTACTCTCGATTGTGGAGGGAATAATGTCCTGAAATATTTGGATTCTATAAGTCTGGAACCTGATCTCCCGCTGTAACCTGACTTGCTTCCATATTGCCTCCTTCTCCAGATAATTTGCAAACTTAATAATAATGTCTCTCGGAGGGTTGGGAGGTTTTGGGACAGGCCTCAGCACTCTGTGTGCTTGTTCCATGGAGGATTCTGTGAGTTTGAGGGAAGGAATGATGTATTCGAATAGCTGTAGTAAATAGGAGGGAAGGGACGCTTGTGTTGCCTCCTCTGGAACCCCTCTTATCCGCAAGTTACTCCTTCGGCTTCTATTGTCAAGATCTTCCACTTTAAGTTGAAGCGTTTGTATTGTGATTTCTTGTCTCACCATTTGTTGGTTTGAGCCTGACACCATATTATTCAAGACATCTTGGCCTTCCTCAAGGCATTCTATCCTTGACCCCAGTTCATTTATATTTTTCTTTAGGGAAGTCATCTCTGTTTTAATGAATGCCTTTAAATCTGCCAGGTCAGATTTGGATGGCAGCTGAGAGATGGTCTTTTGTATTTGGTTAAGTTGTTGAGCGTGTGGTATGGCATCCTGATCTTGCACAGGGTGTGTGTCTGTCAGCAGCAAATCTTTAGCAGTGTCAGGTGTATCGTTATCCTGCCTTTGGAAAAAGGAGCTCATAGTAGTTGTGGCTGCTGTGGGTGCCTTTTTATCTGACTTGGGCTTCTAGATGCCATCAGTGAGTGTTCTTTATCTCCCCACGTGGTCAGGGGGGTTGCAATGTCCCAGTGTTAGCTAGTTTGTAAGTGCTGTATAACGAACTAAAACGGGTGCAGAGGTTCCAGTTGTGGTGTTTCCCCTCTCTTTATAAGTGTGACTCTGTATTGTGGTCAAACTGGGTGAGATATTTAAACTGTTAAACCGTTAAAGGGGCCCCAGGTGATCCAGTTCAAAAATTTGCCCCTGGAGTGTTAAATTGATGCCCCAGCCAACGGACTGTAACCTCAGGTAGTTACTTACTTGCGGAGGAGTGCTTGGTCATCCGTATGGTCTAGATCTGTCAGGGAGCTGCAGGGGCTGTATGTTTATGTTGCACCGGTTTTATGTGCGCCACGTGAGGGCCGCAATGGCGTGTTGTTCACCTCTTACGCATTAGTTACCCGGCGTCTATGTGCAACCTCCGGAACTCCAGTCTATGCCTCGCAGATGAAGGTATCCCTCTGTGATCACAGGGCCGACTGCCTTTCTGCAAATTATTTCTCCGCGAGCAGGATAGGTGTGGGCGCAGCGCCTCGTGACACAATTGTCGTTGTTGCCGTTAGGGTAGGTCGTTGGTTGTAACTTCTACCTAGATAGTTCACCTATCAATCAGGGATGCGTTATGGGCTTTTTAAGCATGTAATTGCCCCTTTGTTCGCCAGAATGGAGCTGGTGGATGAGAATATGTTACGGAGCTGTGTTAAGGTGCAGCCATGTTCCTGCACGGCCACCCAGTAACCCTTTTTAAATAAAAAATTGAATAAATGTTTTAAGTCTATAAGAGCAAGGACAATTACAATGTCAATAGCAATGATTGAGTATATTGAACTATGAGTTAAAGCCTTCAGGTACTAATGTATCTAATTTAAATATCCAATATTATACTTCTTGGTGAGATAAGATCCGAAGTTTATCACCCCCTCTTAGTGGGACTCTAATGGCTTCTATTGCGCGCCATTTAAAAACTAATACATTTCCTTTGTGTACCTCTAAAAAATGGCGAGATAAAGCTGAACACTTTGCTCATTTGTAATGTATCCCAAATGCTCACTTATGCACGAGGATACGTCCCAAGTAGTCATCCCCACATACTGTTAGAAATGTTCTGTACATTCAATTAAACATATAAGATACGTGGGTGAGTAATTTATACATCCCTTTGTTTTAAACTGTTGGCCTGTACTGCAAGAGTAAAAATTATTCCCCATAATTACAAAATGACAAGCTTTACATCTCGTCTTTCCACACCTTTATGTATCGTCAATGGTAAGCGAAGAACCCACATTTTTCTGAAGCGGTTTCAATTGTCATAGAGGAAATGTGTCCCTAAAGGGGTTAACCCATGTGTGTAAATGTTTGTACAATAAGATGGTGTTCATGTCTTTTTAAGAGGGAGCAACTCAGCTGCGCATTAGGTCTATGATTAAGGCGTTCAGCTGAAACACATAAGATCAGAGCTGTACACACTTTGATTCTGCATACTTGAAGTTTTTATTTGACATGAAATAAAGTACTAGTTTTAAGGAGCCTATGCATGGACTTTTTTATCAAATAAATATTTCAAATCAAAATATACTCATTAAACATATCACATATATGAAAATAATTTCAAAAACTACTTGAAATAAAGGTTGATGAATCAATGTGAAAGATTGTCAGTGCAATTTTGCCATCTAGTGTGCAGAGTGGTTATAACAATGTATGGAACAAGCTGTGAATTTATTTATAATACTGCAGTGACATCTAGTGCAGTGTTTTTCAACCAGTGTGCCGTGGCACACTAGTGTGCCGTGAGAGATCCTCAGGTGTGCCGCGGCAGACTGACAACAGTGTGACATATTTTTTATATTTTGCTTGTTTTTTTATTCTGGGCCGTTTTTTTATTTTGAGTGAGATGATGACTGAGGGTAACTGCGCAGCGACATCTCGCCTCCCCGACCCGTGTTCACACTTAGAAGGATCCCCCCACCCACCACAACACGTGCCTAGTGCCGGCTCTACACTCAGCACCATGCGACACTTCAATCCCCCATGCATGCTGGCGCAGCTTTGCTCCTCCTCCAGAACAGTTCCAGCCAGGTCACATCACTTACGTTCCTTTTCAGCACAAGGAACATGACTGGAGGACTGGAGACTCACTGGAGAGGAAGAGGGAGGTGCTCCACATATAATCTTGTGCTCCACAGATAACACTTTTCCTGCTGCACAGGGGGGGGATTTTCCCAGTGCAGGGGTGGCCCTCTTTCAAATTTTGAAATATTGGGAGGTATGTGACAGGCTCATCAGGCATTATTTACAACCATGACATATTGACATTTATTCACAAACAATCATGATGATTGTTTGTGAATGAATGTCAATATGTCATGTATAGTTTGTAGAAGGCATGGCATGACAGCACAGTACAGTATGTGTATGTATGTATGTATGTATATATATACAGTATATGTATGTATATGGGATGGTGGTGTGCCGCAGGATTTTTTAATGTAAAAAAGTGTGCCACGGCAAAAAAAAGGTTGAAAATCACTGATCTAGTGGATTGATATTAACATATCTATTCACTTTGTAAATGTTTATTTGAACCTTACAGTATGGAACAGATTTACAGAAGGGATGGGCAGAAATGTCACATTTGTGATCACCATTTTCCTACTCAAAGAGCTAGGGGATAATTTTAAAGATTCTATTCATTTAAACAACAATGTATACTTTAGTATAAAGAAATGATATATTCTTTAACATCTGCTAGGACAATGAGTACTGTGTTTTGCAAAAGAAGTAAGATATTGGTGATAAAAACACTGGAGGAGGGCAGACGTGTGACCCTTGGTTGGGAGACAAGTGGCATACACACTGACAGAAAAAAGGGTACGGTTGGGGTCCGTTTGTGAACACTTAGGGTACAACTGCTGTGGTTGTACACTCAATGGATCATAATTATACCTTAAGGAACTAATATGTACCATTTAGCGGTAAATAAAGTACAAATATGTTTCCAGCTGTCAAAGGGTCCATGTCTGTACCATTTAATCCTCCCAAAAAGGTACAATCACTTGTGTGACTAATATTTTGAGGGGGATGGGTGGTTCAAGGCTGCCAAACTTTGCAAGTCCATATCATTTGTACAGCTCAATTATTCATATTCACATAGCTGTCAGTCACCCAAAATGAATGCAACATACATGTTGTACAGCAAAATAATTATGTTCAATCACTGTTGGTAATATGCAAGAAGCGGGCAAAGCAAAAAAAAAAAATACTTATTAACCCATATATTCAATGATACCGTGTTGCTGGTTCTAAATAGCAAACAAGCACTTAACATTTTAATGTTTATATTTAGAGCATCAATATGTTAACTGTTAAACATAAAGCAAATGTATTAGCTAAAATTACAAAAAAAAATTGTTTTAAACTATAAAAATAAGCAAGAGCTGTTTAAGAACCAGTTTTTTAAAAAATAAAATAAAATTTAACGGTTCCCCAGTCACATACATGGACATTGTGTAACAGACCATAGCACCATCCATTGGTTGAAAGTTCCTTGACATGTGTAACACAGCTCCATCTATTGGTAGAAGGTTCATCACCAAAATGTGTACTGGGGAAATAGATACATTTGCATATATTTTGCATAGAGTGACAATTCAATGTATGGTTGTGAGTTTTATCATTTATCCCTCCCCCGAATACCCCTTCTTTTTGTTAGAGTTATATTTTATTATTATGTTGTTTTCTAAGGCCTAGATTTGGAGTTTGGCAGTAGCCGTGAAAACCAGCGTTAGAGGCTCCTAACGCTGTTTTTTTACGGACTCCGGTATTTAGAGTTCAGTTACCGACACTCAAAAATCACCCAACGCACAAATCTCTACCGACAGCTCAAACCCAGTAGTTAACATATACCGACAAAATAAACATCCACGAATCACAAATCAAATATTACACAAACTACACTTACACTCATACAAACACTACACTATATTTATTTTTAAGATTTAATAATTTTTCATCCAAATACAAAGGATCAATGTTGCGAGATCTCGGGTGTTAGAAAAAAAACAACACAAATCCATTTTCCCATTGACTTACATTGACACACGGAAAAGAACCTCATATAGCTACATCTAACTAATAAGATTATCACAAACATACACTCATCGATGCATACAAACAATATACACCACATTACATACACAAACAAGTTATTTATTATAAAATGAACACGATTTAGTTACTTTTTCACACAAGCTCATGACGTCACTCACTTTACGAGGAAAACCAGTCTTTGAAAAAAAAACACCAAAATTTGGAGCCTCCATTGACTTCTATGGGGAAGACGTGCTCGTGCACACGACAGACAGATTTCCCTAACGCACGCAAATAGCGTAGACAAAAAAACTCCAAATACCAGCGCTAGAAATTGGAAAAAAATACATGCTTTTCTACGTTACACCCAGCTATGATAAATAGATCAAGATATGACTATTTCCCTATGGTGGACTTATGGATTGTACTTATTGAATATTCACAACAGCATTAAATTGTTTCAGACTTTTATATTACATCAACTACAAATCAACATCACTAGTAACAAACTTTTTTTTAAAAAAATCACATTTAAATGGACACAAAAATAATTTAAACTTTTCAGGATTCACAAACAGTACACAATGGGAAACACCTCTCATTTACCATTATTATTGCATTTCATTTATTCAACTCATATGCTTGCAGCAACTGCATATCTACATAGGCTTAACACATGATCAGTCATGGATGCACATACATTACTTTTACCATTCACT
The DNA here is from genome assembly GCF_027579735.1 of Bombina bombina. Lineage (NCBI taxonomy): Eukaryota > Metazoa > Chordata > Amphibia > Anura > Bombinatoridae > Bombina > Bombina bombina. The sequence goes on from NC_069500.1 coordinate 923,777,875, forward strand.
CATACATGTGCATTCAAATGATGGGGGAAAAACACATTACATTCTCTATAGGAATCACAAAACAGAACATATGGATTTTAATGTACTTTTAACATCATGATTCCATCACAATAAACCATTAGGAATTACGTACAAGAAGAACATCATTACACCAGATTACAGATGTCACTTTATGGGAAGGAACAACAATGCCAGACCGCTATATAGAAGTCAGCATATGTGGGACACAATCACAATATGTACGTAGATGTACATAACACGCATCACCCATCACGCGACCACAAAGCACACATTTATATTTTATTCAGCACACAATAACAATGTAGCACAATACAACAACACAATGAGGATTTCAGAACTACATAGGCAGGTTAATAATATGATGACGTCATTAGAAGATTCAACCATACACATTACAGATTCACGACTGTACCGCCCCTTTCGGAACTTTAACACTCAATACTACAATACAACATATACGTAAATAACAGTTTGGAACAGCATTATTAGGGAGATTTGAATGGGACAATTAATAAATATTGTCAGATCGCAAATCACTTATATATATAATACTACAGATGACAGCCGGAAGTTATTCAGTATTAGTGCCATTTGAATGGGACGCATACAATATTGACAGCTCGGCAATCACTTATATACACAATACTATAGATGACAGCCGGAAGTTATTCAGTATTAGTGCGATTTTAAAGGGACGCATACAATATTGACAGCTCGGCAATCACTTATATATACAATACTACAGATGACAGCCGGAAGTTATTCAGTATTAGTGCCATTTGAATGGGACGCATACAATATTGACAGCTCGGCAATCACTTATATATACAATACTACAGATGGCAGACGGGAAGTTCGGAATTATTATTGCGATTTGAAAGGGACGCATACAATATTGACAGCTCGGCAATCACTTATATATACAATACTACAGATGGCAGACGGGAAGTTCTGAATTATTATTGCGATTTTAAAGGGACGCATACAATATTGACATCTCGGCAATCACTTATATATACAATACTACAGATGGCAGACGGGAAGTTCTGAATTATTATTACGATTTGAAAGGGACGCGTACAATATTGACAGCTCGGCAATCACTTATATATACAATACTAGAGATGGCAGATGTTACTTTATCGTTTTCAAACAATGTTGCAGTAACATTGATCGATCACATTCGATGCACATTATACACAACTATGCACTTTCATTCATGTTAGCCTGGACGTGTGCTTGTTACTATAAGATCGCGTTTAAGAAATATTGATTACGCATATGATCAAACATTACAAACATGCACTGTATGTGTGATATTTGACACTTTCACATTGAGATTCATTGGGGGAAAACAACATTTCAGCAAACAACAAAAAAACGCCCACTGTGAAAGCATTCGCGCCGCTCACATACAAACAGGTGAATACAATCAGCAATCATTACAAACTCACTACCATTGGACTAATTGTACTATAAATCCCCCAAACAACATGGCCAAAGCATCACTTGTGATCCACATCAGATCAAGTGCATACCTTGTTACGCTGTTTTGAAAGATGGATGACGATGACATGGTAGACGCTGCTGGTGCTGCTATTGGCGAACTAGCTGTTGATCAAATCAGGCAGCCTCGGCGGCTCAGACTGAGACGAAGGGGTCATCTCGTTCGAGGTCCTCGTGTCTACAGGGTGAGACCCACCTTGGAAAACATGAGCGACTTTGAGGTTTATGATAAGTATCGGCTCAATCGCGAACAGCTCATTGGCCTTTACGATCTTCTTAAACCTCATTTGGAGCCACGTATAAGAATAAGGACTGCTGTTCCTGGCATGAGTAAGATGCTAAGTTGTCTATACGTCCTGGCCTCCGGGAGTTTTCAATCCGGAGAAATGTACATGCATGGCCTGTCTCAAGGTACATTCTCTGTGGTGTTTGATAACTTTCTGGACGCCATGGTACGTATCAGTAAGCATTACATAGGATTCCCACAGAATGATGGTGATTGGAGGCGCCTGAAGCGGGAATTCTTTGCTATTGCTCAAATGCCCAATGTCTTGGGAGCCATAGATTGTACCCACATTGCGCTGCGTGCTCCAATTGATGACTTGCCCTTCAGAAATCGCAAACATTTTCATAGCCTCAACGTGCAGTATGTTTGTGATGCACGGATGAGGATTATGCATGTGTGTGCGAATTTTGGAGGAGCTTGTCATGATGCCCGCATCCTCGCTCAGTCGTCCCTGTGGAGACCGTTTGAGGAAAGACAAATGCCCCCTGGTTATCTCGTTGGTGAGTATTTGTGCACAACATGGTTAATTAGTTTGACAATTGCCACTGTAGTTTTAAAATGTTAGCGTAATGTTCAGCTATAGGATGCAATTTAACCTTTTTTTTTTTTTTTCCGAAAATGTCTACTTTTAGTTCAATGCAGATATGTAGCATGTCTTACCTTAAATGCTCAGATAGAGAATGCAATGTAACCATTTAGTTTGCATTTTACACAAGGTTTGGTTTAGGAGAAATACGCATATGTAGCATGTCTTAGCTGAAATGGGAAGATATTAGCTAATGCAATTTAACCATGTCATTGTCTCTTTCCGCTAATGTCTACTTTTAGTTCAATGCAGATATGTAGCATGTCTTACCTTAAATGCTCAGATAGAGAATGCAATGTAACCATTTAGTTTGCATTTTACACAAGGTTTGGTTTAGGAGAAATACGCATATGTAGCATGTCTTAGCTGAAATGGGAAGATATTAGCTAATGCAATTTAACCATGTCATTGTCTCTTTCCGCTAATGTCTAGTTTTAGTTCAATGCAGATATGTAGCATGTCTTACCTTAAATGCTCAGATAGAGAATGCAATGTAACCATTTAGTTTGCATTTTACACAAGTTTTGGTTTAGGAGAAATATGCATATGTAGCATGTCTTAGCTGAAATGGGAAGATATTAGCTAATGCAATTTAACCATGTCATTGTCTCTTTCCTCTAATGTCACTAAAGGGGTTAACCCATGTGTGTAAATGTTTGTACAATAAGATGGTGTTCATGTCTTTTTAAGAGGGAGCAACTCAGCTGCGCATTAGGTCTATGATTAAGGCGTTCAGCTGAAACACATAAGATCAGAGCTGTACACACTTTGATTCTGCACTTGAAGTTTTTATTTGACATGAAATAAAGTACTAGTTTTAAGGAGCCTATGCATGGACTTTTTTTTATCAAATAAATATTTCAAATCAAAATATACTCATTAAACATATCACATATATGAAAATAATTTCAAAAACTACTTGAAATAAAGGTTGATGAATCAATGTGAAAGATTGTTAGTGCAATTTTGCCATCTAGTGTGCAGAGTGGTTATAACAATGTATGGAACAAGCTGTGAATTTATTTATAATACTGCAGTGACATCTAGTGGATTGATATTAACATATCTATTCACTTTGTAAATCTTTATTTCAACCTTACAGTATGGAACAGATTTACAGAAGGGATGGGCAGAAATGTCACATTTGTAATCACCATTTTCCTACTCAAAGAGCTAAGGAATAAGTTTAAAGATTCTATTCATTTAAACAACAATGTATACTTTAGTATAAAGAAATTATATATTCTTTAACATCTGCTAGGACAATGAGTACTGTGTTTTGCAAAAGAAGTAAGATATTGGTGATAAAAACACTGGAGGAGGGCAGACGTGTGACCCTTGGTTGGGCATATAAGGATTTAATGCTATATATGAATTGTTTTACTTTTTAATGAATTTGTAAACTTGGGCTTATTCATTATTTTCAGGATTGTGTAATACAGATTTACTTCTGTCAGTTAACAGCTGGTGCTGAACTGAAGCATTAACAAGAACTAACCCTTCTGCTACTTGATAACATTTTTAAACATATTTGACTTCAAATAGACAGACAGACAGACAGACAGACAGATAGATAGATAGATAGATAGATAGATAGATAGATAGATAGATAGATAGATATAGATGATAGAGAGAGAAAGAAAGAAAATTGAATGGCAAAAAAAATAATTAATGGCACAGTTTCCCCATCTAATGCTAAAAAACATAGAAATTGTAAAAGGAAATTCCTCAATCAAAGAATATATTGTAGTACATTATTACATTCTCTGAGGTGGGGAGATTATGTTTGAAATTCATTTTAATGGCTGATTGGAAACTTAAATGCTGGCCTTAATCTAGGTTATTTGTGTGAGTGATGCATTCATGTGTAGTGTGTTTATGTGATTGTTGTGTGTGTTATGTTTTTGCAATGTTCAGTTATTCTTGATTGTAAGAATAAAAAAGTCGACAATAATAATAAATTAAAACTTTAATTAAAACAAAAATGTCTTTAGCATATTTCATATTTATCTTGCTATCTTTATTTTAAAAGCAGGAATGTCAATCTTAGCAGCCAGCCCATGTTAGGTTCAGCACCATGAATAGTGCTTGCTTACTGGTGGCTACATTTACCCACCAATAAGCAAGCATAAACCAGGTTCTCAACCAAAAATGGGCAAGCTCCTATGCATCATATTCCTGCTTTTTAAATAAAGATAGCAAGAGAACGAAGAAAAATTGATAACAGGAGTAAATTAGAAAGTTGCTTAAAATTTCATGCTCTATCTGAATTATGAAAGAAAAAATTTGGGTTTATTGTCCCTTTAACCTAGCAGGGTATCATGAAGCAGCTAGGCTTAAACACATTTTCCCTTGGGGGGGATGATAACTCTTCTAGTAAATGGAAACAATTAGACAAGTGGCATACACACTGTCAGAAAAAAGGGTACGGTTGGGGTCCATTTGTGAACACTTAGGGTACAACTGCTGTGGTTGTACACTCAATGGATCATAATTACACCTTAAGGAACTAATATGTAACAATGGTGGTATGGTTCCAACTGTCAAAGGGTCCATGTCTGTACCATTTAATCCCCCCAAAAAGGTACAATCACTTGTGTGACTAAAATGTTGAGGGGGATGGGTGGTTCAAGGCTGCCAAACCCTGCAAGTCCATATCATTTGTACAGCTCAATTATTCATATTCACATAACTGGCAGTCACCCAAAATGAATGCAACATTAGTTATGTCGCAAACCTAAAAATTTGGGTTCGCGAACGGCGAATGCGAACTTCCGCAAAAGTTCGCGAATGGGCGAACCGCCATTGACTTCAATGTCAGGCGAATTTTAAAACCCACAGGGACTCTTTCTGGCCACAATAGTGATGGAAAAGTTGTTTCAAGGGGACTAACACCTGGACTGTGGCATGCCGGAGGGGGATCCATGGCAAAACTCCCATAGAAAATTACATAGTTGATGCAGAGTCTGGTTTTAAGCCATAAAGGGCATAAATCACCTAACATTCCTAAATTGTTTGCAATAACGTGCTTTAAAACATCAGGTATGATGTTGTATCGATCAGGTAGTGTAAGGGTTACGCCCGCTTCACAGTGACAGACCAAACTCCCCGTTTAAAGGGACAGTCTACACCAGAATTTTTATTGTTTTAAAAGATAGATAATCCCTTTATTACCCATTTCCCAGTTTTGCATAACTAACACATTTATAATAATATACTTTTAACCTCTGTGATTATCTTGTATCTAAGCCTCTGCAAACTGCCCCTTTTTTCAGTTCTTTTGACAGACTTGCAGTCTAGCCAATCAGTGCCTGCTCCCAGATAACTTCTCGTGCACGAGCACAGTGTTATCTATATGAAATACGTGAACTAACACTCTAGTGGTGAAAAACTGTTAAAATGCAATCTGAAAGAGGTGGGCTTCAAGGTCTAAAAAATTAGCATATGAACCTCCTAGGTTAAGCTTTCAACTAAGAATACCAAGAGAACAAAGCAAAATTGGTGATAAAAGTAAATTGGAAAATTGTTTAAAATGACATGCTCTATCTGAATCATGAAAGTTTATTTTGGCCTAGACTGTGCCTTTAACGCACCGCAAACAGTCCATTTGCACAACCGCAAACTCCCCATTTGCACAAGGTTGGATACCAAGCTAGCCATGTCCCGTTCCTTGTCCTCACTGATGTCATTGAAGGTCTCTTCCTCCACCCAGCCACGTACAACACCAAGGGTCCCCGAAAGGTGACAACAAGCCCCCTGGGACGCCTGCTGTGTTTGGTCTTCCACCTCCTCAAAGCCACCTTCCTCCTCTGACTCCTTTTCTTCAGACTCCTCTCTCTGCGTTGCCTCTCTCTGCATTATTATAAGGAGTGTTAAGTAGTACTATTCCTATCAGTTTAATCCCTGTTACGTCCCCTATCAGGGGACGTGTATATGGCATCGATTTAAGGAACCGGGAGATGGAAAAAGATGCTTGGTCGGTCCTCCTACTTCAAATTTGGGGCACTGCGCGTGCAATCTAATGTGCCACCAGATAGGAGTGGTGTGTTAAGTAGTACTATTCTTATCAGTTTAATCCCTATTACGTCCTCTATCAGGGGACGTGTATATGGCATCGATTTTAGGAACCGGGAGATGGAAAAAGATGCTTGGTCGGTCCTCCTACTTCAAATTTGGGGCACTGCGCGTGCAATCTAATGTGCCACCAGATAGAAGTGGTGTGTTAAGTAGTTCTATTCTTATCAGTTTAATCCCTGTTACGTCCCCTATCAGGGGACGTGTATATGGCATCGATTTTAGGAACCGGGAGATGGAAAAAGATGCTTGGTCGGTCCTCCTACTTCAAATTTGGGGCACTGCGCGTGCAATCTAATGTGCCACCAGATAGAAGTGGTGTGTTAAGTAGTTCTATTCTTATCAGTTTAATCCCTGTTACGTCCCCTATCAGGGGACGTGTATATGGCATCGATTTTAGGAACCGGGAGATGGAAAAAGATGCTTGGTCGGTCCTCCTACTTCAAATTTGGGGCACTGCGCGTGCAATCTAATGTGCCACCAGATAGGAGTGGTGTGTTAAGTAGTACTATTCTTATCAGTTTAATACCTCTGACAGATCAAGTGAAGCGGCTGTGGTGCTAGTGTTGGTGGTGGCGGCAGGCGGGCGAGTGGTAACTTGAGAGGTGCCCGAAGCTAAGCTGGAGGAGGATGGTGCGTCAAGGTTCCGAGAAGAAGCTGTAGAAGATTGGGTGTCCTGTGTTAGCCAGTCAACTATGTCCTCAGAAATGTTCGAGTTCGGGGTACGTGGCCTCTGAACACTGGGCATTATTCTAGGGCCAAAGGGAATCACAGCACCACGAACACGACGGCCCCTGCGGGGTGTCCTGCCTCTGCCTGTCATTTTTTTTCGATTAGTGGTACTATGCGTGCAAGCTACTGTGACAACAGATATGAGTAGCACTGTGCACTGGCAGAAGTTGGCAGAGTAGACGCTGTAGGCCTGACACACACGCTTGCAGACAACTAACTGCTATTCAATCTATTACAGTCAAAAAAAAAAAAAATTTAAATGTACACTACTGTTACATCAGATATGAGTTGCACTGGGGTGACACTGTGCCCTGGCAGGCACTGAAATGCACACGTGTGAAGGAAACTGACTGCTATTATTTAACACAGTCAAAAAAGTGTTTTGTTTTTTTTTAAATCTACACTACTGTTACACCAGATATGAGTTGCACTGGGGTGACACTGTGCCCTGGCAGGCACTGAAACGCACACGTGTGAAGGAAACTGACTGCTATTATTTAACACAATCAAAAAAGTGTTGTTTTTTTAAATCTACACTACTGTTACACCAGATATGAGTTGCACTGGGGTGACACTGTGCCCTGGCAGGCACTGAAATGCACACGTGTGAAGGAAACTGACTGCTATTATTTAACATAGTCAAAAAAGTGTTGTTGTTTTTTTAAATCTACACTACTGTTACACCAGATATGAGTTGCACTGGGGTGACACTGTGCCCTGGCAGGCACTGAAACGCACATGTGTGAAGGAAACTGACTGCTATTATTTAACACAATCAAAAAAGTGTTGTTTTTTTAAATCTACACTAATGTTACACCAGATATGAGTTGCACTGGGGTGACACTGTGCCCTGGCAGGCAGGCACTGAAACGCACACGTGTGAAGGAAACTGACTGCTATTATTTAACACAGTCAAAAAAGTGTTGTTGTTTTTTAAATCGACACTACTGTTACACCATATATCAGTTGCACTGGGGTGACACTGTGCCCTGGCAGGCAGGCACTGAAACGCACACGTGTGAAGGAAACTGACTGCTATTATTTAACACAGTCAAAAAAGTGTTGTTTTTTTAAAATCTACACTACTGTTACACCAGATATGAGTTGCACTGGGGTGACACTGTGCCCTGGCAGGCAGGCACTGAAACGCACATGTGTGAAGGAAACTGACTGCTATTATTTAACACAGTCAAAAAAGTGTTTGTTTGTTTTTTAAATCTGCACTACTGTTACACCAGATATGAGTTGCACTGGGGTGACACTGTGCCCTGGCAGGCAGGCACTGAAACGCACATGTGTGAAGGAAACTGACTGCTATTATTTAACACAGTGAAAAAAGTGTTGTGTTTTTTAAATCTACACTACTGTTACACCAGATATGAGTTGCACTGGGGTGACACTGTGCCCTGGCAGAGAGGCACTGAAACGCACACGTGTGAAGGAAACTGAATGCTATTATTTAACACAGTCAAAAAACTGTTGTTTTGTTTAAATCTACACTACTGTTACACCAGATATGAGTGGTGGCACTGGGCAAGTGGGCACAGTATACGCTGTGAGCCTGACACACACGCTGGCAGGCAGGCAACTGCAATTAGATGACACAGAAAAAAAAAAAAGCAGACTGATGTTCTAGCCCTAAAAAGGGCTTTTTGGGGTGCTGTCCTTACAGCAGAGATCAGATGAGTCCTTCAGGACTGTAGTGGACACTGAATACACTAGCCTAGCTATAAATTTCCCTACTAAATCAGCAGCAGCTACACTGTCCCTCCTCTCACTAACAATGCAGCTTCCGAATGAATCTAAAATGGATGCTGTCCAGGAGGTAGGAGGGTCTGGGAGGGAGGGTCTGCTGCTGATTGGCTGTAATGTGTCTGCTGACTGTGAGGTACAGGGTCAAAGTATTACTCAATGTTGACGAATAGGGGGCGGATCGAACATTGCATATGTTCGGCCGCCGCGGCGAACGCGAACATGCTATGTTCGCCGGGAACTATTCGCCGGCGAACTATTCGCGACATCACTATGCAACATACATGTTGTACAGCAAAATAATTATAATCAAAAAACTGTAATAGTAACAGCACAACTATGTAGATAAAATGTAATTCTAATTAGTAATATGTGTCTAAGGGTGCAAGAGTCTAGTACTGCCATAAATACATAAATATATGACTCAGCACACCTATTTGGAAATAAAGTCTCAATTTTATTCAATTCATATGTCTAAATAAGCAAGTATATCAAAACCCAAAATTCATGTCCACCCATACATTCGTCAGTCATACATACATATAAAAAAAGGGATTCAACGCCAGGCATCCCTAGGGGAATCAAAAATATACTGCCATCTTATTGGAAGAGATATTGTAAAAGGACGTAAGAAAGTTCAAGAAACTGTGGTATGAATGTTCCCAAAAATATAGTCCACGTCCAATACTCTCATCTATTATATTTGTTGTATCTGTAACCACTTAAGATACTCTATGAAACACTAGGAAGAATGCTGTCAGGGTAATTTATCTTTAAACCACTCCCCTTTTCAGTAGAATTGTTGCTTTTTTGCCATTTATTAAAAAATGTGATTATATTGCAACAAATTCTCAGAAACATACATCTGGCCCCTAAAATATAAGTAGCATTCAATTCTTATATTGTATAAAGCTGATAATGTCACTTGTTAGTATGCCAATGTGTTTAGCAGGGTGAAGAGGTTAATTTCCCAGCATGCTTGTTAATAACACAACCTCATGTATGTAATTCCATTTATATCCTTACAAACTCTATACATATATTGCTCCCAATACAACAAAAGAAAAGGGGGCGCCCTTGAGAGTATCTAAAAAATGATAATGTGTAGTATATGAGGTAGCTTATATGTTACCAATAGAAATGCACTTTTCAGTATAAATGATGATACACTGATTCAATAGTAACTAGTATATATGTTGTGAACAGAGTAAATAGATGTTAGCCTATACAATTTGATAATCACAATGTTAATAGGACAGTTGTATCTCACTCAAAAATAGTATATATGTTGTGAACAGAGTAAATAGATGTTAGCCTATACAATTTGATAATCACAATGTTAATAGGACAGTTGTATCTCACTCAAAAATAGTGATTAATGGGTGACAATGATCACTATATTGTCCTTTATAAGGGTCTTGATAGTAGAATACCAGGGCAGCAATCTGTAGTGGTCCAGACCAGGATCCAATTAAGCAATCTAAAATATCAAACAGAGGGATTTGGAAACTACAATATTGGGCCATGTGGCGCATCTGTCTCTGTTTGATATTTTATATATTGCTCCCACTTTTAATCCACTTTTGCGGCAGGGTAGAGTTAGTAGGAATGTGGCAGTTAAAACAGCAGCGTTCATGCAAAGCCCAGCATACTGTATGTGTAAACATTTGTAGACAGTTTCATATATACATACGGCAATGTACGTTTAAAAAGCAAAAGGAGTGTCCCGCTGTATATAATAGTGAGTGTCACTTTTTAGAATCCCAGTATGTTAATGCGATATAGCAGTTTGTTAACATGCATGTTAATGTGTAACACAATACTTGCAGTTCCGTTTTCCTTATCCAATATGCACGTCACTCCCAGCTTTAATCCACTCTCGCGGAAGGGAGACTCCGTGCCCAGGATACCACCCGATGTTCAGGTAAGGTAACTACAAGGAAACCGCAGGCTTGCTGATTAGTGCCATGACTCCGAGTGCCCATGTATCCAAGGTGTTATAAGTCCAGGGATGAACAGCATAACAAACACACTCCGGAAGAGATATTGTAAAAGGACGTAAGAAAGTTCAAGAAACTGTGGTATGAAAGTTCCCAAAAATATAGTCCACGTCCAATACTCTCATCTATTATATTTGTCGTATCTGGAACCACTTAAGATACTCTATGAAACACTCGGAAGAATGCTGTCAGAGTAATTTAGTTTTAAACCACTCCCCTTTTCAGTAGAATTGTTGCTTTGTACTCCATTTATTAAACGATGTGATAATATTGCAACAAATTCTCAGAAACAAACATCTGGCACCTAAAATATAAGTAGCATTCAATTCTTATATTGTATAAAGCTGATAATGTCACTTGTTAGTATGCCAATGTGTTTAGCAGGGTGAAGAGGTTAATTTCCCAACATGCTTGTTAATAACACAACCTCATGTATGTAATTCCATTTATATCCTTACAAACTCTATACATATATTGCTCCCACTTTTGCGGCAGGGTAGAGTTAGTAGGAATGTAGCAGTTAGAAACAGCAGCGTTCATGCAAAGCCCAGCATATGTGTAAAAATTTGTAGAAAGTTTCAAATATACATACGGCAGGGGGCGGAGCTTGCTAGCATCAAGAGCAGACGTGTGTGTTTGGAGCTCCTCGGCCGCAACTGATTAATCGGGGTAAATACCCAATTTTACAATGGACTAAAACTATTATACTGCTCAGGGATTGAGGGTTATTGCGTCCTTTAAGGAGTAAAAAATCCAGATTGTGGACTTTAGAGTCGCTTTAGCAATACTGAGATCAGAGGCCTGCTACATCTACTGGGATAGCGTGGACGCGGTTCCCCTAATATCCCTACAATATCTGCTGCATAGATATGGAGGTCACAATAAATAAGTTTGAAGATGTGGTTTGTGAGACTCTGAAAGATCATTTTACGGGACTGAACCTGCTACTAACGCAACTCCTTAAGAACGTATACGTCTCACACGATCTACATGATGGCGGCGAGGAAAGACAATTTGTTAAAGATAAGCTGGACCCCTTATCAGGATGTAGAAGATCCCAAGACCGAGCCACTGACAGGTATGTCACAGATGGGGCTGAAAAGTTGAAAAACCAAGAGTGGCGATATATAGCTGCAACGGAAATTACTATCTGTTCACAACCTTTACACGCACCAGAAAATTTTGTATCTGCGGAGGCGACGGCCATTTTGGCGGGTGCTGGCGAATATCAGTGCAGCTCAGGCAGTGGAAAATTACAGGGCAGGATGAGAGTGCTGGCCCTTCGATGTGCTGAACCGGAGGCAGTTAGAGGTCTGAAGTTGAGCACTTATACAAGTGATTCCTCGGGAGAGACAATACCCATGCTGACCCAGTCCCATATGACTGTTTCTGACTCTCCAATCCAAAGGTGGGCAGATGCTTTCCATTCCCCAAGTCAGTTCCAGGGAAGCGTTATGCAGAGCCTATATGCCCGGTTCTATGTGCCCTACATTCCAATACCGCTACTAGAGATTAGGGCAACATCTCCTATGGGCATAGGTTAAATGTCTGGTTTTGCGGCTAGAGACAATGGCCTTATTTAATCCTCAGGGGATATGTAGTGAAACTTCTCTGCTTTCTATTTTAATTTTTTTATGGAGCAGATCATCATAAACCTATCGTTATTTTCCATGTTACTGGATATATACTATTTTTGTGTGTCTAAGCTGTTCTATAATTAATGTGACATTATTTAGCCACAGTACTGCTCACTAATAGTGTTATTTATATTCTCTGCTTTCGAGAGTTGGTGTGAATTAAACTATATAATGTACATTTTACTGTGGTTTTCTTTTCCTTTGTTATTAAGAGAACGCTATAGTTAAGACTTTATTTGGCCTCTACAGCTGGTGTATATTCCGTATCATATGTTATGTTCTGTTTATATGCTCTAATTGAAAGGTTGCTTTAGGACTAAAAATTTTGAATTACTCTGAAACAGGATAAAGTTAATTCTAGCAAAATCTGAGTACAAAGATACTGCACACCATGCTGAACTCTATTATTTTATCTTGTATTTTTTCTTTGCTCTGAGGTTATATTTTGTAGCCCAATAAGTGTACTATATTTACATGACTCAAGACCTAGTCTAAAGTGAATCCACAACTATAGTTTAATGTTTTTGCTCCCAGAGAAAGTAAATGCTGTATGCTCTGACTATATATGTTCACAGTTTAATATATACATTTTTTATTTATAGTATATGTAGACTTACATTGCACGTTTGATATTCTAGGAATTTATTAATAGGGTTTTATGCCATACCATATAGTGTATTTAGGGTATAGAACACTCATATAAGTTATTTTCGTTATCTCTGTTCTTAGAGAGCAACCCAAGGCTTAACCTACCCACATAATCACATTATAGCGAGGATGGCTTTATACTGTTAATTATGGAGCTGCCGGCGGCCGAGGCAGTAGATTCATTTTCACATCCGGGTTGTTGATAATTGTTATGAGTTAAGTACAGAAAATATTGTATAGTTCTATTCCCACTTCTGATACTAGCTCAAGCCCTACCATAATAGTTTTTTTTTTGTTTTTTTTTAGATGGGTCTTTTCCCCTACATTATGCTCCCCCCCCCCCCCATACTCCCATCGGCTTATTAGTTAAGCATAAAGAAAATGTATCTTATAGAATCTTTATATTATTGTCTCTATCCCCTTTAAATCCTTCCCATGACAACGGTACTATTTTGAGGGCCCGTGGGTGACCCTAGCTTACTATAAAAGGATTAAGATTTATGAGCGACTTTATTATGTGTCACAGGGGAAATATGTGCATATTTTGTTTTTATTGCATGGACAAGCTTTGTATATTGTTTATATTATAAAACTTTTATATATTGTTACCTATTCTATGGACAAAAAAAAAAAAAAGAAAAAAGGTTCATCATTTGAGACCCATAAGAGGTCTCTTTCTGTCTCAGTTTACCAATTGTAATGACTCAGTATGTATATATAGTTGAGAGGCCCAAGAGTGGCCTCATTTGACTTATAATTGGTATACAGATTATATGGCAGGTATGTTTATATTTTTTTTATTTTTTTTCTGCAAAGAATGTAGAAAATAATCCATGTTATATATATCTATCCTGATATGTTTCAGATGGAAGACATGTAATCATTTATTGCTGTATTGCCTGATATGTCTTGAATGAACCTCAATAAAAAGTAAAAAAAAATATATATATATATACATACGGCAATGTACGTTTAAACAGCAAAAGGAGTGCCCCGCTGTATATAATAGTGAGTGTCACTTTTTAGAATGCCAGTATGTTTATGCGATATAGTAGTTTGTTAACATGCATGTTAATGTGTAACACAATACTTGCGGTTTTCCTTATCCAATATGCACGTCACTCCCAGCTTTAATCCACTCTCACGGAAGGGAGACTCCGTGCCCAGGATACCATCCGATGTTCAGGTAAGGTAACTACAAGGAAACTGCAGGCTTGCTGATTAGTGCCGTGACTCCAAGTGCCCATGTATCCAAGGTGTTATAAGTCCAGGGATGAACAGCATAACAAACATACTCCGACGTGCGTTTCGGGACTCCGCCCTTTTTCAAGGAGTATACGTCATCAAAGGAATCACCTCTTCAAATAGGCAATAGTTAGATTCTATTGGTTAAGTTCAACACTCCTGTCATACACGTCACCATCATTCATACGTTCACTATTTGTTCAAGGTGTATTGTGAATTAAATCTAAAAAATAAAATCACCACAAAACATCTATGACTAACGTGCAAAAGAGCAATTGCAGCTGGATCACAACTAAATCTAAACACTCTAAAATCGGGAGTTACTTATGATACTTAAATTTACCTATTATGTCAATTGCACATTCGGGGCAAAGTTACTTCTGTTCTCCTTATATAGTTAATGTTTATATATGGCATTTTGTTACTACATTAAGCCTTATGTTCCATATTATATTCCTTATATGCACATTATAATTTAAATTAAAATTTAACATTTAAATTATACAAAGTGGCCCCATGGAATGTCCCTATTAAGGCCTCTAGGGAATAAGGTGTCCAATTTTCTGATCCATTGGGATTCCTTTTTAAATAGGGTCCTTTGTCTATCTCCCCCTCTCCTTAAAAGTGGGATATCATCCACTATTTGGAATCTTAGCTGACTTTTGTTATGCGCTGCAACAGTAAACTGCTACTCCAAATTACCTATGGCTGCCTTATGTTGTCTAATCCTGTCACGGACACACTGTGTCATCTCTACATAGGCCAGTCCACAGGTTCATTTAATGACATATATGACATAACTGGAATTACATGTGTATGTATTTCTAATCCCAATTTTGCATCCAGTGTGGGGATGTGTCACATTTTCCCCTTTAATTAGGGAGTTACATTGTGCGCAATTGTAACATGGAAAGCAACCTTTCTTTTGTAAAGGGAGAGCTGGATTAATAGTTCCTAGGTCTGCTCTAACAAGTTCATCCTTAAGGTTCCTATTCCTTTTATATGATAGAAGAGGAGGATCTCCAAATGTATCTGCCAATTGTAGTTCCTCTTGTAACAGGTACCAATGTTTGTTAATCATAGTTTTTAGTTCCCTACTATGAAAGCCATAATATGTCACCAGGGGTACAGAAAATTGTTTCTTTTCTTTAGTTTTGGAACTTAGAAGAGTCAATCTATCAATCCGATTGACTCTATCTAGGTTATCTTGTACAACTTCATTAGGATAGCCCCTCACCCTGAATTTATCATTCATTTCATCAAGTCTCATTTGTAATTTTTGAGGATCAGATACAATCCTTTTGGTTCTGAGTAATTGGCTATAGGGTAAGCTTTTTATTGTAGATGGTGGATGGAAGCTGTCAAAACTAAGTAAGTTGTTACGATTTGTCACTTTTGTGAAAATATCACATTGCAATTTGTCATTGTCAATGTATACCATAGTGTCTAAGAAGCTGATATTAGTTGTACTACTCTCCATGGTAAACTTTAAATAATCAGTTTTTGTGTTAAGAATATCTACAAAGTTTTTTAGTGTATCTCCATCACCTGTCCACACCAGGAACACATCATCTATGTACCTATACCAGCATGTTATATTATTTTTAAATAATTCCTCTTCATAGACATGTTGTTCCTCAAATTGACATACAAATAAGTTCGCATAGGTAGGGGCAACATTTGAGCCCATAGCAGTGCCCTTGGTTTGGACATAGAAGGTGTTCTCAAACATAAAATAACTTTCATAAAGGATAATTTTTAACAAATCGGAGATGAATCTCCTCTCAGAAGGTGTAAATAATCCTTCCTTATTGATGTAGTAGAATACACCTCCTATGCTCAACTCATGAGGAATTGAAGTATATAGATTTGAAATATCCATAGTTACAAGTGTAGAGTTAGAAGGCACCTTGACACACATAATCCTATTTATAAAGTCGGTAGTATCTTGAAGATATGATCTTATGCTACCCAGTAGGGGCCTTATTAAACTATCGACTAAAATGGCAATAGGTTGGAAAATCGAATCTGTTCCTGCCACTATTGGGCGACCCGCCGGGTTCTGCATGTTTTTATGAATCTTTGATAAGATGTAAAGCACTGGAATAATAGGATGTGGGTTAATCATGAACTTCGCTTGTTGAGATGTGATGATGTTCATTTCTTTGGCCAATTCTACTATTTCCAGTATTTTACTCTGTATTTTCTTAGTGGGGTCAAATGAAATCATCTTATAATTCTCCTGTTTGGATAATTGAGTTAATATCTCATTTCTATAGTATTCTCTATACATAATGACTATGGCCCCACCCTTATCTGCTGATTTCAGTATAATTGTTTTATCACCTTGTATATCTGCAATTAGGCTTCTCTGTGATACCGTAAGATTGTGCTGATGTCTATATTTGTAATTTTTACGTAATCTCTCAAAGTCCTTTTTTACCAAAGTAATGTAAGCTTCTACAGCCGAGTTAGTTGGGGGGGATTAAATTTACTCTTTGGTCTTATCCCTCTTAAATGGAATTGGAAGGGGGAACTCTCTTTTTCAGTGCTCCCTGTTTGTGTAGGATTATTGATGAAGAAACTCTTAAATCGTATCTGATGAAAAAATCTTTGAAGATCGCATTCAATCTTGAAAAAGTTTGGTTGTGTGGAAGGAACAAATGATAAACCTTTTTGTAAGACATTAAGAGTTGCCTCATCAAGTTTCCTACTAGATATATTGACTACCAGACTATCCTGACCTACCTTCTGTTCTGTCTGGTTGTCATTCGATAATTGGTCTATCCCCGATTTCCTATGTTTCCTTCCCCCTCTTCTTGTCCTCTTCTTCTTGGACCTCTGGTGCCACGGCCTCTGATAGAAAAAGACTTTGACTGGTCATTTATGTCACTATCTGAGGATGAGTCTCCTAATAGCTCATTAGATTTAAAGGTCCTCCTGTTCTCTGTCCTAAAAGGTATAAAGTCTGGATTTCTCCATTTATATACTTTATTGTTTTGATAATCCGATATATCTCTCTGAAATTTCTTGTATTTTTTACTTTCTAATTGTTTTTAAAATTTGTCATTTCCTCCTCCAATCTGACTTTCATGTCCCTAAATTCAGAGTCTGATTTTAAAGATTTCATATTTGTTTCCAATACATCTATTTCTGCTTGTAATTTGGGTAGTTCCTTTTGGATGTACTCTATAGTCAAAATGATTATATCATATGCACATTTATTTAAAATCCATTCAATTTTGTCACAATATTCACTATTGTCCCTAAATAGGGTCGGATGTAGATTACTCCTAAGTCACCTAGGTATTCTTTTTTGTCTGTAGTACTCTGCTAATGTCACGGAATGCAAATCATACATCATTTTTTGTTTATTAATCTGTTCAAGTGTTATCGGTTCAATATTGCATTGTTCACTAGTGAGAAAGTCTCTATTCCCTGTGCATAAAGTTGCAATCCTAGCTGCATCGAATTCAGAATAGGCAAAAAGTTTGGGTCCTTCAATACTTTGTGATTGAAGAAATGCCATCTTTGTCAATGAAGTGGACAGTGTGCACGTGACTAAAAGGCCAAGAAAAATTACAATAAAAAACTGTAATAGTCACAGCACAACTATGTAGATAAAATGTAATTCTAATTAGTAATATGTGTCTAAGGGTGCAAGAGTCTAGTACTGCCATAAATACTAGAATAAATACATAAATATATGACTCAGCACACCTATTTGGAAATAAAGTCTCAATTTTATTTAATTCATATGTCTAAATAGGCAAGTATATCAAAACCCAAAATTCATGTCCACCCACATATTCGTCAGTCATACATACATATAAAAAAAGGGATTTGTAGAAAGTTTCAAATATACATACGGCAATGTACGTTTAAACTTTCTACAAATGTTTAACACATATGCTGGGCTTTGCATGAACGCTGCTGTTTCTAACTGCTACATTCCTACTAACTGTACCCTGCCACAAAAGTGGATTAAAAGTGGGAGCAATATATGTATAGAGTTTGGAAGGATATAAATGGAAATTACAAAATGACAAATTTTAAAAGACAATTAGAAAGTAAAAAATACAAGAAATTTCAGAGAGATATATTGGATTATCAAAACAATAAAGTATATAAATGGAGAAATCCAGACTTTATACCTTTTAGGACAGAGAACAGGAGGACCTTTAAATCTAATGAGCTATTAGGAGACTCATCCTCAGATAGTGGCATAAATGACCAGTCACAGTCTTTTTCTATCAGAGGCCGTGGCACCAGAGGTCCAAGAAGAAGAGGACGAGAAGAGGGGGAAGGAAACATAGGAAATCGGGGACAGACCAATTATCGAATGACAACCAGACAGAACAGAAGGTAGGTCAGGATAGTCTGGTAGTCAATATATCTAGTAGGAAACTTGATGAGGCAACTCTTTTTTTTTTTTTTTTTTTATTATAATTTTTATTATACAAAAAAGAAAAACACAAAGAGCACACACATAACACACATTTCTTCATACATGGAGATTACAGCATAAAAAAAAAAATGTGTAAGAAGGGACAAAAAGCTTCTGCTCATCTCAAGTACAATAGCCAGAACCCTTTCCCGGACAATCCCAAAAGAAAAAAAAAAAAAAGGGAAAAAATATTCCCTCTCTCCACTAACGTCCCCCCCACCCCTACATCCCCCAACCCCTCCCTAATCTAGTTTGATGTTGATGATTTGTTCTATATATTGTACAAATTCATTTCCCTGAAGGCCCATGAAAACCCTCCACTTTCTACAGAATTTTTCTCTTGAGGGCCCCCCTAATTTTGATTCATACGCTGCCTTAATTGATGAATCTAATAATACTTTCCTCACTTCTGAGATAGTGGGTGTCTTACAAGAGATCCAATATTTAAAGAGAAGTGTTCTAATAATTATTAACGCTACTAGTATAAAGTCAACATATTTGTCCCAAGCGGCGTGGGATCTTAAGAAAAGAATAGAGTCTCGTGTTAGCTGAATCTTTTTTTTTTACTATATTAGAGAGAAAATATTCTACCTTCATCCAAAATTGATTTACTTTGGGGCATCCCCAGACTAGATGAATAAAGTCAGGATCCTGAAAGTGGCATTTAGAACAGATATTAAACACATTCTTGTTCCACTTAGCCACTCTCCGAGGGGTTAAATAATCTCTGTGTATCACCCTAAATTGAATTTCCCTATAATAAGATGAGGAAAACAACCTCTGTGCAGTCTTCAAACTTTTTAATTATTGTGTCGAGATCTGGAGAATCAACCAGTGTTGACCAATGGGAAGTCAAATCTACTAAAACCGATGTTTCTTCCAAAGATACTAAGAATTTTTAGATAAAGGATAATAATCCCTTCCTAACCTTTACTACATCAACCAGCGGGTGTTGTTCACACATCTGGGGATCCAAATTCGCTAGTTTAAGAATATAGCTTTTTGCTTGAATAAAATAAAATATATGTTTTTTCTGAACTTCCGGAAAGATCTCTTGAAATCTATCAAATGTGTATACTTTATTTGACTTGAAATCATAGAAGTCTTTCACTAACAGTGGTCTCCCTGGTGACCATTTTTTAAAAGTGTCCACCATATTACCTAGGGGGAAGTGTATATTGCCAGTTATCGGCAACCATTTTGAAATATTCTGCCTCTTTCCCACCGATTTAGATAACCTTCTCCAGACTATTATTATGTCTCTATACAGAGGGTGTTCCAATAGTCTCTTTCCTAATTCTTTATTTGAAGCAAATAAAACATAATTTAAGGAGAGCGGGGCACAGACTTGATTCTCAAGAGTCTCATCCGAGTATACAAAAGATCTTGATAGCCAATCCATAGGGAATCTTAAGATAGCAGCCTGATTATAGCTCTCTAGATCGGGTAAAGCGAGCCCGCCTTTAAAATAAGCTTGATATAGCTTGGCTAATTTCAGTCTCTGCTTTCTCCCGCTCCAAAGAAACACTCTCAGAGCTTGATTAAAGAGCCGTAGATCAGCCTTGTTTATTAAAAGAGGAAACATCCTCAAAGTATACAGAATCTTAGGGACAATAAACATCTTATAGAGAGCTATCTTGCCTGTCAGTGAAACCGGGAGTGAGACCCATGATTTTAATTTTTCTCTGCTATCCTTCAGTACTGATACAAAGTTATCTTTATACCAATCTGCTGTGTTAGCGGAAATCTTCAACCCCAGATATTCCAACGTGTTAGTTTCTATAAACTGAAAAGGTTGCGCTTCTTCTGGATTACGCTTCAGCCACAAGATTTTAGATTTCAAGAGATTTGTTTTGTACCCTGAAGCTCTACTGTATTGTTCGAGCAGGTTAACAATTGCACCAATTTGCTTTCTTGGCTCGGCAACAAATAACAGAAGGTCATCTGCAAATAGAGCAGTTTTAAATTTTACCTGATCTATATTAATTCCAATCAACACATTTCTTAATCTAATAGCCAAAGGTTCTATTATAAGATCAAACAATAGCGGGGACATCGAGCATCCCTGACGGGTGCCTCTAGTTAGCATAAATGAGTCTGACATGGAGTTGTTAATCAACAAAGAGGCCTTAATATCTGAATATACCTTAACGACAAAATCCCTAAAAAGGCCCCTAAATCCAAATCTCTCTAGTACTTGAATCAGGAAGGGCCACTCCACCCTGTCGAAGGCCTTCTCTGCATCCAAAGATAGCAGGAAGGCCTCCGGCAGGGCAGTGCAATCCCCCCCATATCGATTGACGACCTGTAGAATTTTCCTTACATTCAGCTCAGACGCTCTACCAGTAATGAAACCTGCCTGATCCTGGTGCACAATCGCTGGTAACAAAGGTTTCAATCTTTCAGCCAGAAGCTTCATCAATATCTTGTAATCGAGGCCAAGAAGCGAGATGGGTCTATATGAAGTCATATCCAATGGATCTTTATTGATCTTTGGAATTAAGATTATATTAGCCCTCTTAAAATTCTCCGAAATCTGCTTATTTGTTCCATAGTATGTATTATAAAGATCGGTCAATACTGGGCCTATCTCTGTTTGCAAGATTTGATAGAATTCGACCGGAAGGCAGTCTGGGCCAGGAGCTTTTCCTCTAGCCATTGAATTAATGGTTCTTTGTATTTCCCTCTCTGTTATTGGTTGATTCAGACCCTCACTATCCTCTGCTGAAATTTTTGGGAAGTTAATCTCTTCCAAAAAATTTTGATGTCCTCTGGGTCCGGACACTGCGATGTATATAAATTGGTATAAAACCTCTGAAATAATTGCAATATTCGACCTTGATCTATACCTGGTCCTTCTCTCTTATTGCTGCTATTGATTTCCTCCTAGACTGTCTTTTAAACAGAGAGGCCATATATTTACCAACTTTATTTCCATATTTAGCAAATCTGGCACTATTCTTATATGAGAGTACCTGTGCCTCTCCCAGGAGGAACGTCTCTCTTTCTTTCTTTGCCTGGAAGTAATTGTCCGTATTCAATTTACAGGGTCTTTCCCCAAACAAGATATAGGTCTCCCTTACTTTATTTGAAAGATCTAAATCTTTCCTCAGGTTCTCTTTTTTCGACTTTGCCAAATAGCTAGAGATTTCCACTTTCAGATAGGCTTTAGCGGCTTCCCAAAAAAGCTGAACATCACCTCTGCAATGACTGTTGAAAGAGCTATAATCTTCCCACGCTTTAGTTAGAAAAGCTTTAAAGCTAATGGAATTTCGCAAGTAAGCCGGAAAGAAAAAATAATTGAATGAGAACTTCCTTTTTTCTGCGATAGATAGAGTAACCGGAGCGTGATCTGATAAACTAAAATCTCCAATGCTACATTTCTCAACTTTAGAAACTAATACGTCTGAGATCAGAAAAAGATCTAACCTTGATAATGTATTGTGAGTTTTAGAGCAACACGTATATTCAAGACTATTAGGGTTTAACAATCTCCATATATCAACTAACTTTAGTGAATTATGAAGTAAATTAAATATTTTCTTTTCAAAATTCAATTCAGCAGATTTAAATTTAAGCTCCCAACTCCGAACCCCCACTTTCCTTCTATCCAAGTATGAGTTTGGTGTAACATTAAAGTCCCCTACCAATACAATCTTGGCTTTAGGAAATCTAAACATCTTCTTCACTAATATGTTCCAAAATTTTTCATTAGAGACATTAGGGCCATAGATGTTAACCAACAAATATTCTTCCCCCTCAATAGAAAATCTAATGATCAAATATCTTCCCTCACTATCTCTAGAAGTACTCAGAATTTTATATTCCAACCTTGTATGAAAAAGAACCATCACTCCTCTAGACGCTTTCGTATACGACGAAAAGAAAGATTCTCCCAGCCAACGAGCTCTAATCTTTCTATGTTCTTTATCTGATAGTTGGGTTTCCTGTAGACACACTATATCAGTCTTTTTTCCCCAGCAAATTCAACATTACTTTCCTTTTTATAGGGGAGTGTATCCCCCCTATGTTCCAGGTCAATATTTTAACCATCTAACTCATACGAGGGAATCATCAGAGAAGAGGATAGGAGAGGGAGAGGGGGAGGGGAGGAAGGAAAGGGAAGAAAAAAAAAATTCTTTTAAACTTCTTAATCTTATACAAGATATTTCTTTCTCACTAACTCAACTACACAAATCATATTCCAAATGTATATAAAAAAGGGCAAAAAATGAAAAAATTGTGCTTTAACCTCTTGTGGTCAAAATCATACCTTATTTTACCCATAACTATATTTTCTTTCTATCCATACAGATACTAATAGTGTCCATAAAAAAATGAGAGCTCTTAGGCATATACACAAACTTTCTCTACTTAAAAGAGTAGCCTTGGTCCTCATTTGTCCTAATATTACAGTGATACACAACATTTTGCAAACATCAAAACAAAAATATATAAACCACATGTGTTCAACAACATACATTGCTTAATACATAACCATAGTTTCTTTCTATTGCTCTATAAGAAATATCTTGGTAGTCAATATATCTAGTAGGAAACTTGATGAGGCAACTCTTAATGTCTTACAAAAAGGTTTTTCATTTGCTCCTTCCACACAACCAAACTTTTTCGAGATTGAATGCGATCTTCAAAGATTTTTTTCATCAATAATCCTACACAAACAGGGAGCACTAAAATAGAGAGTTCCCCCTTCCAATTCCATTTAAGAGGGATAAGACCAAAGAGTAAATTTAATCCCCCCAACTAACTCGGCTGTAGAAGCTTACATTACTTTGGTAAAAAAGGACTTTGAGAGATTATGTAAAAATTACAAATATAGACATCAGCACAATCTTACGGTATCACAGAGAAGCCTAATTGCAGATATACAAGGTGATAAAACAATTATACTGAAATCAGCAGATAAGGGTGGGGCCATAGTCATTATGGATAGAGAATACTATAGAAATGAGATATTAACTCAATTATTCAAACAGGAGAATTATAAGATGATTTCATTTGACCCCACTAAGAAAATACAGAGTAAAATACTGGAAATAGTAGAATTGGCCAAAGAAATGAACATCATCACATCTCAACAAGCGAAGTTCATGATTAACCCACATCCTATTATTCCAGTGTTTTACATCTTACCAAAGATTCATAAAACATGCAGAAACCAGCGGGTCGCCCAATAGTGGCAGGAACAGATTCGATTTTCCAACCTATTGCCGTTTTAGTCGACAGTTTAATAAGGCCCCTACTGGGTAGCATAAGATCATATCTTCAAGATACTACCGACTTTATAAATAGGATTATGTGTGTCAAGGTGCCTCCTAACTCTACACTTGTAACTATGGATATTTCAAATCTATATACTTCAATTCCTCATGAGTTGGGCATAGGAGGTGTATTCTACTACATCAATAAGGAAGGATTATTTACACCTTCTGAGAGGAGATTCATCTCCGATTTGTTAAAAATTATCCTTTACGAAAGTTATTTTATGTTTGAGAACACCTTCTATGTCCAAACCAAGGGCACTAGTATGGGCTCAAATGTTGCCCCTACCTATGCGAACTTATTTGTATGTCAATTTGAGGAACAACATGTCTATGAAGAGGAATTATTTAAAAATAATATAACATGCTGGTATAGGTACATAGATGATGTGTTCCTGGTGTGGACAGGTGATGGAGATACACTAAAAAACTTTGTAGATATTCTTAACACAAAAACTGATTATTTAAAGTTTATCATGGAGAGTAGTACAGCTAATATCAGCTTCTTAGACACTATGGTATACATTGACAATGACAAATTACAATGTGATATTTTCACAAAAGTGACAGATCGTAACAACTTACTTAGTTTTGACAGCTTCCATCCACCATCTACAATAAAAAGCTTACCCTATAGCCAATTACTCAGAACCAAAAGGATTGTATCTGATCCTCAAAAATTACAAATGAGACTTGATGAAATGAATGATAAATTCAGGATGAGGGGCTATCCTAATGAAGTTGTACAAGATAACCTAGATAGAGTCAATCGGATTGATAGATTGACTCTTCTAAGTTCCAAAACTAAAGAAAAGAAACAATTTTCTGTACCCCTGGTGACATATTATGGCTTTCATAGCAGGAAACTAAAAACTATGATTAACAAACATTGGTACCTGTTACAAGCAGAACCACAATTGGCAGATACATTTTGAGATCCTCCTCTTCTATCATATAAAAGGAATAGGAACCTTAAGGATGAACTTGTTATAGCGGACCTAGGAACTATTGATCCAGCTCTCCCTTTACAAAAAAAAGGTTGCTTTCCATGTTACAATTGCGCACAATGTAACTCCCTAATTAAAGGGGAAAATGTGACACATCCCCACACTGGATGCAAAATTGGGATTAGAAATACATACACATGTAATTCCAGTTATGTCATATATGTCATTAAATGAACCTGTGGACTGGCCTATGTAGGAGAGATGACACAGTGTGTCCGTGACAGGATTAGACAACATAAGGCAGCCATAGGTAATTTGGACTCAGATGCACCAGTAGCATATAATTTTACTGTTGCAGCACATAACAAAAGTCAGCTAAGATTCCAAATAGTGGATGATGTTCCACTTTTAAGGAGAGGGGGTGATAGACAAAGGACCCTATTTAAAAAGGAAGCCCAATGGATCAGAAAATTGGACACCTTGTTCCCTAGAGGCCTTAATAGGGACATTCCATGGGGCCACTTTGTATAATTTAAATTTTAATTTAAATTATAATGTTCATTATAAGGAATATAATATGGAACATAAGGCTTAATGTAGTAACGAAATGCCATATATAAACATTAACTATCTATAAGGAGTACAGAAGTAACTTTGTCCCGAATGTGCAATTTACATAATAGGTAAATTTAAGTATCATAAGTAACTCCCGATTTTAGAGTGTTTAGATTTAGTAGTGATCCAGCTGCAATTGCTCTTTTGCACGTTAGTCATAGATGTTTTGTGGTGATTTTATTTTTTAGATTTTAAAGCCCCCCCCACATCGCAAACACTATAATAAAATGATTTAACCCGTAATCTGCCGACCAGACATCGACGCCACTTTAATAAATTTATTAGCCCCTAAACCGCCGCACTCCCGCCTCGCAAACACTAGTTAAATTTTATTAACCCCTAATCTGCCGTCCCTAACATCGCTGACACCTACCTACATTTATTAACCCCTAATCTGCCGACCCCAATGTCGCCGCTACTTTATTAAATTTATTAACCCTTAAACCTAAGTCTAACCCTAACACCCCCTAACTTAAATATAATTTAAATAAAATGAAATAAATTGACTACTATTAAATAAATTAATCCTATTTAAAACTAAATACTTACCTATAAAATAAACCCTAAGCTAGCTACAATATAACTAATAGTTACATTGTAGCTATCTTAGGGTTTATTTTTACTTTACAGGCAAGTTTGTATTTATTTTAACTAGGTACAATAGTTATTAAATAGTTATTAACTATTTAATAACTTCCTAGTTAAAATAAGTACAAATTTACCTGTAAAATAAATCCTAACCTAAATTACAATTACACCTAACACTACACTATCATTAAACTAATTACCTAAACTACCTACAATTAATTACAATTAAATTAAATAAACTAAATTACAGAAAAAAACAAACACTAAATTACAGAAAATAAAAAAAGAATTACAAGAATTTTAAACTAATTACACCTAATCTAATCCCCCTAATAAAATAAAAAAGCCCCCCAAAATAATAAAATTCCCTACCCTATACTAAATTACAAATAGCCCTTAAAAGGGCCTTTTGCGGGGCATTGCCCCAAAGTAATCAGCTCTTTCACCTGTATAAAAAAATACAATACCCCCCCAACATTAAAACCCACCACCCACACACCCAACCCTACTCTAAAACCCACCCAATCCCCCCTTAAAAAAAACTAACACTAACCCCTTGAAGATCACCCTACCTTGAGATGTCTTCACCCAGCCGGGCACAAGTGGACCTCCAGAGGGGCAGAAGTCTTCATCCGATCCGGCCAGAAGTGGTCCTCCAAGCGGCAGAAGGCTTCATCCAGGCGGCATCTTCTATCTTCATCCTTCCAGAGCGGAGCGGGTCCATCTTCAAGACATCTGACGCGTAGCATCCTCTTCATCCGACGGCCGACGACTGAATGACTGGTCCTTTAAGTGAAGTCATCCAAGATGGTGTCCCTTGAATTCCGATTGGCTGATAGAATCCTATCAGCCAATCGGAATTACGGTAGGAAAAATCCTATTGGCTGATGCAATCAGCCAATAGGATTGACCTTGCATTCTATTGGCTGATTGGAACAGCCAATAGAAGCCGAGCTCAATCCTATTGGCTGATTGGATCAGCCAATAGGATTGAACTTCAATCCTATTGGCTGATTGCATCAGCCAATAGGATTTTTCCTACCTTAATTCCAATTGGCTGATAGGATTCTATCAGCCAATCGGAATTCAAGGGACGCCATCTTGGATGACGTCACTTAAAGGACCAGCCATTCAGTCGTCGGCCGTCGGATGAAGAGGATGCTCTGCGTCGGATGTCTTGAAGATGGACCTGCTCCGGAAGGATGAAGATAGAAGATACCGCCTGGATGAAGCCTTCTGCCGGTCTGGATGTCCTCTTCTGGCCAGATAGGATGAAGACTTTGGACCCTCTGGAGGACCACTTGTGCCCGGCTGGGTGAAGACGACTCAAGGTAGGGTGATCTTCAAGGGGGTAGTGTTAGGTTTTTTTAAGGGGGGATTGGGTGGGTTTTAGAGTAGGGTTGGGTGTGTGGGTGGTGGGTTTTAATGTTTAAGGGCTATTTGTAATTTAGTATAGGGTAGGGAATTTTATTATTTTGGGGGGCTTTTTTATTTTATTAGGGGGATTAGATTAGGTGTAATTAGCTTAAATTTCTTGTAATTCTTTTTTTATTTTCTGTAATTTAGTAGGTTTTTTTTCGTAATTTAGTTTATTTAATTTAATTTTAATTAATTGTAGGTAGTTTAGGTAATTAGTTTAATGATAGTGTAATGTTAGGTGTAATTGTAACTTAGGTTAGGGTTTATTTTACAGGTAATTTTGTACTTATTTTAGCTAGGTAGTTATTAAATAGTTAATAACTATTTAATAACTATTGTACCAAGTTAAAATAAATACAAAGTTGCCTGTAAAATAAAAATAATAAATAAATGTAACTAAATAAATAAATGTAACTATTAGTTATATTGTAGCTAGCTTAGGGTTTATTTTATCGGTAAGTATTTAGTTTTAAGTAGGATTAATTTATTCAATTATGTTAAATTTATTTTGTTTAATTAAAATTATATTTAAGTTAGGGGGGGTTAGGGTTAGACTTAGGTTTAGGGGTTAATAACTTTATTATAGTGGCGGCGACGTTGGCGGAGGCAGATTAGGGGTTAATAAATGTAATACAGTTGCAGCAACGTTGGGGGGGCAGATTAGGGATTAATAAATATAATGTAGGTGTCGGCGATGTTGGGGGCAGTAGATTAGGGGTTCATAAGTATAATGTAGGTGGCGGCGGTGTCCGGAGCGGCAGATTAGGGGTTAATAATATAATGCAGGTGTCGGCGATGTCGGGGGCAGCAGATTAGGGGTTAATAAGTGTAAGATTAGGGGTGTTTAGACTTGGGGTTCATGTTAGAGTGTTAGGTGCAGAAATAATTTAATTTCCCCATAGGAAACAATGGGGCTGCGTTACGAGCTGAACGCTGCTTTTCTGCAGGTGTTAGGTTTTTTTTCAGTCAGCTCAGCCCCATTGTTCCCTATGGGGAAATCGTGAACAAGCACGTTTAGCCAGTTTACCGCTACCGTAAGCAACGCTGGTATTGAGGTGAGATGTGGAGCTAAATTTTGCTCAACGCTCACTTTTCTGAGGCTAAAACCGGCTTGCAGAAAACCTGTAATACCAACGTTGTTTAAAGGGAGCGGTAAGAAAAAAAGGAGCGTTAGCACCGCACAGCCTTACCGATAAAACTCGTAATCTAGCCGATAATTTCTTAGGAAGAGTATAACATTGCTACATTATTTGGAGTTGTTCATTTTACCCTTGTTTATTTTAGATTGTAATCAAGAATCTCAATATGTTTCTATTCTGTTGCTGAGGTATAAAATTGTCCCTGACACCAATGAGGCAATGTCATTTATTCTTCTTTATATGAGTATTTTTTCCAATTCAATTAAAGTGATATAACATGTTTTTTTTTTATATATTTCATGACAATTCCAATGAACATCCAATCAACGTTTGTGTCATATGACACTCTTGAAGTCCAGCCCTATAAATCTTGTATTATAAAATATATACAATACAGTTTTAAAAAAAAATGCGGTATTGCTTGTACTATTTTGAAAATTTAATACATTAAAAAAGTCAATGTTGTTTTATTTTCCTTAATCAAATATTGTTTAATTTAATGTATCAGGATCTGTAGCTTCTTTTCCCTTCTATCTTGGCATTGGCAATCTAATCATGCTCATGTAACAGAACTCCACAATATAAGCATATATATAGCATATATAAACATTTATTTCATACATAGATTTAGTTGTATGGTTTGGGTATATGCCAAAATATATAAAATGTGCAAAACTCCAACTAAATTCCACACTAAAGGTAAATTAAGGCATAATAAATATGAAACAAGGGTTAAAAAATGAAAAGCAAAAAATCCCAGAAGACAACAAAACTTTAATTAAAATATATTTATTTTTTTACAAAAATGTTCAAAATAAAAAAATGGTTGCTTCAGTAGGAAGTATTCCAGTAAAATCTGGTTCTGTGGAAGGGGGTTGTATTGTTAGGGGGTAATTTGTATTTTTTAATAAAAAAAGAGCTGATTTCTTTAGGGCAATGTCCCACAAAAGGCCCTTTTAAGGGCTATTGGTAGTTTAGTGTTAGATTAGGGTTCTTTTTATTTTGGGGTGGCTTTTTTGATTTTATAGGGGTATTAGATTTGGTTTAATTTTTATATTTTGGATAATTTCGTTTAGTTTTTTTTGTAATCTTACACCTAGATTTAGAGTTTTGCGGCCAAAGGGGTGCTATAGCTACGCGTGTTTTTTTTTCCCCGCACCTTTTAAATAACGCTGGTATTTAGAGTTGTCTGAATGGCTGCGTTAGGCTCCAAAAAGGGAGCGTAGAGCATAATTTTCCACCACTTCAACTCTCAATACCAGCGTTGCTTACGGTAGCGGCCAGCTTGAAAAATGTGCTTGTGCACGATTTCCCCATAGGAAACAATGGGGCAGTTTGAGCTGAAAAAAAAACCTAACACCTGCAAAAAAGCAGTGTTCAGCTCCTAACGCAGCCCCATTGTTTCCTATGGGGAAACAGTTTCTAAGTCTGCACCTAACACCCTAACATGAGCCCCGAGTCTAAACACCCCTAACCTTACACTTATTAACCCCTAATCTGCCATCCCCGCTATTGCTGACCCCTGCATTATATTATTAACGCCTAATCTGCCGCTCCGGACACCGCTGCAACCTACATTATCCCTATGAACCCCTAATCTGCTGCCCCTAACACTGCCTACACCATTATTAGATTTATTAACCTCTAATCTGCCCCCCCAACGTCGCCGCTACCTTACCTACACTTATTAACCCCTAATCTGCCGACCGGACCTCGCCGCTACTCTAATAAATGTATTAACCCCTAAAGCTAAGTCTAACCCTAACACCCCCCTAA
Source organism: Bombina bombina (assembly GCF_027579735.1). NCBI lineage: Eukaryota > Metazoa > Chordata > Amphibia > Anura > Bombinatoridae > Bombina > Bombina bombina. The sequence goes on from NC_069500.1 coordinate 923,808,575, forward strand.
GTTAAATATAATTTAAATCTAACTAAATAAATTAAATCTTATTAAATAAATTAATCCTATTGAAAGCTAAATACTTACCTGTAAAATAAATCCTAATATAGCTACAATATAACGAATAATTATATTGTAGCTATTTTAGAATTTATATTTATTTTACAGGCAACTTTGTATTTATTTTAACTAGGTACAATAGCTATTAAATAGTTATTTACTATTTAATCGCTACCTAGTTAAAATAATTACAAAATTACCAGTAAAATAAATCCTAACCTAAGTTACAATTAAACCTAACACTACACTATCAATAAATTAATTAACTAAACTACCTACAATTACCTACAATTAAATCAACTAAACTAAATTACAAAAAACAAACACTAAATAAAAAAAAATAAAAAAAGATTACAAGAATTTTAAGCTAATTACACCTACTCTAAGCCCCCTAAAAAAATAACAAAGCCCACCAAAATAAAAAATGCCCTACTATTCTAAAATAAAAAGTTAACAGCTCTATTACCTTACCAGCCCTTAAAAGGGCTTTTTGCGGGGCATGCCCCAAAGAAATCAGCTCTTTTGCCTGTAAAAAAAACACAATACCACCCCCCAACATTACAACCCACCACCCACATACCCCTACTCTAACCCAAACCCCCCTTAAATAAACCTAGCACTACCCCCCTGAAGATCTCCCTACCTTGAGTCGTCTTCACTCAGCCGAGCAGCGATGGACCAAAAGAATACATCCGGAGCGGCAGAAGTCTTCATCCTATCCGGGCAGAAGAGGACATCCGGACCGGCAAACATCTTCATCCAAGCGGCATCTTCTATCTTCATCCATCCGATGAGGAGCGGCTCCATCTTCAAGACCTCCGGCGTGGAACATCCTCTTCTCCTGACGACTAGACGACGAATGAATGTTCCTTTAAGTGACGTCATCCAAGATGGCGTCCCTCGAATTCCGATTGGCTGATAGGATTCTATCAGCCAATCGGAATTAGGGTAGGAAAAATCCGATTGGCTGATTGAATCAGCCAATCAGATTCAAGTTCAATTGGTTTGGCTGATCCAATCAGCCAATCAGATTGAGCTCGCATTCTATTGGCTGATCGAATCCTAGGATTTTTCCTACCTTAATTCCGATTGGCTGATAGAATCCTATCAGCCAATCGGAATTCGAGGGACGCCATCTTGGATGACGTCACTTAAAGGAACCTTCATTCGTCGTCTAGTCATCGAGAGAAGAAGATGTTCCGCGCCGGAGGTCTTGAAGATGGAGCCGCTCCTCGTCGGATGGATGAAGATAGAAGATGCCACTTGGATGAAGATGTTTGCCAGTCCGGATGTCCTCTTCTGCCCGGATAGGATGAAGACTTCTGCCGCTCCGGATGTCTTCTTTTGGTCCATCGCTGCTCGGCTGAGTGAAGACGACTCAAGGTAGGGAGATCTTCAGGGGGTAGTGTTAGGTTTATTTAAGGGGAGTTTGGGTTAGAGTAGGGGTATGTGGGTGGTGGGTTGTAATGTTGGGGGGTGGTATTGTGTGTTTTTTACAGGCAAAAGAGCTGATTTCTTTGGGGCATGCCCCGCAAAAAGCCCTTTTAAGGGCTGGTAAGGTAATAGAGCTGTTAACTTTTTATTTTAGAATAGGGTACGGCATTTTTTTATTTTGGGGGGCTTTGTTATTTTTTTTAGGGGGGTTTAGAGTAGGTGTAATTAGTTTAAAATAATTCCTGTAATCTTTTTTTATTTTTTGTAATTTATTTTACTGGTAATTTTGTAATTATTTTAACTAGGTAGCTATTAAATAGTAAATAACTATTTAATAGCTATTATACCTAGTTAAAATAAATACAAAGTTGCCTGTAAAATAAATATAAATGCTAAAATAGCTACAATATAATTATTCGTTATATTGTAGCTATATTAGGGTTTATTTTACAGGTAAGTATTTAGCTTTAAATAGGATTAATTTATTTAATAAGAAATAATTTATTTAGTTAGATTTAAATTATATTTAATTTATGGGGGTGTTAGGGTTAGACTTAGCTTTAGGGGTTAATACATTTATTAGAGTAGCGGCGAGGTCCGGTCGGCAGATTAGGGGTTAATACTTTAAGTTAGGTGGCGGCGACGTTGGGGAGGGGCAGATTAGGGGTTAATAAATATTATGTAGGTGTCGGCGATGTTAGGGGCAGCAGATTAGCGGTACATAGGGATAATGTAGGTTGCGGCGGTGTGCAGTCAGCAGATTAGGGGTTAAAAATATTTATTAGAGTGGCGGCAATGTGGGGGGACCTCGGTTTAGGGGTACATAGGTAGTTTATGGGTGTTAGTGTACTTTAGAGCACAGTAGTTAAGAGCTTTATGAGCCGGCGTTAGCCCAGAAAACTCTTAACTCCTGACTTTTTTCTGCGGCTGGAGTTTTGTCGTTAGAGTTCTAACGCTCACTTCAGCCAAGACTCTAAATACCGGCATTAGGAAGATCCCATTGAAAAGATAGGATACGCAATTGGCGTAAGGGGATCTGCGGTATGGAAAAGTTGCGGCTGGAAAGTGAGCGGTAGACCCTTTCCTGACTGACTCTAAATACCAGCGGGCGGCCAAAACCAGCGTTAGGAGCCTTTAACGCTGCTTTTGACGGCTACCGCAGAACTCTAAATCTAGGCGTTAGATTTTTTTTATGCTTCGGAATTTTAGAATTTTTTAGAAAGCTAAGTTTTTTTTATTTCACAGGTAAGTTTTTATTTATTTGAAGGAAGTTATATTGTAAGTTTAATTTAGAGTTAGGGGGTGTTAGGTTTAGGGGTTAATAGTTAAATTTAGGAAGTCGCAACATGGGGGGTCAGCGGTTTAGGGGTTAATAGGTTTATTTAATGTTGGCGATGTGGGAGGTCTGCGGTTTAGGGGTTAATAGGTTTATTTAGTGTTGCGGATGTGGGTGGGCGGCAGATTAGGGGTTAATAGGTTTATTTTAATAGTAGCGATGTGGCAGGTCTGCCGTTTAGGGGTTTATAGGTTTATTTAATGTTGGCGATGTGGGTGGGCAGTGGATTAGGGGTTAATAGGTTTATTATAGTATTTGCGATGCTGGGGGATGGCGGTTACGCTGTTAATAGTGTAGTATATGGGTGTTAGTGTACTTTGTAACATTTTTGTTATGCGTTTTGTGAAACGTTTTTGTTTTGCAAAAACCATAACTACTGGTCTTTGATAGTGGAATGGATCATGGCGGTATAAGCTATAACGCTAGTGGAATAGCCTGACCGCACAACCTGTAAAATGGGTGAGCTGAATATTTTCACACTGAAAAGCCATTTTTTGAGTGCAGAATGGATTGTTGCGGTAAAGGCTAAAACGCTAGGTGTGCTGAATATTCCGCTAGCAAAGGCCAATTTTTCAGCGGTATAGCCATACTACACAACTTATAATCTAGTTGATAGTGTTTAAATTCTGGTGCACAGGCCTTCACAGGACATGCACCAGAAAAACAGTAACAACTTCTATTAGAAGCATTTTTGTTAATGAAAGTATATTGCAAAAATTATTATATTTCAAATTGAAATGCACCCATGCATATTTCATTTGCCTGTGTAAAGTTGGTCCCCCTACAATCGGCACAAATAAAAAATCCACTGTTTTGTTAGTGCTACGTTTGTGCTGTTTTGCGCCGTAAAAATTAAGATTTGTCCTGCTTTTATTTTTAAGATAATAGCAATTGTTTTTTGAGTTATTACCGATTAAATAAAAGGTCACTAAATGTCACCCAGCTCTTCTACAAAAGCCAAAATACATTAAACCGGGCTGGTTGGTTTGTGCTGTGTTAGTGTCGGTTTGTGCCATTACAATTTTTATTTTTGCTGCCTTAGATTTTTAGTTATAACATTTTGTTTTTTTCCGTGAAAATCATGTAACCCGCCATCCAATTCACCTCAGCTATGTAAAGTTGGCACTCCATGTTTTTAAAACGTGATTTTTTTTTTGTAGATTTAAGCATTATATATGATTAATCTCCGTCCATTTTATTAAATTTTGATTGTGCTGCTTTTGTGCTGATTTGTGCCGCAAAAAAAGGAAGGTTTGTGCCATTTTCATTTTTGAAATATTGTGCATTCAAGCCCCACCCACTTTGCACCTCACATTATTAAATTTTAAAAACAAATATACCATTCGTTTGTGCTGAGCTCTTACTGATTCTTTGCTCAAAAAATTAACGTTTATGCCGGTTTGTTAAACGGCACCCACTTTGCAATCTATCGGCTAGATTGCAAGTTCTGCAGTAAGCTTAAAAAGCAGCGTTAACAGGTCCTAACGCTGCTTTTTTTTTACGCCCGCTGGTATTACGAGTCTTGTAGGTTTAGGGGCACTGCACACCTTTTTGGCCTTAACGCAAATCAACTTACGTTAATTTCATAAAGTCTTTTTTCAATGGGACTTGCATAGCGCCAATATTACGAGTTTGTACCTGTTAACCCCTAAACCGAGGCCCTCCAACATCACAAACACTAGTTAAATATTATTAACCCCTAATCTGTTGCCCCAACATCGCCGCCACCTACATTATACTTATTAACCACTAATCTGCTGTCCCCAACGTCGCCGCCACTATTCTAAATTTATTAACCCCTAAACCTAAGTCTAACCCTAACACTTCCTAACTTAAAAATAGTTTAAATAAATGTAAATAAAATGACTATCATTACTTAAATTATTCCTATTTAAAACTGAATACTTACCTATAAAATAAAGCCTAAGCTAGCTACAATATAACTATTAGTTACATTGTAGCTAGCTTAGGGTTTATTTTTATTTTACAGGCAAGTTTGTATTTATTTAAACTAGGTAGAATAGTTACTAAATAGTTATTTACTATTTACTAACTACCTAACTAAAATAAATACAAATTTACCTGTAAAATAAAACCTAACCTAAGTTACACTAACACCTAATACTACACTACAATTAAATAAATTACCTAAATTAAATATTATTAAATAAATCAAATACAATTAGCTAAATTACAAAAAAACAACACTAAATTACAGAAAATAAAAAATTAATTACACCTAATCTAAGAGCCCTATCAAAATAAAAAAGCCCCCCAAAAATAAAAAAAAAACCCTAGCCTAAACTAAACTATCAATAGCCCTTAAAAGGGCCTTTTGCGGGGCATTGCCCCAAAGAAATCAGCTCTTTTACCTGAAAAAGAAACACAAACAACCCCCCCAACAGTAAAACCCACCACCCACACAACCAACCCACCCAAATAAAACTAACTAAACTAACTAAAAAAAACTAAGCTCCCCATTGCCCTGGAAAGGGCATTTGTATGGACATTTAGCTCTATTGCTGCCCAAAGCCCTAACCTACAAATAAAACCCACCCAATACACCCTTAAAAAATCCTAACACTAACCCCCGAAGATTCACTTACTGGGAGAAGTCTTCATCCAAGCGGCAAGATGTCCTCAAGGAAGCCGGCAGAAGTGGTCCTCCAGACGGGCAGAAGTGGTCCTCTAGACGGGCAGAAGTCTTCACCCAGACGGCATCTTCTATCTTCATCCTTCCGCCACGGAGCGGCTCTATCTTCAAGACATCCGATGCGGAGCATCCTCTTCTTCCGACGTCTTCTTGCTGAATGAAGGTACCTTTAAATGACGTCATCCAAGATGCCGTCCCTTAGATTCCGATTGGCTGATAGAATTCTATCAGCCAATCAGAATTAAGGTTGAAAAAATCCTATTGTCTGATCCAATCAGCCAATAGGATTGAGCTTGCATTCTATTGACTGATTGGAACAGCCAATACAATGCGAGCTTAATCCTATTGGCTGATTTGATCAGCCAATAGGATTGAAGTTTTTCGCCATTAAATTGAATTTCTAAAGATGCCATTATTTTCATCATATCTTATAATTTACTATAAAAAATATTATAAAATATTATAAAAAACACACTTTTTCTAACTTTGACCCCCCAAACTCTGTTACACATCTACAACCACCAAAAAACAACCAAAATAAATAATTTCTAAATTTTGTCCTGAGTTTAGAAATACCCAATGTTTACATGTTCTTTGCATTTTTTTGCAAGTTATAGGGCAATAAATTCAAGTATCACTTTGATATTTCCCAACCATTTTTTTTCTTTAAATTAGCAATAGTTACCTTGTAACACTGATATCTGTCAGGAATCCCGGAATATCCCTTGACATGTATATATTTTTTTTAGTAGACAACCCAAAGTATTGATCTAGGCCCATTTTGGTATATTTCATGCCACGGATATTTCATGCCACCATTTCACCGCCAAATGCAATCAAATAAAAAAAAAAGTTCACTTTCACAAACTTTTTTACAAACATTATGTTTCTCACTGAAATTATTTAAAAACAGCTTGTGCGTGGTTGTAAATGCTTCTCTGGGATCCCCTTTGTTCAGAAATAGCAGACTTATATGGCTTTGGCGTTGCTTTTTGGTAATTAGAAGGTCGCTAAATGCCGCTGCGCACCACATGTGTATTATGCCCAGCATATTTTATAGTGTAGTATGCTCCATTACCCACCAATCGCCCTGATCCCCCCAAACAGCTCTCTAAGCCTCCCCCCTCAACCTATTATCTTAGGTATTGGCAGCTGTCTGCCATTACCCAGTTTACTGTACATTTTCTGTAGTGTAGCTTCCCCCCTCCCCTTCCAGGATCACTTTATAAACCTTTTTTCCACCTCCAGGATCACTTTCCCTATCGTTGCCTGCACACTTTCCCTATCCTTCTGACAGATGATATGGCCGAGCACGTGCGCACACATGCGCGAGTGCTCCCGAGCCCCACCTCCTACCGTGCTCACGGACCTACTGGAGCTTGGATCCGGAAAAAGCACCAACAATGGGCCGCACTCCCGCCTCCTTGCAGTTGCTCCCACCCACCAATGATCGGCACCATGCTGGCCGATACCAAGAGGGCCACAGAGTGGCTCTCGCTGCATCAGATGTGTAAAAAACAGTATTGCGGGATGCCTCAATGAAGCAGACAGATATTTTTCCTACCCAATATATGCCCAAATTACATTTTCAATCACGTACAAGGCCCCTGTAGTCCGTTGTTACTCTACTCAGTCAGGTCCCAGGAGTCTTATGCACACAGATAAATGTAATAGTTCCTTTAAAAAAGACACTCTTGCTCACACACAGTCTTGCTCACACATATAGGAACAAACACACAATTCTTGTTCACACACAAGAACAAACACTCTATATCACACACACAAACAGGAACAAATATGCACACTTGGCTCACACAATCAGGAATAAACTAACACTCTTTCACACACGTACTGTACGTACACACACACAAACAAGTTTACACACTTGCTTACAGTGATACACATATACATATAAAGCCCACATTAATGAAAGCCCTGGATAAATTTGACCCCAAAGCAGGGCAAGTTATGAAGAGGTGAATTGCAGGTCCAGGGTGAATTCCAGGGTGGGTACTGTAGGGAGACTGTATCTAGGAGTGTCAGGAAGTACAGTGCCTATTTCTATCTGGACCTGACAGTGAGAAGAAGCTCCCTCCCACCCTCCCCCTTGTTATGAATTATGCGGAAGTGTGTTTTTTCCTTGTCGTAGCATGGCTGTGGCCTGCCTTTAGTGGACTGTAGAGTTCTGCTGGGGTACCTCCTGTAGAGTCAGGAGAGGTCTTGAAGGGTCCGGAGGGGATTTTTGGAATAGAGGAATAGATGGTAAACTACGCAAGAACTGTGGGTGGTTCATGTGGATTGACTGTTATTATGGGGATATTCATTTGTTATATTTAATTGTTATATTTACATTTGTTAATAAAACGAGCTGCGCCTTTATAACCCAATAAGTTGTTTTGGTGTTTATTTTGCAATAAAATAGTACCTAATTAGGGGGTCACATAAATACAGATACATTGACACTTACATGCCAGTTGCTGACACTCTACATCCTACAGCACAACCCCAGGGGCGGGACTTCATTCTGAGCGTTAGCTGTCTCCCACACCCATTTTAGACCTGAGCACCAGCTGGCTCCCTCACCCCTCAGCAGCATCTAGAAGCACAAGCTGGGAGGAGAGAATGTTAGCCTAACAACTGATGACTTACACAGGAAACCACTCCTGTTTTTGTGAGTCACTACACAGGAACTTTAGAAGGAGCAGACTGTGAGGAAACAGGACTGGAAATGACACTAAAGCAGCTGTGCTACAACTGATACAGCTGCAATGTGAGTGGCCTGGTGCAATTGCTGTGTGCTTGCAAATTCTGGTGGGGGGCAAGCGCTCCCTATTGTCCCCCTCTCTGGATACCCATGTTGTTATATTATATTGTTGTTTACAAATAACTGTTTAATATCTGCAAAAGGGGATAATGCATTTAAATCTAGAGCAGCAATGTACTTGCACGGACCTACCTGAACACATCTGGTGAGCCAATGACAAGAGGCAAATGTGAAACCGACCACAAGCTAGATCCTAGTAGTGCATTGCTGCTCCTCAGCCTACCTAGGTATACTTTTCAACAAAGCAAGTTCATTTGATAGTAGAAGTAAAGTCTTTTAAAATTGCATGTTCTGAACATGAAAGTTAAATTTTGAGTTTCATGTCCCTTTTAACTAGTTCTCAAGCAGGGTGCTCCTGACGCACTGGTTGGTTAGTGTGAGGGGTTAGGGTGAGTGGAACTCAGCAGGCAGGAATAGACGTACAGGAAACCAAAAATATTTTAAAAAGTTTTAATAAAGTAAGAGAAACAAAAACTAAGGATACTAAGGATACAGGAGACTCAGCAGGCTGTCACGGGATACCAGGTGAGTACAGCAAGTACAGCAGGATACAGGAGACTCAGCAGGCTGTCACGGGATACCAGGTGAGTGCAGTGCAGCAGGTACAGCAGGATACAGGAGACTCAGCAGGCTGTCACTGGATACCAGGTGAGTGCAGCAGGTACAGCAGGATACAGGAGACTCAGTAGGCTGTCACGGTATACTAGGTAAGTGCAGCAGGTAAAGAAAGTACTATAAGGTAGATAGTCACAGGATACCAGGTGAGTGCAGCAGGTACAGCAGGATACAGGTAAGCTGTCACTGGCACAGCAGGATACAGGAGACTAAGCAGGATTTGATACTAGGAGGTAAGTGAGAAAAGGAACTATGGAGGTAAGTGAGAAAAGGAACAGGAGGGTATGTAAGCATGAGGTAAGCTCCTAAATATAAGTAGGTTTATATAAGAACTCTCACACCTGTGGCCACATAGGTAGGAGTTCCTATAATTAGTTGTTGCCCCTTTAAATTAGAGCAGCATGTGGCACGGTGCACCTAGGGAGAGTAGCAGCAGAAGACAGGAGCCCGTTGTGGGATTAGGTAAGTTTTTGACAGCTAGTGGCTACATGAAGGCAGGAGCCTGTTTTGAAATTAGGTAAGGTTCTGACAGTTAGTGGCTGCTAAGAAGTGAAACTGAGGAACCATGGACTTAGAGCAGGGCTGCCCAAACTATGCCCTGGGGCCATACCTGACCTGCCAGATGTTTGTTTTCTGCTCAGTGGTGCTGAGACCACACAGACATTAAGTAATCAGTTGTGTATTTGTACCACCCTTAGTGAATGTAACTGTACTGAGCTTTACAGATAGCAGCTTGCTATGTAATTAACTAAAATAATGATTATAATTTAATTTTATATTGAGGCATTTTCTCTAGTATCATGTAATGTGTTCTAATCCCACCATTAGTGACTGACCCTAGCTCCACTTGCAGAGCTCCCATTACCTTTGTGAAGATTTTTGGAGCTGTATCCAACTCGAAAGGTAGACCCACAAACTGGAAGGCAAACCTTAGATAACAAAAATCATCTTTGTGAATAGAGAAATACAATAAGGTGTCTTTCAAGTCTATGTTGGTAATTAATTGATCCTCTGTAAGAAGGGTAAGATGGTTCAAATAACTTCCATCTTGAACATGGTTATCCAAAGAAATTTTAAGAACTTGAGATCTAGAATGGATCTGTAAGTTCCCTCCTTATTCAAAATTATAAACAGATTTGAATTAAACCCTTGGCTTCTTTCCAACTCTGGAACGGGAATGATCACTCCCAAATTTTTCAGGTCTTGTTACATTGGAAAAAGGCTAGTGCCTTTGACTGAAGTTTGGGTACATGTGACAGGCAGAACCTTTCCCAAAGAGGCCTGGACAAAATCCCTATTCTGTATCCTAGAGATACAATGTTGAGTACCCAGGGATCCCGGAGATATTGTGACCAAGCTGACTGAAAAAGGCTCTATCTGCCCCCTACCAGAGCTAAGCCTGGTTAAGGGGTTTGTAGCTTCATTCAGATTTTGATACAGAGTAAACTGCTTGGATTTGTTCCAAGTACTGCCTGGCTTCTAATGAGGAGGAAGTCTCAGCTTTCTTGCCAGATGAGGAAGATTTCTGATTACTGGATCGGTGAAAAGAAAGAAAACTATAAGCAAGTCTAGTTTTATCTTTGGACTTTTTGTCCTGAGGTAAAAAAAACACCCTTAGCACCAGACACTATGTCAATAATTGCATCCAAACAAGGACTGAATAAAATGTATCCTTTGGAAAGGGAAAGATAAAAGTCTGCCCATTGACACCCGCTACATAGGCCATACTGATTGCTGGCATAAATAAAAAAAATGCTTGATGAAAAGCTTTCCTATGAAAAGCCTCTAGCTTTCTATCCATGGAGTCATTAAAAGAGGTATTCTTCTCTAAGGGGATAATTGTACTTTTAGCAAACATAAAAATAGCTCCATTCACTTTGTGAATAGATTCCCAAAATTCCAGATTTGCGTGATGAATTAGAAACATCTTCTTGAAAAAAACTCCAAAGTTTTAGGAGACTTAAATAACAAATCTGGTTGTTTAATCGATCTTTTCTTCTGTAGGAACAGGTTCTTGGAATTTGCAGAGTAAGGAAAACTTCTAACAGCAAAGTGTGCAGATAATCCATCTTACATATGCACTCTCAGATTCTAGGTCCAAAGAAGGATCCTGACTATGTAACAATATCTCACCTTATGAAGTATCTGAATCTTACACATCAGAATCCTTAAGCAGAGTTACAGATGTGCTGCTTCTGGGAGATATACCAGATGAACTGAAACCAGCTGAAGTATCACCCTCTGCAAGCAAATGCTTATGTTTCCTCTGGGGAAACATAGATGCCAAAACTTCATAAATAGCAAAACCCCAATACCTAAACCTGTCAGAGGGGAAAACCTATGTGTGTATTGTCCTCAAGCTAAGTATAAAATTAACAATATACATACCAAATGCCTGTAGACTATGTGAATGCTCCTCTTCACCTACCTGTTAGAACTTGCTCAACCTTTCTTACCCAGCTGCAGTAAACCTGTGTCCAGCACAATAGCCCATCCTTGTTAGATCTGAAGCAGGTGTACGAGAGGCCAACAGGAGGAGGCTGAAGGATAATTCCCAGCAACACTTGAGGCAGGGCAGTGACAAACTCCCAAGGTAGAATTACTATCACTGCCAGTTTACTCCTGTACATCTAATTTCCTATTCCTAGCTCTCTGAAGGGGATAATGTGTCTCACATAGGTCTGAGAATCCCTGAAGAGCACTTAAAATTTCACCTTCTCCTATGGAGGCAAATAAGACTAAAGTATACTGGGAAGTGGGAGGGATTAAAGGCTCCTGGTATGTTGGTTATTTTTTGCCTCCTCCAAATGGACTGGAGTTTAATTCCACATGTGATGGCTCATGGGCTCTCACCAACTTATGAAAGAAAAAGCAATTAACCCAAAAGAGATGGTAAATAAAATATCTTACCTCTTCCTCCATTCCAAGCGTTTGATGGACAGTTCTATTTAAAGCTTCTTGGGAAGCTCAAGACCTGTTTAAAAATTTTACAAAAAAAATACAAACTTAGTTTAGGAAAATATAAAACATATCTAAATGCTTTTATAAAAAAAAAATAATAATAAAACAAACCAAAAAACCACACACAAATAAAACAGCTTAGCCCAAAAGAGATGGTAAATAAAACAACTTACCTCTTTCTCCATTCCGACAGTTTGAAGAACAGGTCTATTTAAAACTTCTTGGAAAGCTGGAGACCTATTTAAAAAAACACACACAGTTGGTTTAGAAAAACATAAAACATATCTAAAAGCTTTTATCAAAAAACACAAATTTAAATATGGTTTAACCAAAAAGAGATGGTAAATAAAATAACTTACCTCTTCCTCTATTTCAAGGGTTTGGTGAACAGTTCTATCTTAAACTTCTTGGGAAGCTTGAGACCTATTTATAAAATATAAAAAAACATACAAAATTATTTTAGCTAAATATAAAACATATCTAGATGCTTTTATCAAAAAAACAGTTTAATCCAAAAGAGATGGTAAATAAAATAACTTACCTCTTCCTCTATTCCAAGGGTTTGAAGAACAGTTCTATTTAAAACTTCTTGGGAAGCTCAAGACCTATTTAAAAAAATATTAGAAACAATAAATATATATATATATATAGGTCTTAGGCTAATGGAAGTATATAACTTTAAGGGTACATGTAAAATAGTTCTATTTAATGGAAATGCATTCATGCACGTTTCAATTTTGACTTTTCTATAACTTTAAAGGAACAGTTTACTCAGACAAATTCCCCCCTTTAATTTGTTACCAATGATCCCCTTGACCTGCTGGAGTGTATTTAATTGTTTACAAGTATTTCCTTTACTCTTGTACTGGAATTTGAAACAGTTGATTTAGCCTGTGGTATCTCCACTTATTCTAAAAGTTCCTGGCCTTAAAGGGCCATAATACCCAAATGTTGAAACACTTGAAAGTGATGCAGTATAGCTGTAAAAAGCTGACTAGAAAATATCTCCTGAACATCTCTATGTAAAAAAGAAAGATATTTTACCTCAAAAGTTCCTCAGTAGCCACATCCCATTGTAAAGGATTTCTAAGCAGCATTTTAGTGTGTCTGTCCTAGGACAGCTTAGGGGATGAGCCTCGTGCACTCTCATGTTATTTCCCTATTCAGCTTACTATGAAATCTCATGAGAGTTTAGTCAAATCTCATGAGATCACAGTAAAAGAGTTCATGACCTCAGCACTGCTGATGCTGATTGACTGCTATTCATTTCTTAATTTGTTTTTTTGTTTTTTACCTGCAGCTGAGCAACAACTGAGTATAAAGGCTGTGACACACTGCAAGCGATGCGGCGCGAGGCAAAGCAGCTGCTTCGCTCCGCGTCGCATCGCTTCTGAAGTTCAAATATTTAATCTCTGAGCGCTTAGCTACGTGACCTGACGCAGCAGAGTGCTCAGAGATGAAAAGGCAAGACACACTGAGCGCGCATAGCTGCATCTACACAGAACTTACTCTGCTGAGCTGAGGAAATTGTGAGGTAAAATATCTTCCTTTTTTACATAGAGATGCTCAGGTGATATTTTCCTGTCAGCTTTTTACAGTTATACTGCATCAGTTTCAAGTGATTTAGCATATGAGTATTATGTCCCTTTAAGTCCAAGCTATAGATAAGCTTTGTAAACACAGCCAGCAGAAGAAATTACACTCCCATTATGATTATATTATAATAGAAGAGATAAGGTAATAAAATGTTAATGTTCCATTGTTCTCTCCAAGTATTGGTCTTTGGTTTACGGACAAATATAAGATAAAGAAGCATGCATATGTACACAATGTGATAAAGTAATTCGATTTGATTGTGCCTACATGCTCAACCCATTTTATTAGGCTTTTGATTCAAAACACAAAACCAGCTAATTCATATACACAAATAAACCTTAAAAAGTGAATTCTCATAATTTTATATGCAGCTGGTAATAAAAGTAATTGGAAACATATTAAGGGAAAAACAATTTTACAGTATACTGTCCCTTTAAGGGTTCAGGTAAAACATGATTTTTTTTTAATCTTAAACCATTTAAAAGTAATAGCAAAAAAATGATTAAATAAATGTTAAATTGAATAAGGAGGAATAATCAACAAAAATCTAATTAAAAAAACAAAAGAAAACAGCAAAATACAATATAATTTACAAACGTAGACAACTCTCCCAAATGCTTTTATTGAAAAACACAAATTTATAAAGGTTTTAACCTAAAATAGGTATTAAATGAAATAACTTACTTCCTTCCTCCATTCCGAGGGTTTGATGAACAGTTCTATTTAAAACTTCTTGGGAAGCTCGAGTAAAGAGACCTGTTTAAAGAATATTAAAACATACAAAGTTATTGTACAAAGATATAGAACATAAAGAGGGTGAAGAATATAGCTACATGATTAGTGTCCTCTCAGGATCACAACAGATTTATACCAAAGTCAATAATTTTGTATTAAACAGGATTTATCAGATTTCTATAATTTTGATTCCAAAAGAGGATCTTAATAAAAAAACATAAAACAATAATCTCATTTTGAAAATAATGAAGCTATTTTTTTAACATCTCTTTAGCAAGTTAAAAAAAACAACAACAAAAAACAGACACTATTTTTAATATAGAATAATATATGGGGGTAACTAAAAAAAATAAGGTTACAAAATGAGATAAATATTTTAAAATGCTAATAAAAAGACAATCAGACATATACTTCATAAGAGCCGACTACAACAGTGAAACTCTCGGCAGGGCCCTCTACCCACTTGACCCCTACAAAAGCTATCCTGTACACCGACTATGTTTACAGCGCTGCGGAATCTGTTGGCCCTCTACAAATACCTGATAATAATAATATACAGGCTACATTACAAATTAAAGGGCCAGTCACCATTCAAATTAATGCTACATAATTCTGCAGAATTTTGTAACATTAGCCTAGCAACACATGCAAAAGAAAAAAGGGAGTTTAAAGATTCAAACCCCCCTACTGCTTTTCAGGTTTGTTTAACAGAACATCACGGGCGTGCTGTCTAATCCCACCAGGTTGTGCCGTTGAACTACATGTAGCACGCTCCTGCGCTGGGTAAAGCAGCCGACAGCTTTACCCTGCGTGAGAGCATGTTACATGTAGTTCAACAAGACGAATGATTGCACAGTGATTAAAAACCTCGCTGTTGAAGAAACAAGAAGAACAGAAGAGGCTGGCAAGGAAGGTAAGGTGAGGTAAGTATGGGTTTGCGGAGTTAAATCTTTAAAATCCTTTCCACTATCCACATAATTATGTGCATAATTATGTAACATTAATTTGAACATTGACTGGCCCTTTAACATAGAAGACACACATTAAAACATTAGTAATTCCACTGCTATATTTTCCTTAAGATTACCTGCTTTTTCCAAAAAAACAAAAAGGGGATCAACCAATGTGACAATCACTTCCTCTCTCCCTCCTCCCACCTCTAATCCACTAAACCATAGAGGAAGAGGGGAGGTGTCACTCTGCTTGGTGTCCTTTTCACTCCTTCCAAGAACAAAATAAAACTGTCTAATAGTAAAACAATTAATGAAAAACATATTAAACTAAATCTCCTTCCCTCTCCCAGCTCCACAACCTCTGTACCATTTAGTTCCTTACAGAGAATATCACACTGCTTGGCTTCCATTTAGGTCCTCTAGAGGTTTAGGCAGCTCTCCAAAAGCAAATACTGTTATCAAAACACAAATTTAAAAAGTGATTAAAGGGACACTAAACCTAAATATTTTCTTTCATGATTTAGATAGAGCATGCAATTTTAAGCAACTTTCTAATTTACTCCTATTATCTTCGCTCTCTTGCTATCTTTATTTGAAAAAGCAGGAATTTAAGCTTAGGAGCCGGCCCATTTTTGGCTCAGAACACGGGATAGCACTTGCTTATTGGGGGCTACATTTAGCAAAAAATTGGGTTAAGTATCCCTTTTAACCAAAAAGAGGTGGTAATTAAAACAGCTTACCTCTTCCTCCATTCCAATGGTTTGATGAACAGTTCTATTAAAAACTTCTTGGGAAGTTCAAGTAAAGAGACCTGTTTATATAAAAATTAAAACATATATAGTTAGTTTACAAACATATACCAGCTAAAAAAAGAGGTTAAGGAAATTAGCTACATGATTAGTAGGCTCTTTGGATCACTACAGATTTACACTAATAAAAACATATTTTATAAAAAGTACTTATAAAATTTGTATAATTTTGATTTCAAAAGAGGAGCTTTAAAAAAAAAATCATGCTTACTTAATTTCCCTTCATGGTGGTGAGAGTCCATGAGAAATCACATGTGGGATTATACACCAGTCCCCTAGGAAGAGGCAAAAAATACTCAATATACCAAGATCTTTTAATCCAATCCATTTGACTAAATACCTCAGTGAAACATATGGCCAAGGAAGGAAAGGAACAGAAAAACATGAAACATCAAGGAAGGGTAAATGAAGTGCTGCCAACTGAGCATAAAAATGGGTGGGTCTTGTGGACTCTCATCACCATGAAAGAAATTAACTTATCAGGTAAGTAGAAATTTTGTTTTCTTTCATAAAGTGTTAAGAGTCCATGAGACATCAATTCTGATCAAATACTTAAGATGTAAAGTCCATGGGGCCAATATAGCATACGCTGTCGGCATTTATCATTGCACAAGCAGTTCTAGTGAACTGCTTGTGCAATGCCGCCCCCTGCAGATTCGTGGCCAATCGGCCGTTAGCCGGGGTTGTCAATCAGCCCAATCATATAGGATCAGGCGGATTGATGTCTGCAGCCTCAGTGCAGGCGGACAAGTTATTGAGCAGCGGTCTATAGTCATAACTGCTGTTTCCGGTGAGCCTGAAGGCTCGCACGGAAACAGGTGCATCAAGCTCCATTCGGGGCTTGATAATTCGACCCCCATGAGATAACCGTGAAAGTGCAAAACATGAACTTAAGACACGAAAACTAATGACCAGATACTGCTGCCTGAAGAACTTTCCTGCTAAAAACAAAAGAAATAAAAAACTTCAAAATGATAAAATGTAGTAAAATAATGTAAGAACCAAAAAGATGTCTTGCAGATTTGTTCCACAGATACTTAATTCCTAAAGGCCCAGACAGATCTTGCTACCAGCCTTACTAATAATTTGCTTTAGCCAAGAAGCAAGTGTAATTGCTGAAGCTTTCTGACCCTTACAAGGTTCATAAAAAGGGCAAATGAGGAAGAAGTTTATCAAAAAAATCTTTGTGGCCCCTAAAGACAATTGTGGAGCTCTTTCCACATCCACATTATGTAAAAGATATTATCTTCCAGACAGAAGTTGAGCGTCCAAAAAATGTATAAGTGTAAAGGATGTTGTTTATAACACCCATAGGACCAAAAAAGTTCCAAGGACGAGATACCGGATTAAACACCTGTCTAATGGTAAACAGTGCCTGTGTCATGCCTGCCTGTTTGATGCCCCTGTCTCTTTAAGGATGTTACTGGTCTTCTCAGTCAGTTAACTTTCTTTCAGCGTCAATCTCTTCTGCTGGAACCTGTCTTATTAGTTATCTCCCACCTGATCTCTGATTCAGTTTCTATTTAGGAAATTCTCATGCCTAGGCTCAATTTATCCTGGACACCACTTTATTGTATATTCTAAACCCTGCAACATATTTCAGTTCCCAAAGAACCATTATTGTTATCATCTAGCCATTTGCTACATGTAAATTCTATACCCTAATCCTGCAACATAACTCAGTAACCAGACAAGTATTAATGTGATTACCCAGTCATCTGCTACAACTGTTTTGTATACTCTGACCCTGCAACATAACTCCGTTACCAGACAAGTATTATTGTGATTATCCAGTCAACTGCTAAAACTGTATACAACTGTTTTGTATACTCTGACCCAGCAACATAACTCAGTTACCAGACAAGTATTAATAATATTATCCAGTCATCTGCTACAACTGTATTGTATACCCTGACCCTGCAACATAACTCAGTTACCAGACAAGTATTAATAATATTATCCAGTCATCTGCTACAACTTTATTATATACTCTGACCTTGCAACATATCTCAGTTACCAGATTTCTATTACTGTGATTACCTACTCATCTACTATTGCGGTATTGGATACTCTGAACTATGTAACATATTTCAGTTTTCAAAGGAAACTCTTTCTGTGACACCAGGAAAGAAAACATTTACAGGCCTTCATGATAAATCTTCCTAGACAAAGGATTCCTACCTTGAAGAAGAGTGTCAATGGGTCAATCAGAAAACCTTTAAAAACAGGCGGAGAAATACATACAGTCAGGGAAGGAGACCAGATCTGCCTTTACAAACCATATCCGACGACCAAGATTTTAACCACCAGGCTCTTCTTGTTAAACGGCCAAGCTGCATTTTGGAATTGATGAAGATTATTTCCACAACAGCATCACAAAAGAAAGTATTGGCAAATGTAATTATCTATGGACGATCCTGAATGTTATCTAGTGAAATCTTCTCAGAGACCATCTCTGATAAACGGTCACACTCTAAAGTTATAGCATCTGCTACTCAAACACCACAATCTGCTGGTCTGAAGACAAAAAAAACCAGTCTGCTGAAAAGCTTTTCTATGATAAGCTACTAATGTCCTATCCATTATCAGAGCAAGTATGATGCGATCACTGACTCAAGAGCTGATACCTGTTTGTGAGCAAAAGCTCCTCTGTGACATCACAGGCTCCATGGTAACTCCCCACCTCTAACCACAGACAATGAGGCAGAGGTAACCGGTCACTCTAGAGGTTACCGAGGTAACCGGTCACTCTAGAGGTTACCTCTTAGCCAATATGAAACAAGTCTTATAAATATTTCCTTGAATGAAGTGTTGCATTATAATGGAATAGTAGTTTGCTTAGCTAAAGTGATTCTGTCCATTTAAAAAGGGACATCAACTCAAAAGTAAACTTTCATGGATCAGATATGCAATTTTAATTCTATTGAAAATGTAGTTTTGTTCTCTTGGTGTCCTTTGTTTGTTGAAAATCATACCTAGGTAGGCACCGCAGCAATACGCTTCTGGGTGCTGCTAGCAGGTGATTGGTAGCTACACACATGCTTCTAGTACAATAAATTCTTAGCTCAGGACACATGGGGGGTTAAGGATAATAGGTAAATATAAATACCGGTGCTGAGATCTAAATAGAAAAATTAGTAAACTAATAAGAGAAAAAAGCGATCTCAAAATAGCACTCTTAATCTTATCTTACCTTCAGGCTCGCCGGAAACAGCAGTTATGAAGCAGCGGTCTTAAGATCGCTGCTCCATAACTGAACTGATTGCAGTCTGCAATCCACCCAATCCTATGTGATCGGGCTGATTGACACCCCCTGCTAGCGGACGATTGGCCGCGAATCTACGGCATTGCACAAACAGTTCTGGTGAATTGCTTATGCAATGTTAAATGCCGACAGCGTATCATGACAGACAGATATTGATAAATTGGCCCCATATCAGATTCAGCAAACATCTCATATTGCTACTATAATGAAATCAAAGTATAGCATACATATAGATAACAGAAGGAATAAATAACTTATCTGAATACTATCATCATACACACTGAGGACAACAAAAATAGCATTCCAGAAGAGAGTTCGTATAAGTCCTCCTTATGTTGCTTGCAGAGAGATCCTCACTAGTGAATGTGAATAACGTTCCTCCAAGTTCCACAATGTAGAAATGGCTAAATGTTGACTCCAAAAGTAGCAGTTTGGATATTAATTAGAATATGTAAAAAAGAAGAAAAAGAAGCGCACCAGGGTACGATTCAAGTGAAGATTTATTGACATAAAACACACGCAACTTACAATGTTGCACTTACTAGATTAAAAGCAAAATGAGCCTGTAGACTGAAATTGTCTTTGTGCGCGCTGGAACAGGAGATGGAAAACAGTTCCTATCCGCCGGTCCGGGTGTCTGCAAGGCGTCCGGACTGCCCTCTGCAAAACCACGGTAACCGTCCACAAAGAGAGACCAGCAACAGTGTCCTTTTCCTCGACGCGTTTCCCCCGAACTTCGGTCGGACTTTATCAAGAGGTAGATGAGTGCTATTGGGCTTTGGCGCCCTGCGGCTTTTTAAATGTCCAAACTTAGTGAACACACCCACAGGGGTT
The DNA here is from genome assembly GCF_027579735.1 of Bombina bombina. NCBI lineage: Eukaryota > Metazoa > Chordata > Amphibia > Anura > Bombinatoridae > Bombina > Bombina bombina. The sequence continues at coordinate 923,828,641 of NC_069500.1, forward strand.
GCCGTGGGTGTGCCATGTATTGCCTGAAAATCTGACTGTCAGCAGAACTCAGGGAATATCACTTTTTCCGTGATATTCCCTGAGTTCTGCTGACAGTCAGATTTTCAGGCAATACATGTCGCACCCACGGCAACCCCTGTGGGTGTGTTCACTAAGTTTGGACATTTAAAAAGCCGCAGGGCGCCAAAGCCCAATAGCACTCATCTACCTCTTGATAAAGCCCGACCGAAGTTCGGGGGAAACGCGTCGATGAAAAGGACACTGTTGCTGGTCTCTCTTTGTGGACGGTTACCGTGGTTTTGCAGAGGGCAGTCCGGACGCCTTGCAGACACCCGGACCGGCGGATAGGAACTGTTTTCCATCTCCTGTTCCAGCGCGCACAAAGACAATTTCAGTCTACAGGCTCATTTTGCTTTTAATCTAGTAAGTGCAACATTGTAAGTTGCGTGTGTTTTATGTCAATAAATCTTCACTTGAATCGTACCCTGGTGCGCTTCTTTTTCTTCTTTTTTACATATTCTCATGCTACAAGTCAAACAAGGATCCTGTTGACTGATTCGAAGCAGCACCGGGAGAGAGCAGCCCTGCATACGGGGAAATTTGGTTCTTCGCCAACAGCAGGAAACATATTATCTTTTGACATCAGGATACTTCCAAAGGTACTGTTCCTAATGTTCAGGGTACTGTGAAAAGGTGTTACCCCAACAGACTACCTTTTTTGCAATTTCACATCACCTACGGGTAAATTCGGATACCCTTTCTTCAGTGCTGATAGAATTGGAAGGTATTAGCACCACAGATCTCTATGTCAAGTAGCAGAACTCCAGTATATTAACATTTCTGTGATATAGCTAGCTAGTTCTGCATGAGTAAAAAGGTTTTGTACTACTTACCGGTTCTTGAATTGAATTGTGTTTCAAGTATTAACATTGTAAATCAAGTATCAATTGAATTGTGTTTTAAGTACTAACACTGTAAACTGACTAACTTTTTTCTAAATAAGAAGGTAATATTACAAATACAAGTATATATACTATATAACCCATTATAGGCACTTATAGTTAAGCGCAATATCATTATTTCTGTGTTTTTTTGGATATTAATTAGCCCTAGGGGAGTGACAATATCTGGTGGTTGGTAGCTGTTGTCATACAACCAGGGCCGGACCGGGAAATCAAACCGGCCCTGGAAATTTGTATGGACCAGCCCAGCCACGCCCCTCCATCTTAGCCCCACCCCCTCCAGCTTAGCAAGGCCCCCTCCGGCTCATGGCCCAATCCGGCCCTGAATCTGATTCATTTTGTGCATCAATGGCTTTATAAGCAGATTCCCTACCTTATTATGCATAAGAAGAGAAAACAGGACATTTATAAAAATATAAAGATAGAGGACCATTTCCCAAAAACACTTCTAGAAACTCGTTAATATTATTCTTACCTCTATCCACTTCTGAGCCTCCTTGAACGCAGAATCAGGGTGGTGACTCCTGTGAATGTGCAATGTCTTGTAGATCTAGAGCAGGGGCAGGGCTAGCCATTTCCAGAGTCCAGTGGTAGTTCTGTGACTTGCAGAGTTGCCGACAACAAACAGGCAACCTTTTGTAGAATGAAGATTCTGGCTCAGGGGTACAAGGATCCTCCAACCCTCCTGCTATCCTATCCTATCCTATCCTATCCCCAGCCATAAAGAAGCACGCACCCAGTGAGTCCCCTATCCCCTGAGTGAGTAAACCTATCCCCAGCCAGAAAGAAGCACCTAGTCCCCTCTAAACAGCTGCTCAAATTAAAGAAGTGGCCTACAGGTTCTCAGTGTGGCTAAGGGAATAGAAACAACGTGTACACGGTTTGTGAGAACGCATGTCCCTCACAACTCAACTGTGCTCTTCACACACTGCAGCTGCCCCTGCCAGCCCACCGGCTGCCGATCCACTGGGATTTTTCCCGGTATCCCGGCGGCCCTGCATACAACCAATCCTAGCCATGGAGATGTTGGTAAGTGTTAGCCGACGCCTTCTTCCACAACAGGCTAACTAGAAAACAACAGAGATCATACAGGGCATAAAAGGTGAGAACCCCTAAAGCAGAGAAACGTGAGTATGCTAAATACTAACCGCAGTCAATATAAGGGTCGCCCCTATCAGTAAAGACTACGTTGATATCGGGCTACGTGTCCCAAGCACTTTCTCCCTTCTTAGCCTAAAAGCGGTTAATTACCTCACTAGGCAAAATAAAGCCAAAGATGCCTCACCTGTTGGTTGCTGAATAATCCACAGTGTAGTGAGCTTGCCTACGATCATTTCACCTTTTCCAAGGCTTCTTCCGGGCTTACATGCTTCTCCCTGTAAACAAAAGCCCAATACTTAGAACAATTGAAAATTAACATTTCATTGCTTATCTCTTCTACTTCCTACTAGGAGTGTAATTTCCTCAACTTTACACAGGTTTCCTTTAATCTATACCTAAGTATAGAAACTTTCAGGATAGATAGGGATACCACAGGAAACGTCAGCTATTTAAAATGCCAAAATAAAGTAAAAGTATACATTTTGTCAGTATATTGCCGGGTTATAATACAATATATTTAATAATTATTCTTTAAAACAAACCCTCAATAAAATGCATATACGAAACAATTAAAATTAATATAAATTCCTAAATTCTTTATATTAGTTAAATTTATAAACACATTGAATTATATTTATAGAAAACCAGATTATGAATCAGATGATACACACTTATGCTGTTATAATATCCTTACAAATATCATAAAAATATATCTTGACAATTTACCTTATTCACAATGGGCACATTAAAATATCACAATAGAATACCAGAATCTTCTGTTATTAACCAATAACTCTAGTTCAATGCTCAATATGGATTACTAACTTTAACAGTGCTTAGTTAAAGGGACATGCCACCCACATTTTTTCTTTTATGATTTAGAAAGAGAATGCAATTTTAAACATCTTTCTAATTTACTTATATTATCTCATTTGTTTTATTCTCTTGATATTCTTTGATGAAAAGCATATCTAGATATGCTCACTAGCTCTTGATTGGTTGCTGCACGTAGAAGCATCGTGTGATTGGCTCAACATGTGCATTGCTTTTTCTTCAACTAAGGATATTTAAAAAATTAAGCAAAATAGGGGGGGGCGGAACCAGCAGCAGCGATGGTGGCTGTGTAATCTCTGAGCTCTGTGACCCAGCTCCACAGATCTGCTCACAATAGGCTCCATTGCCCCAATTTCAGTATGCCTAACATGTTCCGGTGAAAGACCAGAGGACCAGGAACCATAAGAACACTTTTTGTGCCAGACCCAAATGATATGCTATCGGCGCTGGGCGCATCCATGATTGATGCCTGTGGCGCACTTAGAAACTCCCGGATACGACACGGGCCCTCGAGCTAAAGAGGAACAAACTCCCTACCCGCCCAGGAGAAATTTTGCCACCCAGAAGCAAGAGGTGAAATAGCGAGAGGGGCCGGGAACAAACAGCACTCACCCATGGTGCGATGCTTTAATTTGATGCGGCCCGTGCACGTTTCGCTGTAGGAGGAGGCCGCCATTACGCTGCTGGCGGTCGAGGAGGGCCAACACGGAAGGCGTGCTTGCAACGGGTGAGAAATTAGTTGTGCAATAACACGTGGGCCCCGGGGAAGGCAGGGGACTTTGGGCTAGGGCATACATAAATATTACCAGGCTCCCACCCTGGAGTTACAGTTTAGCGGACTTGTGGTTAGAGCGGCCTGGCTACTTAAATAACTTAAGCACAGCAGTCCAGATAGCACTGTCTCTACTGTTATCATGCAACTCCCAGGGCTCGCTTATTTCATTGGGATGATAGTATCTCAATATAGGAACTGATCACCCTATTCTAACCACACTAACCACACTAACTGAGACTTTGCTGTAAACGCCTTGCAAGCCTTCTCACCACTCCTACGCACGAGCTGCTACCACATTTGTCCCTGAGAGGGGAATTTAGCGCATTTTTTCACTCCCCATCAGTATTGCAAAATGAATACTAAACGCACTTCAAAACCTAACAAACCTTCCAAGCTGCACAGCCACAGAGACAGCATGGTCGCCCAGTTTTTCTCACCTTCATCCACCAAGGCTATTACAAGCGATGAGATTACTAAGTCACCAATAAAGAGGACACAGACGCCACAAACAAGCACGGAAGAGTCTGAGGAGAGCACACCTGTTCCAAACACTATCCTCTCTACTTTAGCGTCCAAGCAGGACATAGCCGATATAATTTGCTCTTGCATACGTGAGGAGATAGCGGAAATAAAACAAGATCTACACTCTGCGGGCAACAGAGTGGAAGCTCTGGAAGAATTCACAGACCATCTCCAGGAGGAGATTAATTCGACCCAAGATTCTACTACCAACCACACAACTCTTATTGCAGATCTCTTTGATAAAATAGAAGATCTGGAGAATAGAAGCCGACGGAAAAACCTTAGAATCAGGGGTGTGCCTGAGTCGGTACTACCTAAAGACTTTCCAATCTATCTTCCGGCCCTCTTCGCACACCTCAAGAACACTTCTCCTTCTACAGATATACCATGGGTTAGAGCCCACAGAGCCCTTAGACCAAAGCCCCCGGATAAGGCCTCCCCGAGGGACATTATCATGAAGTTTAGGGAGTTTAGGGAAAAAGAAGAACTCCTAAACCTTTCACGCAAGCACCAGCCGGTGAACTTCAGGGGGGTCGTTCTTCAATTCTATCAGGACCTGTCCCAGCAGACTTTACAAAGGAGAAGAGATCTCGCCCCCTTGACATCACTCCTCCGACAGAAGAAAATCCTCTACAGGTGGGGATTCCCCGTTCACCTTTATGTGCTACACAGTAATAGAAAATTGATATGCAAGACACTGGAAGATGTTTGTACCTTCTGCTCGGCACTAGAGATCGAGCCTCCCGAGGGCCTCCCCTCAGAGGACCCCCCCGAGCCCCCTAAAAAGAGACCTGCAAGATCTGCTTCTGAAGAATGGCAGCGAATACCATCACGATCCAGGCCCAGACCACAGGTCAAAACCTCCGGCCCACCCTCTAAAGACACAAATTAGTCAGTTTTTCTCTCACTCTGACTTTATTTACAATCTGTACAGTCTGGCAGTCGAAATGTCTGATACCCCAGTATGGCATTTGGGTAACGTACAGTCTTAAATGACCACATGTTTTTACTTGTTATATGGTTCTTGGGTTTGGAAATCTTTAGGTTCCTCTCCCTTCATGTTACTTTTGCAACTGTTTATTTTTATCTTTTATATTAACCAATGCGAATCTATGTAATTGAGCCTTAGTTAGACTCAATAGTATAACACTTATATTGGAGCGGGTTATAACCCCTCTCCTGAAGTAATAATAGTTAAATGTCTTCATTAGTATCTAGAAATTCTATGAGAAAATGTATATTCTATCGTTTGTTCATGTTTATGTTATTTATGCTATACAACAGAGACGCGGGCCCAATGGCTCTCCTACACAATTATACTTACAATATTTTGCACTTACACCCATATTTGTACCATCACTTGCACCCATCTTCTCATTTGCACCCAACACAACGAAGTTGGTACCTTTGTCATTATTTTGCTGATAGCAATTCTCATTCACGTGCATTTACTATTGTAAGATTGTTTAATCTGGATATATGTTGTGTAGCAAAGTTTATTTGTTTAGTGGTTGTTCTATCCACATGTTCTGAAAAACAAAAGAAAAACTCTTCAGGCCACCTTGTTCTACTGAGACCTTTTATTTGGGATTGCAGTGCCATGATTCACAGAACTTTGAACAACAGACAGTCTTGTTTCTGTTTTATGCTTCCCTTTTATTTTTCTTTCTTTCTATTGATTCAAATGTATAACGCCGGATGTGATCCATTGCAATTGTAAAACCTTTAATTACATCAATAAAGCCTGTTGGAAAAAAAAAAAAAAAATTAAGCAAAATAAATAATGGAAGTAAATTGTAATGTTGTTTAAATTTATATTCTCTATCTGAATCATGAAAGAAAGATTTTGGATTTAGTGGCCCTTTAAGCAATAGAACAATATATTTTAACAGCCAATTTCTCTGAGCTGAAATGAAATCTTTTTTTAGCTACAATTAAGGCAAGTTCTAAAATATATATAGTTGCCAATAACTTAATGCACACCAGAGAGATTTACTTACAATAGTAGGCCTGACTTAGAAATATGCAACACAAAGGGCATTTATATAGCAAATAAATTAATTACTTAGCATACAAAAGACTAGTTTTAAACTACACAGGGCTATGAAACACAAGCTTGAAATACAACTGTGCCCTTTTAAAATTACTAACTGCAATCTAGTTATAGTTACCAAATACCTTTGATTTAAATATTATATTTATATTCATCAATCGCGTATACTTTACCAAAAATAACCAAATCGATATTTCAGCTTCCAGAACTTCTTGTTTCACCTCATATGAATAAGGGTATTGCAATATGGATAATAAAAGGTAGCCCAATTTTGCTTATAGTGACTGTGTTCCAATGCAGCAAGTTATCAGTCAAAATTCAGCAGTCAGCCAGCCAGCCCTCTATCCTCTTGCATTGAGGTTATATCATGTGATAATCCCCTCCCTTTATTATTCTAATCATCTGGCTCTGCATGTATTCCAATAGTTAATTTATTTGGCTGTCATACCAGTTTTAATCTATAGGTGGCAGCAGACACCCAGGAATGCAGTTTTATAATCAATGCTGCTATAGTTTAATATGGATATGGAGATATATATATATATATATATATATATATATATATATATATATATATATATATATTTACAATGTATTATATTTTATAGTATTATTAAGTCACATGTTCCATGTGTAGTGGACCACGTCACACCACTCATCCTGAGCATTTTTAGACCATATATGATATATTTCTCATAATACAAAGTAATTCTTATACATTTAAAATATGTGGGTATTTAAAAGGATTTTAATACTTTTTAGCATGTATCCAATTAATATCTCAGCCATCATCTTAACATCACATACATACCTTGAGATCAGCAAACATATTTTTCATATTTATTTCTATTCCATATAAATATTTCATATCTGCATATTTCTTGCTGAGAGTGTAAAACACATGACACTATTTAAAACACAAACCAAATATGTACTTATTAGATGCCTGAAAAATATAAGAATATGTTATCCATTAAATGTATTACAAAACTGGAATGCATCTCTCAGATCCATGGAGTTGTACATTTTTATACAGTATTGAAAATTATCCCAGTTGTATATTAAAATGAATTAAACAGTCACAATGCAATATATGTTTCTGCTTGACTAAATTTTCATCTAGACGTAACGTCTAGAATTCGTGGATTCAACACAACAGGGACAATTTAACACCTAGGTGATATTTAGTAATTTCTTCAGCTAAACTGTTTTTTCTGAATCTAATTAAGCTTCAAAAGAAATCCTCAGACATCATGTCTGTTGGCATATGATTCTCTCAGATCAGAAAGAAATGGTGAGAATCTTCAAAAGGGCTTCTTGTGTCTGATCTAAGATTTGCAATACACAGCCATATAGATGACCATCTCTTTGAAATAACTTGCCTGAACTAATGACCAAATGTTTCAGAGCAAGAAGAATGGGGGTTGTTTCATCCAGCCAAGACCATCTCATATCACATTGGATTTTTAGCTACAAAATGAAATATTAGATATCTATGATACATCTGTAGTTTACTTAATGTTACTCACAGATACCCTGACAATTTTAATACATTAAGGCAAAAAAAATAAACTGCCCTAAGCATAAGAATATCAGTGGTAACATGTGTATATATATATATATATATATATATATATATGTGAGTGTGTATATATATATATATATATATATATATATATATATATATATATATATATATACACACATACACATACAACACAAAGAAAGTATGTCAATCTCTTATTAAAAGTAAAATGGAAAAATTTGTTAGAGCATTTATCCAAATAGTGATGGGCTAGGACCATGTCAAGGTCTCCAACCACATAATACAAGCTTTTAATCAAACACACTAAGGTACAAACAAGGGTGACATAGGCCTTTTGTAATTTCCCTAGACACATACAATACACAGAAATGGACTGCATTCTCAAAACAGACTGAGTGCACATCACATATATGTAGGGTTTCCACCCAGCCGGTATTTTACCTGCACAGCCAGTAATCAGCAATTAGGAGCCGGTGCTGGCATTAGTAAAATACCAGAAATGCAAAAGCCGTTTTTTTTTGCAGTGGCCTGGGGCTTTCCAATTTCAATGAAAACACAATATTATCAAAGAAGATTCTTAAATAAAGTAATCATGCAAAAAATAATAGCAGTGTAATTACTATCCATAGTTGCTCATATGAAGTCTCGTTTGGCAAAATAAAAGATGGTCAAAAAGTTATTACACGTTAATATCACGTGACCCAAAATGGTATTCAGACGAATTACGTGATCTAGAGAATCCTTGTGTGGGATTTCGGTTTTTAAACTAATTTTAAATTTCCATGGTTGACACCTGACAGGTTATCTAGGCTGAGTGTTAAACAAACCTTGAAAATTTGAAGTAAACCAGTTTTACAGACCATAATCCCTCATGTGGAAATTTGAAGTTTTATGCAAGGCAAACTGCCAGCACTACAAATTCTTTACACAGTTTGTATGAAGATAAATATCATGGTTAGAGATAACCTCGCTTTGTTTGGTGATAATCCATTTAGTGGATCAGCAGGTATAAAATCATAGCTATGTTACTGCTATATTTGCAGCAGAAAACATCAGGCACTAAAAGATTAATTGTATACATGGGGCTCAATTTATCAAACATATTCTCCTTAATTTGCGCCTTAATTCACGCCGTCGTAATATATCTCCTATTTATCAATCTGAAATACTCCGAAAAATGTGCAAATACGACTGCAAAATTATCGCCCTTCAATGTCCCTCGCCTAGGCGCACATTTGCGCAAAATAAAGCTTTAAAACGCCCTTTTCAGGGTGTATATTCAAGAATACGACCTATTTCTCTCCAAAATATATATTTATCATTATTTTGCGCCATTGGAGAGCCTAAAGTTCTCCTCCTAATATGACTACTAATGTTCTCCATGAAGAGATAGGAGAACATCTAATTTACTCCATATTTTCAGCGCAAGAAGATGGATTATTTCCTGATTTTGTCTGCAATTTCTTTAGCAAGGGGCCATGAAAATCGACGAAATGAACAGATTTTGCCAATACGTAGACGGCAAAGAGTTCCACGAGTTTTTCTACCTCGTTGTGGACTACAGGCATTATCTGATTATCAGATAAAAAAAAAGATTTCGCCTAAACAGGGAGAGCATACAAAATCTATATGTTCTAATACAGAATGATCTAGAGCCACAGACTATAAGAACAAGGGCAATACCTGGAATGCTCAAGTTATTGGCAGTTTTGCATTTCCTAGCCACGGGCTCTTTTCAGGCTGTGTCCAGTGCAGTGGTTGGCATGAGTCAGCCTTCTTTTTGTAGACATTTGAGGACTGTCTTAAAAGCGATTTTGAAGCATCTAAATAAATTTATATATGTGCCAAGGAATGTACATGAATGGCACCAAGTAAAATCTGGTTTTTATCAAGTTGCCGGCATTCCAAATGTCCTAGGTGCAATTGATTGCACACATATTGCAATTCGACCACCAGCTTTAAGGGAGGAGCAATATCGAAATCGTAAACACTTTCACTCTCTCAATGTTCAAGCAGTATGTGACTCTAACCTTCGGTTTTGGGCAGTAAGATCAGGTTTTCCAGGGTCATGCCACGATTATCACATATTAAAGCAGTCTGCTTTATTTGCAGCATTTGAACGTGGAGAGATGCCACACGGTTGGCTGTTAGGTGAATATTAAAATTTTTGTATTTATTTATAAAATGTCATATTTTAACCTCATAAACCTGTTGTTACATGTCGCTAATTTGTAATTGTATTATATTTTTGAAGGTGACAGCGGGTACCCCTGTAGGCCTTGGCTCTTGACACCTGTACCAATACCTCATACACGATCAGAAATCAAGTTCAACGAATCTCACAGGTCGACAAGGAGTGCTATTGAGCGTACATTCGGGGTACTGAAAATGAGATTTCGGGTGTTGGACCGTTCTGGTGGTGATCTACAATATTCCCCAGAGAAATGTAATGACATAATTCTGGTGTCATGCATAATGCATAATATAGCTATTTCCCAACTAAATATAGATGAGGTGTGTCTGGAGGATGTGCCAGAAGATGTTTATGTTCCTCAGGAAATTGTCACAAGACATACCACAAGAGCTGGAGTGGAAAATCGTCTTGAAATTATTGAACGATTTTTTAGATGTAAGTCTACTTAATAAAATTGTATTAACATGTTAATATTGTTTGTTCTATATTATTAATTACATCTTTTTTCTTTTTTTCAGGAAATTTTCTGATTGGATTCAAATACCTTGGTATATTTTAATAATTAAAATTTATAGAATAGTATATATATATATATATATATATATATATATATATAATTTTATTTTTATATAAGAGAAATTACATAGTTTGATACCAAAGTTGTGTTGTGTTATTTATACATATATATATATATATATATATAAATACATATATTTTTTTTTTTTAAATAGAATTTATATAGTTTTTAACCAAAGTTGTGTTGTGTTATTTATATATATATATATATATATATATATATATATATATATATATATATATATAAAATAAAGTTAAATATATCTTTTTCTATTTTTGAATAAAAAATGAATACTTTGAAAAAAAAAAAAGTTTCGTTATTTACTTTGAATTAAATTTTTTTATTTAATAATATAAAAAACTTTATTAAACACCAAAAATTAACATCAAAACAGTGAACTCTAATAAACATTAACAAAGGTTATAAGTGCGTTAAATATTTTAGAACCCATAACTTGAAGGTATATATGAAGAATAGAATTATAAATCAGGATGTCGTCTATTCAAGAACTCTAACTTTTTCTGATAATACTCCTTTTGCACTGTTAACTGTTCTTGAAGTATATTATTTCTCTGTTTTTCTAATTCTATCATTTGTTTAAAAAATTCATTTTGTTCATTTCTGAAAGACAATGCCATATCTGTTAATCTTTCAACTTCATTTGGTCTCTCCGGTTCATCTATCTGACATTGTTCTGCATCCTCAATCTCTTCCTCACATTCTGATTCCTCTACATGTGGTGTTTCAAGTTGTGCTGATTTTTGTCCCTCTATTTGTGTCTCATCATCATCATCCTCCTGACAAACTGTGTCAGTCACAAGTGGTTGTAATGTGATTTCTATTTCATCTATGAATGTAAAAAAAAAAAAAATTAAAAAAATAAATAAAATTAATTAAAAAAAAAAAAAAAAAAAAAATGTCAATAATTACCATCAAATAATGTAATTGACGAATCCTGCATTGTTTGTAGTAATCCCCTGACACCTGTAACAATAAATACATTGATATTCATATATATGTTTTTAAATTAAATATCTTTACATAAACAGAATTTTCAGGAGAAAAGTAAGAAACATATTAATTACATTTCATTGTCCATTCTTTTCATTAATACAAATGATATTAACATTTTTGTAATATACTTTTACTTACTGGTAGTTTCTTCCCTGCATGGTATACCACATGAAGATGTTGTGGGTTGTTGATGTTCACTAGTCAACTCAGACTCGGATGGTAGGTCCACCTGGGCATTTTCTATTTCATTTTCAAATGCCTGTTCATGTTCTTCTATAGTACATATAAACAAAATAAAAAATAATTAAAATTAAAAATTGAAAAACTGAATATACAAAATACATGTTAAAGAAATAGTATAGTGTAAATTATTCTTTCATTATTCTGATAGAGCACGGAAATTCCAAAAAATTTTATAATTCAATACTATTATAATTTTTATATTTTCTTCTTTTTGGATTATCTTTCATTTCCCCAAAAAAAAATCTAAGTTTAGAAGTGTGGCCATTTTTGGGTGTGACACCTGTTTAGCGCTTGAGGATTGGTTTCTTTTTAAATGTAGCCATCCAATTAACAAGCGGTATCCAGGTCCTCATCCAAAAATGGTCCTGCTTCCAAGCTTCCAAGCAAACTTTGTTAAATACATATTAAAATCTAAAATATAAAAAATTTATATAAAAAAATTATTACAAGGGTATGCTCTGTCTGAATCATGAAATATAAGTTAAGAATATATTATACTATTCGTTTAATAGCAATCAATTAGATATTTACCTCGAAAATCCATGGTATCTGATGGTACATCAAGTCCCACCACGACAGCATCCCCCATCCTGGCATACAGCATCTGTTCATAATCGAGCAGTTCAGCCCTATATGCGGGGCCTCCACCAGTTCCTTTTGATAACTACTTTTCCTTACATACGTTTCTTTTAATATTCTTACGAATATCATTCACCCGCTTCCGACAGGCCCTGACGTCTTTCGGAAAACTACCCTCTGCTGACACAGCACGACTAATTTGTTCCCAAATAGCCTTTTTTCTTTGAGGGTTGACAGATTTTGCTTGATATCCGATAATAACATCGTAATGTTCGATGACAACTTCAACTAAAATACAGTTCTGTCGATGACTAAACATCACACTTCGGCCACTTTTCGTCTTTCCAGCTAGTCCAGTAGCCATCACAAATTTAGATCAAAAAATGGCGCTAATAAGAATAGTGTCTTCGTTCGAAGTCAGAATAAAGTAATGAACAATTATCACTAACAACTTTTGTTCCAGAACGTTACAGAAATGGGGCGTTATATGAATAGATTACTGAATAATTTAAATAAAATTAGTAACTGTAATTTGATTGCACAATTAGAATTTACTTTATTCCTATTGGTCAAATGTGTATTTTTTTCAAATTGATGTGTCTTTATTTTTATATACATTCTTTTTTAAAATTCGAAACTATTTGTATGTATCAATTGGGGTAACAACGAACATAGCCCTAAAAATAAATTTAACCTATGAAAAAAAATGTATCGACTGTAGAAATATCGTCACAGTTATTGCGCATTGTAACAATTGCCAGTTATCTTGTATCGACTGTAGAAATATAGTGCACGTTATTGCGCACTTTGTAACAACTTACATGTAATCTATATTTATACAAAAAGATGTCACTAGTTTAATATTTTTTCTTTAATAATGATCAATAAATAAGTTTCTACTCAATTACTTATTTCTTTTAAACATAAATCATTTTTAAAATGGGTATATTTTAATGCGCAATTACAATAACAATTAGTTCCGTTATTGGGTGGAGTTTTATGGTTAGAGAGATACATACATACATTTGAAGATGAATCGTTCAAAGAAGTTTTCCATTGGTGAATTACTGATAATCACCTATACAATGGAAAAGTATTTTCCGAAAAAAAGGAAGGGGATATTCACATTGGAACAGGATAAAAGAAATCCAATTTTATCAGAGATGGTGCGACGGGTCAGACGTCTGTCTGGCCATAATAGGACTAGAAAACAGTGCCTGAAGCGTTATAATGATCTAATCCGGAGACAATCTAAATTAAGGACCCTAATAAGAAGCTATGTTATGAAATGTAAGTATTGATGTAATAGTTGTGTATCAATTTTGTAACTCTATTGTAATCTGTCATTAGTTGTTACTTTGTTTACATAATCTTGAACTTTGTACAAAAATATAATTGCAAATTAAGTATCCATTTCAGCTTTATTGCGGTTTGTGAAACAGTATTAACAATGTAATTGTTTCAGTCTGATGTTGTACTGTAAAATCGATTACCAATATAAATACAATTGTATTTCAATTTTTTACAGTCAAAAATAGAAAAAGGCCCCGTTATCTGCGCCCAATAAAATGGAATCCATACAGTCCAGAAGCTGATTGTGATCCACTACCGACTGTTTTTCTGGAGTCTGAGGCTATAATTACAACAGGTATGAATATAGTTACTAAAATGTTTAATATTAAGATAACTCATCATTGATATTAACATTTAAATGTTCAAAATTTTTAGAAAAAGGGAAAAAAAAAAAGAGGCGACAACGTCGCAGAAGGTCAATGCCCATCATTGATGATGAATCTGACAATGAAGGTAGATTTAATTCACATATATCTTACAAATAAATAAAATTATTCTATTTAATGACTATAATCAAATTAATTATAGACATGATTGAAGAAGATACAAACCAAAATGCCATTGAAGATATAATTGTTGAAGAGGAAAATAATCATATGAATCGAGATTCACCAAATAGCGAGCAACAACAAGACAATAATATATGTAGGTTCATATGTCTATTCAGTCACTCCTTTATGTCATTATTTGTACTAAAATAGAACTTTTGTTTTAGTGAATAATTATTGAAAAGAGATATGGATTTCAATCAGCATTGTTCTATTACATAAGTATTCCTGTTATAATTATTTTGTATGTCTTTCAGCTATTCAAGATGAAGGACAGAACCTTGAACATGAAGAAGAACTGCAATCTAATTCATCCAATGTAACGGAATTTTATGATTGGAGTGAGTTCTTTTGTATCATAACAATCTTTAGCTTTCAGTATTGTGTGGAACAAAAGATGCATGTGCGTGTACACAGTATTATCAAGATGACATGCTTTTAAATAACAACAGAGGTGTAGATAAAACCTTCTAACAAGATATTAGTCTTTTGTCTGTGTTTCTTTTTAGCATTAGATAAAACACTATTTATCTTGTAATACTGAACTGAAATGTATTCAATTCATGACATAACTATTTTTCTATTTCTCATTGGTATAGTGCCTGAAGATCAAGAAATAACTATCAACAAAAAAGAAATTTTGGATACCCTGCTGGAAGTTGAAAATAATTTGATGAGGACATACATAAAAGTGCAAAACTTAAGAGAAAAATATCAATCGTTTTAATTAGGAACAATAAAGCAAAACATTATTTCTTTTCATTTTTAAATAAAAAAAATTATTATGATATGAAAATAACATTTATTTTGGGTTTCAATAAATCCATATATTTTACAATTTAAAGGTGTGTGTGTGTGTTTATTTAATCCAAAACATTGAATTATTTTATTTAAAAAAAATAATAAAAAAAACTATATTAATGCTGAGGGGGGAGGGGGATATAAATATAAGAGTTGGGTTAGATCAAAGGGTTGGGTTATATCTTTGAAATACATAAACTCATGTTTAGATAAGTAGTTCAAAAGTTAATACAAAGATATAATTTGTAATACAATTTGGAATGAGATCTTGATGTGCTTTCTTAAATAATATAAACATTGATACAACAAATAATAAAGTAGATATCAAAAAATTGTGTTATTTTCAACATAAAATTTTAATCTTACCATTTAACTTCTATCCCTTCAAAGATTTATATGTGAGAGAATGTGATAATATGATCACAATTATTATATTCAAATTTTTAAAACATTGTTAGCGATTATCGGAAATATAAATAAATTTTGTGTTTATTGAAAAGCACACATCGAATTTGTAACATTGATAACTGAACAATACAAATTAAAAAGTAATCAATGAGAATTCACATTTATTTCTCATATGCGCTTTAATTTAACACATTTTTAATAATAAATATGGCGCCAATATATGAATAACGGCGAGATTTATCAATATCACGCCACATCTCGCCTTTGGAAAGTAACGTAGAAATACGACCCCTTTTATGATAAATAATGGCGCACATGTGCGCCTATCCGATGGCGATATGCAGAGTACTTGACGGAGAACGGAACGGCGATCTTGAACAAAGTTTGATAAATCGAGCCCATGGTAGTATTTTTGTTCTTCAATGCCAGGCCGGTCACAATATATGTAAAGTGTTCATGACTAACGCAATATACACAATGTGCTCATTATTCACAAATCATATTTATAATACTTTTAAATAAATGTTTTACATGGAGACTGAAGCTCAATCTCGTAGGGGCATGCAACATTGAGTGAATCTGCATCTTTTGTGGCTCTGCCCTCACCCATGGCCGGTATTTTTTTTTGAGGAAAAGGTGGCAACCCTACATATATGCCACTGCAGAACTCACAGCCCTGGGCACTTACCAGCACACACAGACAGATGCATAGTTCTTAGAGACTGAGAAAGTTAACTCCAGGCCAGCCTGGGTACAAAGCCCATGGAGGAGATATATATTTTATACCTAGATATAAAATATAAATAAGGTGCGCCAAAAATTGTTGCCAAAATTATGTAAAATGTGTATTGTGAGGTGATGAAATGTGAATACCTCAATAAAGATAGAAAATTTGTTTGTGTAAAGGTGTCAAAATGTGTCACAGAATAAATTGATGCTATTTTCTATGTGCATACAAGATTTCTAAAAAGAGAGCTTATTAAAGGGACACTGAACCCAAATTTTTTATTTTGTAATTCAGAAAGAGCATGCAATTTTAAGCAACTTTCTAATTTACTCCTATTATCAATTTTTCTTCTTTCTCTTGCTATCATTATTTGAAAAAGAAGGCATCTGAGCTTTTTTTTTGTTTCAGACCTCTGGACAGCACTTTTTTATTGGTGGATTAATTTATCCACCAATCAGCAAGGACAACCCAGGTTGTTCACCAAAATTGGGCCGGCATCTAAACTTACATTCTTGCATTTCAAATAAAGATACCAAGAGAATGAAGAAAATTTGATAATAGGAGTATTTAGAAAGTTGCTTAAAATTTCATGCTGAATCTGAATCACGAAAGAAAATTTTTGGGTACAGTGTCCCTTTAAGGTGAGATGTGTGTAACACCAAAGAAAAAGAACATGTGTATCTCTCAAGATATATAGAAAATGATGACGTGTGCCAAACTGTCAGTTGTAAACAGTGATCAAAAAAGATATGAAATTTTTCGGTTAAATATATAAAACATAACTAGTGATAAGAGCTGTATAACAGGAAAGTCCATACAAATATTAGGAAGGCAAACCAAAAAGTTTGTGGTTTCTGAAGGGTCTGCAGAGAAAACGGGAATCCAGTGTTCTCGGGCTGCTTCTCTTGGTGCTGGCGGTGAGTCAGATATCTATAGGATAAAGGAAGAAAGAGAGCGCCTCATAGTGCAAATATCTCTGTGCAATTAGAAAGTGAGGTGTGATGTTATCCAGTGGAAGGGTACTCACAAAGGAAGTGGCACTTTTCGTTAAAAAAGTGAAAGCAGGCAGGCTGACGTTTGCAGCAGTCAGAAAGCCAGAAAGGTGCAGTGAAGTCCGGTGGGCGTCTCGCTGTCGGGATATCAAACAACAGGACCCTGGTGATGTTTGGAGCCGTGCTCCACAGAAATCTTCTTTGTCCCGGTATGGAATAGATCCGTTATTAAAGGACTGATAAAAGCTGATAAAAACGTATCAAAAACGTCTCACAGGTTGTGAAAGCTGACAAGGAATGGAAATAGTCCAAACTTGGTAATTAAAAACAAGATTAATAGAGCTAATAACGCGTTTCTCGGCTGCTAGCTCCTGGCCGTTTCATCAGATAAAATTACATGCATAGTTGCAGAGTGCATTTAAAAAGGTGTACATATCACCTAATTGGATGAATGAAAACCAATAGAGACATTTGTAACATTGTTGCAAAGATACAATTTGTTAGACATTTATCTTAGTGGCTGGAGAGAAAGGTTACTAATACCAGAAAAATATTTTCAATTGAAAAATAATTAAATGGTAAATCTGAAAGATTACTGATTATAAAACATATATATAAATTTAAAATTAAAAAGCGGATATTTGAAAAATTTTGAATGAAAAAGACAGAATGGTTAAACCTCTTAGCGGGGGATCCATATTAAGAACCCACCGTCTATAGCACATTTGGTAAACCTGAAATGGAAACAAAGATGACAAACCTAGTTCCTATGTTTTCGTTTGTTGAAAAAAATGGTGAATTACCAATATCTATGTAAGAGCCCGATAAAGCTTCCCACTGATCTTAATAATGATAAAATCTTTGTACCGATCTTAATAATAATTCACCTTTTGAGAAAAAATGGCTACTTGCTGAAGTATAAATGAAACCTAACGGTTTTAAATAGCATATTTGGTGGACCTAAAGTGAACACAGTAGTGACAGACCTAATTACTATATTATTAATTTATTGCAAGAGAGGGTATACTACCAATATCTATGTGAGGAAGTGATGATTGCTCACACTGATCTTAATAAGATTTGTTTGTTGAAGGAAATGACCGATTGCTGAGATCTATGTGAAAACCAAACAGTTACTAGTGCCATAATTTTGATGATGATCTATGTGATGTTTGTATATATAACCAAGAGTAGTAATATTGATTGTAACATTTGGATATAAAAAAGATATTAATGTGGTCGCACTGAATTTAATAAAAAATATGGATTTATATAAATATCACCAAACGGAGGACTAAAAAATAATATATTATAAAAACGGGGGTAGGATAATATGTATATGTAAAAAAATGGAAATATTGTATAAAAAAGCGTGGACGTATGAAAGAAATGGAAAAGGATCCATGAATAAAAAAAGAGGGGCAAAAAATGCATATTATCTAAGATACTGGGTGATGATACAGATTTAGTTGAAGGCAGCTAAATCCAAATTGGAATTGAGACCCACTGGATACAAAGTTTTAAGTTTGTGTATCCAGAAAGTCTCACGTTGTCTGAGTTGAATAAGTTTATTATAATCAGTGGATGGGGGAATAAAGTCTATGGGATAAAATTTGAAAATGGAAGGATTTCCTCCATGTTTGTGGAGACAATGTTCGGGTACACTATGTTTGATGGTTGTCTTTTTACAGTTTTTGCAGTTCCGCCAATGTTCACCCCAACGTGTTCTTGCTTTTCTGGAGGTGCGGCCCACATACTGTACCCCACAAATACACTCCAATACGTATATGACAAAACTAGAATTGCAATTTAAAAATCTGGTTATTTCAAAGGTTTCCCCTGTTGTATATGATTTAAAAGTTTTCTTTCCGGATGTGATGTATTTACATGTTAAACATCTTTTCGTGCCACATTTATATACTCCTACTTGTCTTAGAAATGAGTTTGGTTTTCCATTTTTGTTTTTATTGGAATAAGAGTTTGTATTCTTGTGTTTAACTTTTTTGCTAGGGGCCAGTCTTCCTCTTAGTGTGGGGGCTCTAGTATATACAATGCGAGGGTGATCTGCTAGAAGAGGTTTTAGAATGGGGTCTCTACGAACTATGTGCCAATGTTTGTTCAGAATGTGATAAATTTGTCGATAGTTATTGTTGTATTGGGTAATAAATAAAGGGTCAGAATGAAATGTGTTGTTTATGTTAGAGTTTTTGTTTTTATCTGATACAGAGTTTTTTTCTAGGAGAGAGTTTCTATCTAGTAGTCTCACTTTATTTAAACAATCGTCTAGAAGTTTTTTTGGGTAGCCTTTATCTACAAATCTCTCGTAGATAATACCACTCTGTTGTTCAAAGGTTTCTGGGTGTGTGCAATTTCGTTTAATTCTTTCGAATTGGCTGTAGGGAATATTAGATAACCATTTTTTGTGATGGTTACTGGTAAAATTTAAATAGCTGTTGCTTTCGACTTGTTTGAAAAATGTTTTAGAACAGAAACTGCCCTCCTCCTCCACAAAGCCCATAGAGAACATTCCAAAACAAAAATATTAACAAAACACAAAGTTGATTTTAATCTAGCTGTGTGCAGGGGAGGATTGGCAACTTTTTTCCCCAGGAGGCAATTATAATTTAGTGACCCAGGTACAGCAGTTCTGCCCCAATTTCAAGTTTTAGATTTTATATTTGAAAAAAAACATGTTTACCAAAACATAGAGTATTATAAAACAAGCAAATAACATATTCATAGAAACAATATCTATATAATATAATATAAAACTCAAGAGGCAAACTGGTAGGTGCATTTTCTGCACTATACTGAGGCAGCATCTTTCAGCAGTGAACTTATTCATGTGGCTACACAGAGCTGTACACTACACATTGCTTCTATGCAGCTTCACCTTTTCACACACACGTTGAGAGAGCTTCGTAGTCTAAGGTACACTGGCACTAAAGTAAACATTAGTTAGCGGAATTACCTTCCACAAGAAGATAGCTGGACAGCTGCTCCTCCTTGATCCTCCTAAGAGGAGCATTAAGACCGCTGAACTGCGACCAATGAAGAGCAGAGTCAAGGTAGCCTAGTGAGTGCCATGTTTTAGGACTGTTAATGCCAGCGTACAGACATGTCACTGAATCAGGCATTGATCTCACACAGTGCCAACAACAAAAAGGAGAAACAATATTCCACAACCAGAGGGAGTGCTGAGCTGAGCTAACGTCTATGCAGATCTTCAATGCGGGATGTCGTCCCTTCTAGATTCACGCTCTGGGTAACAGGAAAGTCTGGTAGGCCTTAAATGGGAAAGGGAACCATATTTGTGCCTAAACAAAGTAGCTAGAAGATATGACAAATCATGTATTCCTCAATCAGCTACTAACACAACTTTTACTTTTCGATGTACAAGAGATGTTTTATTTTCCTACACCTCCTGATATGTTAGTCTGACCCATCTAACATTATCTTCTATGTGCAAGCCATAGGACCTCTTTAACAAATATTACTGCATCTCCTCATCTGGATTATAAACACTAATAGAGGGAGTTTTCCTTTTTTTTCAGTCTCTGTGCTACAAAAGCTTACAACTTTATCTCCTAAACAAGAGAATTATTGCTGTTTAAAATATATTATGTATGTAAGAGCAGCTATATTTATTACTTGAAAGATATGGCTAATTGGATATTTAACTTTCATACGGAATATATTAAATACCCTAAATGTAACTAAAAAATAGGGACAGACAATCTACACATCTATATTATTTATTTAACCCAGAGAGGTAATTGATGCCCTTTCTTCCCTTTTCCACATGACGAGAAAGCAAAATAGATCTGAAAAAAAAAATCTTATTGTCATCAGCAGCATTAGTAAACTCATTCTTTCAGAAACAAGAGTCAGTTATACAGGACACCTCTGTGGGATCTCTCCCTACTGATAAAATTACATCTCGCCTCCTGTTTGCTTTCTCCTCTCCCATCAGATCACTTGTTACAGATACAGAATACAATCTCAAATTTACCATTTTAGGGCCAGATTACAAGTGGAGTGATATTTAACACTCCCACTCAAGAGTTAACTGCGCTGTTTTTGCTCGCTCGTTAACCAGACGCGTGTAAAAAGCCGAACTTTAAATATCGCTTGTGCGATAACCTATTCTTGGTTAGATAAAATTGTGTGTAACCCTGCGCAGGATTTTCTAAAATACCAATATGCCAGTAGGTAATGGAGAACCCCTGTCTCCACAAATAGACCAGACAAAATAATAAAATAACTACCTTAAAAAAGATAAGATATTTAAAACCTCCGGCGCTGCAAAAAATGCTGCTAAAATTGGTAAATAGAAAATTGGATAAATGTGATATAACTTAATTTATTTAAAAATAGATCTCAATAAAAAGTTCTTATGAAAAACTTCATTAAAAAATTCCTCATTAAAAAATTCCTCAGACACACTTTGGTCTTAATGATAACATATAAACGTATGCTAAAATGTGCAAAAAGTATATTTTTATTAGACACAAAATTGAATTAGGTAAAATAAATAGATAAATAGCTGATCAGCTAATACAAATAAATAAAAACAAATAAATAAGTGCAGTATCAATGAATAAAATAAAATAAACACAACAGAAATACACAATAAAACTTGATCCAAAGAAAGTCCATAAGCCCTCAAGGGTTAATATTGTGGGTTTGATCCAGAGCGGAATGAATTCAGAAACTCCTTCAACAGCTGAGATGTTGAATGCCAAATTGTAGCTGGAGGGGAGCTGAAATGACAATGAATCCAAATCAAAAGAACAGCAGAGAACCAAAATTAAGGTGCTCAATTTTACTTACACCGTGTTTTGGTCTCTGCAGCAGCGGTCAATCCCTATGGAAATAGCAGTGGAAGCGGATATTTCTTCAATGTAGAAGCCGGTGTCGGATGACCGCTCCACTCAGGGATTCTCGCAGTATCGAAGCCGGTCTGTAATGACTACGTCACGTAACGTCAGAATGGGCGGAGCAACGCGTTTCAGCCCGTTCAGGGCCTTTGTCAAGCTCGACAAAGGCCCTGAACGGGCTGAAACGCGTTGCTCCGCCCATTCTGACGTTACGTGACGTAGTCATTACAGACCGGCTTCAATACTGTGAGCTACGATTACTGCATTTGCCGAAACGCGTCAGCAACAGGGTACGTGGGGAACCACCACTCCACCTTTGCCCCAGAGGTTTAAAGCTTTTTCCTAAGTGTCTCCTGCTGTCTTTTTACAACCTGAATAAAGGACGTTTTTGTTTTGTGAACTACCCGGTGCCTCTGCTTGTTCATTTTGCTGTTACATTCTGGATATGTTCAAGGCACGGACATTCACAATCACTGAGCAGCGATAAACAACCCCTGTAAGATAAAGCACTACTTTGGATCATCGGCCTATTCTGGCCGTAGGACTCTCCTTACTTGCGGATCCATCCGCCCCTTGCCGTGACGTCACGCAGTTCCGGACCGACTGCATACACGCTGAGACGCTGTAGGGATCCACGCGGCTGCTCGACCTCCAGGCTACTGTGGATGCACAGATTTCGGAGAGAGAGGATATAGAGCAATGAAAATTTAAGGTGGGTCCCCAGGATCAGCGCTATAACAGCACATTGTTTTAAGCACATATATGAGCACGGAACTTTTTGAGGGGTCTAAGTGTTTTGGAGCGAGTGCAATGTATTGGGGTTTATATATGTGAATGCAAGCAACCGCAGTAACACGTCAACAGGTGCTGCAAACTTTCTTGTGGTTATTTCATTATTTTGTCTGATAACCTATTCTTACATAGAAGTCAATGGAGCAAAAAAAGGCCTAGATTACGAATTTTGCGGTAAATTGCGGAACGGCTATACCCCTGAAAAATTGGCCATTGCACGTGGAATGGCCGGTAACGCATTTTACGAGTCGTGGCGGTATAGGCTGTAAAGCAAGCATTTTCGCCTTAATGCAACCCTCCATTCCGCACTCAAAAAATTATGTTTGAATGCGGAATTTTCAATAGCGCCGTATTACAGGTTGTGCAGTCTGGCTAAAATGTTTGCGTTACAGCCTATACCGCCACGATCCATTCCGCGATCTGAGATCAGTAGTTATGGATTTTGCAAAACAAAAATGTTTCACAAAACTGATAACTAAAATGCTACAAAGTACACTAACACCCATAAACGACCTATTAACCCCTAAACTGCCACCCTCCCGCATCGCAAATACTATATTAAACCTATTAACACCTAATTTGCTGCCCACCCACATCGCCGACACCCAAAATAAACCTATTGACCCCTAAACAGCCTGCCCCCACAACGCCAACACTATATAAACCTATTATTCCCTAAACCGCCAGCCCCCTAACATTGACAACACTAAATAAAGCTATTAACCCCTAAACCGCCAGCCCCCCACATCGCAACTAATAAACTAAACCTATTATATATATGTTTATATATATTATATAAACATCGCAAAACACTAAATTAAACTATTAACGCCTAAACCCAACACCCCCCTAACTTTAAATTAAAAGTTACAATATAACTATCTTAAAATAAATAAAAACTTACCTGTGAAATAAAAAAAAAGATTTAACTATAAATTAACCTAACATAACTATTCCAATCAAATAAAAAAAAATACCAATTAAAAAATTTAAATTACATGATTAAAAAAACCTAACTCTGGGGCGGAGCCTAGCCACGCTGGAAGATGGCAGCCTGCTAGAATGGCTCCTGTCTGTCACATAGACTAACTACTCAATTTCAGATGATATAGCTATCTAAATCTCCCCCATTTACCTCCCTTTACCTTTCCCTTACACCTAACAGGATCCGGGTGGTTTCTGGCCCGAGAGCAAAGACCGGAGGTGATGCGCTGCAGTTGCGGCCTGTGATCGGAGAGCTTGTGGCGCACTGGGGTGGAATTGGTTCACTGAGCAGAAGCGCTAGAAAATCAACCAGCCGACCCCATGGGGGGTTGTAGAAACTGACCGCACTGATCATCCCTGGTGAACTGGAGGTGAGCGGGGATTCCCGTGAAGGCTGACGTTGCACCGGGTAAGCTTGGACTGGGAACTAGCTGCATCCGAAGGGCTCTGCTGTTATTAGGGACCCAGCAGACATGCATAGTATTTAAGACTGCCTGGGATTACCTACTTACCCTGCCCCTGGAGTCTCTGAACAGTTACTAACTTTACACCGGGCATTGGGTGCATAAGCCCCAAATAACGTTCAGCCATACTCTCTGCATCACAGCTCTGTGGGGAGGAGAGGGGGTTAAAGCATAGCGGCCTGGCAGCGGAGTGGGCCTCTCTCTATCTCACCTAACACAATTAGCCAGACAAAACGAACAAGGGTGATTACTACTCTGATTTCTGCTTGTTCTGGTCTCTTCACCCTGTGATTATACCAGTATACCTGAGCTTTTCATCCCATAGCTCCTGATTGCTGAGAGCTTGTACATAAGTGTGGCCTTTGTTGCAAAGTGAACTCCCTTACAAAAATAAATCAATCTTCTGAGTGCAGTTGTGGATTCGTGCCCCAACCTCAATAAAATATTTAATTTGGGAATCTTCACCTTTATTGGGCCTCCCCCCTCGTATATTAACATATATACTTAACAATTTCATTAACGTTTCAACCACGTGAGGATAGGGGATGCCTTGCAAGAGGCAAGTTAAAAGTGATAAACCACTACCCTCCAAGACCCTTAACCAATATCTAGTGCCCAGGGAACCAGTCCTCCCAGGGGAGCGGGACCCATCTGATTCTGTGGCCTCTACTGCAGCATCAAGAGACATGGAGGCAGCAGACTTAAGTTCTTTTATAACAAAAAAGGACATCACGCACTTACCTTCCAAAGATGACATTAAAGTTGTATTACATGAAATGAGGACTTTATTTGGAGATCTGCGTAAGGATTTGGGGGCTATGGAAAAGAGATTGGTGACACTCGAAACCAATCATAATGCTCTATCTACTAAGGTTCAAGCTAATACTTCTGAAGTCCAAGAACTGGATAATAAGGTTCATCTGCTGTCTGAAAAATTAGAGGACCTAGAGAATAGGACCCGCCGCAATAACCTTAGAATACGGGGAGTGGCGGAGACCGTTTTTCCACAGGCGATTGAGGGGTATCTTCAAGCCCTCTTCAGAGTAATTAAAGATGACCCTTCGGGGGAAGACATCCAAATAGAACGGGCTCATAGAGCGCTAAGACCCAGACCCCCCCCCGAAAGCCCCACCTCGTGATATAATTGTGAAATTTCTCAAGTACAAGGATAAGGATGAACTCCTAAGATGCGCAAGAGCAAAGCACACAATTACGCAAGCAGGAGAGGAGATACAATTATATTCTGATCTCTCTCCCACCACTCTCCAGAAGAGAAAGGAACTTTCTAGTGTCACCAATACCTTGAAAATGCATAAAATACAGTACAGATGGGGCTTCCCGGTCTCGCTGATTGCTTCGTCCAATAACAAAACTGCTATTTACCGACCGGGAGCCGATCTTAACCTCTTTTACAAAGAACTCTCGATCGCAGTCCTCTCTGAAAGAAGCGGCCCCTTGCCCGTGGAGGATGTCGCCCACGCTCCCTCCGCTTCAGCAAGAGATTCCACCGCTCTGGGTTGCTCCTCTTCTGCCCCCTCGAAACAGGTTCTGGGACCTGAACCCACTGAGTGAGCCTGCTGTGTTCTTTTTCATATAGGCCTGCTGGGGTTTACATAGCCTCAGACTTACTGATACCATGGATCTGCCTTCATCTGTCTAAAGTGGGGCGGCCTGGGCTGGAGAGCTTGAGGCCCTGACCTTCTTAATCTCTTGACCTCCTTCTTCAGCAAGATGACGAGGGGAAAGATTCATCTACTTGTCCCACCTTCTCCAGAAGTATCCTTTATTGTTTTCCCGTTTTGAGCATGTCACAGAGAGAGGGCCATACTGGTCTTCGAACTTTCAAGTTGAATTTCATACTCCTGTACAATTGATCAGACTGTTTTGCTTATGTTTGATTTTTACTTTTTCTCTCCTATTTAGGGTGCCCTCCTTATTGGAGGGGTAAGCAAGAGTACTATATAGTTAAATATGCACCATGATGTTTTTTTTATGATTAGAGCTCTGCACTTGCTTAGTTTTGCATGTTTATTGTTCATATATATGTTGATGTACTCTCTTCTGCTATTGCATATTTGCTCCCTGTCATTAGGTAAATGTCATTATCTTTCTGTAAAACTGCACAGATTGGCCTGATTATATTGCTCTGCACTTGTACTATTTTGCTGGTTTATTATTCTTGCAAATGTTGATGCATGTTCTTACACTAATATGTACCTGTTCATTTAGTTAATGTAAACGATGCTGTTTCTTTACTTTGGCCCAGGCCCGAGTGTGATAGTTCAGCCCCCTTATCCATGCATGCCCCCTCAAATCTTTATAGTCAATAACTTGTGATTAGGCCTGGATTGGGATTCACAAACAAATCTGTGTCTGACGCGAGTCACACAGTATAAGCTAAGTATCCCCGGATCCCCTCTCCCCCCCCCCCCTTCCCTTTTTTCCCCCCTTCCCCCTCCCCCCTTCCCTCCTTTCCCCCCCCTCTTTCCCCCCTAACCCCCCCTCTCCCTCTCCTGCCTTTCCTTTCCCCCTTAGTACTACCACCATTAGTATAGTATTGTTCTTAAGCGCTTCATATAGTCTTATGTGACGACACTACCCTGGTTTTGTTACCTTTCAAATAAGAAAAGGTAGCACACTCCTTCTCTGGAGTTTTGTCTTTTTGTCTTTCTTTTCCTCTATCTTTCCGAACTAAAAGTCGGTGCACGAGAGGCACTTTCTTCTTGTGTCTGATTTATCGCTTTTACCTAATCTTTTCTTATTACTTATCAATCTCTACTTCTTTTCTCTTCTTAACCACATTTTTTTTTCTCTCTCTCCCTTCCCATCATGTCTCCCAGCAGATTCCGTGAACATGCCTTAAGGCTGACATCGATCAATGCGAAGGGCCTTAATAGCCCGGGTAAACGGTCAATTGCCCTTCATGAATTACATAAACTGAATAGCCATATCATTCTCCTCCAAGAGACCCATTTTAAAAAAGGAAAGGAACCAAGATGGGCCCCTAAACACTTTCCTGTGGCCCTTTTTGCATCCGGACCTGATAAGAAACGGGGGGTTGGAATCCTTATACACAAGACTATGCCCATGCAAATTACGCACCTCTCCAGGGATCCACAGGGACGCTTCATCCTCCTGGTAGGTACACTGCATGGTCAACCCCTCACTATCCTAAATATCTACGCTCCCAATTCGGCCCAGGATAAATTTCTAAAGAAAGTTTTAAACCTCTTATTAGACCATGCTAGAGGAGTGGTTTTCGTGGCTGGGGACTTTAACCTTACCCTCAACCCTCTCATAGACACCTCAAAAGGTACCACTAGTGTACCAAGCCCAGTTCTTAAAAAAGTCAGAGCTATTCTGAACAATCACACTTTACACGATGCCTGGAGAGTGCTGCACCCTAATGATAGAGATTATACCTTTTTCTCTGCCCCTCACAATTGCTACTCACGAATTGATCACATTTTGACCGACTCTCACGGCCTCTCTCTCATTTCGCACTGCGAAATCGGTAACATTACGTGGTCGGATCACGCCCCTGTCTCTTGCTCCATTTTGTTGCCTGACCTCCCGGTCTGTGCTAAGAACTGGAGACTAGACGACTCTCTCTTAAACGACCCGATTATCTCAGGGGAAGTGGAGAAAGCTCTGGCCGAATATTTTGCATTTAACGCAAACACATCCTCTTCAAATATGTTAGAGTGGGAGGCGCATAAATCGGTGATCCGAGGTCTATTCATCAAACATAGCATTAGACTATCAAACCAGGCTAAACTTTATCACACTAGCCTACTTGAAAAAATTAGCAATTTAGAAGAACTACACAAACAAGACCCCTCCGATGACACCTGCTCTCAGGAGTTGATGTCCAAAAAGAGCAGAACTCAAAGCGTATCTCAGTAAACAACACCAGCGCAACGCCCTACGTCTTAGACAATACTTCTATGAAGGAGGGAACAAACCAGGAAGAGTTCTTGCGCGAACTCTTCGCCGGCGTCAGCTGGCCTCATATATTCAATTTTTGCACACTTCAGAGGGTAAGGTGGTTCACAGCGGCAAGTTAATAGCTGCTACCTTTAGGGACTATTACAAGTCGCTGTATAATATTAAGGATAATATTCTCACCCACCAGTCCCATCTAACGGAGGTCACACTAGAGGAGCAAATGAACAGTTTCTTCTCTAACCTTAATCTCCCCGTTCTCACCGAGAATGAGGGACTGGATCTGGCATCCAAAGTCCCATTAGATGAGCTTCAACAGGCTATAAAAGACTCCCCAGCGGGCAAGTGCCCAGGGCCAGATGGATTTACATCTGGTTACTTTAAAAGATTCCATTCAATTCTGGCCCCCCATTTACTACATTTATTTAATAATCTACAGACTAACCCTATTCTATCGAGGTCTCTTCTGGAGGCCCATATAACTGTTATCCCAAAGGCTGGCAAAACTGCAACTCGCCCCAAACATTTTAGACCCATCTCCCTTATCAATTCGGACATGAAACTATTGGCTAAGGTTTTGGCCAATAGACTAAATAAATACTTACCTAAATTAATTAATACGGATCAGGTTGGCTTTGTCTCGGGAAGGGAAGCCCGGGATAATACCATTAAGGTTCTACATCTAATCAACCATGCAAAACTGACACATACTCCACTGGTCCTCCTGGCGACCGATGCGGAGAAGGCCTTCGACCGGGTTCGGTGGTCTTTTCTGCAGAGGTCCATGGTGGAGATGGGCATTCCTAAATCCTTTCTTAATATGGCGATGGCTTTGTACTCCTGCCCTAATGCTAGAATTGCAGCCAACTGTGTCCTTTCAGACGCATTCGATATAACTAACGGCACCAGGCAGGGGTGCCCCCTGTCTCCCCTTCTTTTTGCTATATCTATGGAGGTGTTGGCTCAAAAGATCAGAAACAATGCAGGGATTAGGGGATTGGTGATAGGAGGATCGGAACATTAACAAGCCCTGTATGCAGATGATGCATTGTTCTCACTGACAGCGGCGGAAACATCTGTCCCCGCCTTGCTTCTGGAAATGGGCAATTATAGTAAGATCTCTAACTTCCAGTTGAATTTTTCCAAATCCGAATTTCTTAATATAAACACTGACCCGGGTTGTATAACTCGGCTCAGTAACAAGTATAGCATCCCCACAGCACGCAACAAATTGAAATACTTGGGAATTTTTCTCTCCCCAAATGCGTCTGACCTATTGAAAATTTAACTATGATGCCCTAAAAAAGGATATCGTCAAGGACTTGTCCTCTTGGAAAAGTAAGAAACTGTCTTGGCTGGGGAGAATTGGAGTGCTTAAGATGAATATCCTGCCACGTTTACTTTACTTGTTCCAGGCTCTCCCTGTCCCGCTCCCTGAGGGATATGTCCCTCAGTTACAAAAAGCCTTTGATCAATATATCTGGGATAGAACTTGACCCAGAGTTCCCAGGAAGACTATGTACCTCCCTAGAGATGAGGGGGGCTTGGGGGTCCCCTGTTTGGAAAAATATAAATTAGCTATCTCTCTCCGGCATATGGTGGAATGGGCCCATAATTCTAATGGTAAGGCATGTATTAACATTGACAGGCAAATATACAAAGTAAATAATATGGCCACACTTGGATGGATGGCCCACCAGAAGAGACCCAAACTCATTAATAATTACCATATCACGGCGGGTGTCCTTGCGGACTGGGACAAAATTTTAGCCACAACTACACACATCTCTTCCCGACACGCCCCACTTACCCCTATCATTGAGCACTCCGATCTTCCCTTTTATCGCCTAGGTTTTTCCAGGCTACAACCATATAATCTTCAAACAGGGACGATGTCCTTTGTCACGGTGGAGGGAAAGCTTCGTACACACTCCGACATGGCAGAAGCCCACGAGGGGATTTTCTCCTCTTGGCTTCATTATCATCAATTGATACATTTTATCTCCCATCACACACATAGAGGAGATTTTGGCAGAAAATTAACGCCTTTTGAAGACCTCTGCGTTTCGCAGACGGCTCCGACCCATCTGATCTCGAAACTCTATAAAATCCTTAACAAACCTGATTCACAATCACTCCCTTCCTTCACATATTCGTGGAAGAGGGAACTAAACTGCACTATTGAGGATGAATCTTGGCATCAAGCATTCCGTATGACCAAAAGATCTTCGGTCTCAGCAACGATCCAAGAAATCCATTTAAAACTCTTGTGCAAATGGTACCTGACCCCGTCTCGGCTGAAAAAAATATACCCTTCGTGTACTAACACCTGTTGGAGGGGTTGCGGAGGTGAGGGCACTCTCCTCCATATATGGTGGGCTTGCCCCCGACTTGGCGAATTCTGGAGAGATATTCTGGTGGAGATGTCGGAGATATTGGGAGCACAAGTCCCGTTGGACCCGAAAGTTTTACTGTTTGTCTCACTCCCTAAATTGCCCGGAATGGGCAAACTTCGACTGCTGCTGATCATGTTGACAGTGGCTAAGAAGCTTATCCCGAAGCTCTGGAAATCCCAGACCGCTCCTACCACTGGCGACTGGAGAGAGTCTGTTACTGATCTTCTCTCCCTGGAGAGATATCATTATTTAAAAACACACACCCTGGAGGTTCACGAGTTCATGTTGGCGATGTGGAACAGGCAGATTTGACCTGGGCTCTGAAAGAGGGAGCCACACGAAAGAGGCTGTTGATGGAACCCCTCTCCTTCCCCCTTTTTTTTTTTTTTTTTTTTCTCTTCTCCTCTCTTCCCCCTTCTAATTCCTTCTGTTCCTTCTCTCTCTTCTTTAATTTCTCTATCTTAATCTGGTTGAGATGTGTTCCCTTTAGTCTCAACCAGGATATTGTGAGTTTGTACTCTAATATGTTAAACTTTATTGAAAAATTACTTGCTATTTGAGAGATTTTGATATAACTTTTCACTTTGATACCAAGTTTACACCTCTCTCATTAATTGAGATCTCTGATGTAATGGACAACTTCATCTGGCCAGATAAGAGCGGAACAAAGTTTTGCTCAAAGGACTTGAACATCATTTTCCCTGTTTTGCTATCTGTTTATTACGCACTATTTTGTACACACTTGTTGTCTTTTTGAATATCTCAATAAAAAAATTAAATAAAAAAAAAAAAAAAAAAAAACCTAACTCTACAAAAAAATAAACCCCCCCCCAAATTAAAAACACCTCCTAACCTACAATAAACTACCAATAGCCCTTAACAGGGTCTTTTGTAGGGCATTGCCCTAAGTTAAACAGCTCTTTTACATTAAAATATTATAAAGTACCCCCTAAAAGTAATAGCCCCCCACCAAACCAACCCCCCAAAATAAAAAACCTAAGTCTAAATAAAACCTAAGCCACCCATTGCCCCTAAAGGGGCATTTGTATGGGCATTGCCCTTAAAAGGGCATTCAGCTCTTTAACAGTGCCTATCCCTAATCTAAAAAAAAAAAACACCCCAAAAAGTCCGGACATCCATCTTCATCCAGGCGGCGAGAAGTCTTCATCCAGGCGGCGACATCTTCATCCATCACGGGGCCATCTTCTTTCTTCATCCCGGTGTGGTGGAGGTGCGGAGATGTGGAGGCGCGGAGCTTCTTTGCCAGCGGCACGGACAACCAGCGTGGAGGATCTTCTTGATACGGTCACTGCCATACACTGAAGCTTGAATGTAAGGTACCAGTTTAAATATGGGGTACCTTGCATTCCTACTAGCTGACATTTTCAAATCAGCCAATAGGATGAGAGCTACTGAAAGTGTACGACGGTGACCGTATGAAGAGGATCCTCCATGCTGGATGTCCGTGCCACCAGCAAAGAAGCTCCATGCCTCCACAGCTCGAGCGAGATTGCGGCAGAGAGAAGCCCAGGGGTATGTCGCTGGTCCTTAAGGGCATAACAACCAGCGTCGTACAGGATTTTTAAGGGGTTAAAAGGGCATCCGGCTCTTTTACAATGCCCATCCCTAATCTAAAAAAGAAAAACACCCAAAAAATAAAAAAACACTAACCCAATAAAATCTACCCACGGTTCCTGAAGTCCAGACATCCATCTTTATCCAGGCGACGAGAAGTCTTCATAGAGGCCGCGACATCTTCATCCATCGCGGGGCCATCTTCTTTCTTCATCCCGGTGTTGTGGAGCTGTGGAGGCATGGAGCTTCTTTGCTGGTGGCACGGACATCCAGCAAGGAGGATCCTCTTCATACGGTCACCATCGTACACTTTCAGTAGCTCTCATCCTTTTGGCTGATTTGAAAATGTCAGCCAGTAGGAATGCAAGGTACCCCATATTTAAACGGGTACCTTACATTCAAGCTTCAGTGTATGGCGGTGACCGTATCAAGAGGATCCCCCACGCTGGATGTCCGCGTAGCCGGCAAAGAAGCTCCGTGCCTCCACGACACCAGGATGAAGAAAGAAGATGGCCCCACTATGGATGAAGATGTCGTCGCCTGGATGAAGACTTCTCACTGCCTGGATGAAGATAGGACTTCAGGAACCGTGAGTAGATTTTATGGGGTTAGTGTTAGTTTTTTTTTGTTTTTTCTTGGGGTGTGTGGTTTTTTTTTTTAGATTAGGGATGGGCACTGTAAAAGAGCTGAATGCCCTTTTAAGGGCAATGCCCTATAAATGCCCCTTTAGGGTCAATGGGTAGCTTAGGTTTTATTTAGACTTAGGGTTTTTATTTTGGGGGGTTGGTTGGGTGGGGGGCTATTACTTTTAGGGGGTACTTTGTAATATGTTAATGTAAAAATGTTTAACTTCGGACAAGGCCCTACAAAAGGCCCTTTTATGAGCTATTGGTAGTTTATTGTAGGTTAGCTGGTTAGGTGGTGTTTTTTTTCGGGGCGAGATCTTTTTTATTTTTATAGGGCTATTAGATTAGGTGTACTTGGTTTTATTTTTTATAATTTAGTTTATTTTTTTTGTAATTTTAACGTTTATTATTTTTTGTAATGTTAGATTTTTTTAAATTTTTTTCGTAATATTAGTTTTTTTTATTTTATTAGAATAGTAATGTTAGGTTAATTTATAGTATAATGTAAGGTTTTTTTTTATTTCACAATTATATATTTATTATATAATTATATATTATATTATTTATACAATTATATTGTAACTTTTAATTTAAAGTTAGGATGTGTTAAGTTTAGTGGTTAATAGCTTAATTTAGTGTTTTGCAATGTGGGGGTCCCGCGGTTTAGGGGATAATAGGTTTAGTTTGTTAGTTACGATGTGGGGGGCTGGCGGTTTAGGGGTTAATAGTTTTATTTATTAGTTGTGATGTGGGGCGGCGATTTAGGGGTTAATCACTTTATTTAGTGTCGGTGATGTTGGGGAGCGGCGGATTAGGGGTTAATAACTTTATTTAGCGTCTGTGATGTCAGGGAGTGGCGGATTAGGGATTAATATCTTAAAAAAGTGTCAGCAATGTCAGGGGCGGTGGAGTAGGGGTGTTTATACTAGGGGGTTATGTTAGGGTGTTCGGTTTAAACATAACTTTATTTTCCCCATAGACCTCAATGGGGTTGCATTACAGAGATTTGCCAATCCGCGATCGCAGTTTGTTTTTTTTAACACTCTCTCCCCATTGATATCTACGGGGGGAATCGTGCACGAGCACGTAAACTCAGCCTTTGGCTTTTGTGCGGTATGAAGCTTAACACACCATAACGCACAGCACAAGGAGGTTTTTCAGTAACTCGTAATAGCAGCGCTATGGAAAGTGCGGTACCTCTGATTTTTTGGCGTTCTTTATGCACCCTATTTAGCGCAAAACTCGTAATCTAGGTGAAAGTGCGCTAACCAACATGAAAATATGAATATTTCACATTTCAATGTTCTTCGCATAGAAGAATATGTTCTATTTATTAATAAATATAAACATATTTCTACATATATTTGATGGTTTTTTTGCACAAATATATATATATATATATATATATATATATATATATATAGGTATATATATACAGGGAGTGCAGAATTATTAGGCAAGTTGTATTTTTGAGGATTAATTTTATTATTGAACAACAACCATGTTCTCAATGAACCCAAAAAACTCATTAATATCAAAGCTGAATATTTTTGGAAGTAGTTTTTAGTTTGTTTTTAGTTTTAGCTATTTTAGGGGGATATCTGTGTGTGCAGGTGACTATTACTGTGCATAATTATTAGGCAACTTAACAAAAAACAAATATATACCCATTTCAATTATTTATTTTTACCAGTGAAACCAATATAACATCTCAACATTCACAAATATACATTTCTGACATTCAAAAACAAAACAAAAACAAATCAGTGACCAATATAGCCACCTTTCTTTGCAAGGACACTCAAAAGCCTGCCATCCATGGATTCTGTCAGTGTTTTGATCTGTTCACCATCAACATTGCGTGCAGCAGCAACCACAGCCTCCCAGACACTGTTCAGAGAGGTGTACTGTTTTCCCTCCTTGTAAATCTCACATTTGATGATGGACCACAGGTTCTCAATGGGGTTCAGATCAGGTGAACAAGGAGGCCATGTCATTAGATTTTCTTCTTTTATACCCTTTCTTGCCAGCCACGTTGTGGAGTACTTGGACGCGTGTGATGGAGCATTGTCCTGCATGAAAATCATGTTTTTCTTGAAGGATGCAGACTTCTTCCTGTACCACTGCTTGAAGACTGGGAGTTGAGCTTGACTCCATCCTCAACCCGAAAAGGCCCCACAAGCTCATCTTTGATGATACCAGCCCAAACCAGTACTCCACCTCCACCTTGCTGGCGTCTGAGTCGGACTGGAGCTCTCTGCCCTTTACCAATCCAGCCACGGGCCCATCCATCTGGCCCATCAAGACTCACTCTCATTTCATCAGTCCATAAAACCTTAGAAAAATCAGTCTTGAGATATTTCTTGGCCCAGTCTTGACGTTTCAGCTTGTGTGTCTTGTTCAGTGGTGGTCATCTTTCAGCCTTTCTTACCTTGGCCATGTCTCTGAGTATTGCACACCTTGTGCTTTTGGGCACTCCAGTGATGTTGCAGCTCTGAAATATGGCCAAACTGGTGGCAAGTGGCATCTTGGCAGCTGCACGCTTGACTTTTCTCAGTTCATGGGCAGTTATTTTGCGCCTTGGTTTTTCCACACGCTTCTTGCGACCCTGTTGACTATTTTGAATGAAAGCTTGATTGTTCGATGATCACGCTTCAGAAGCTTTGCAATTTTAAGAGTGCTGCATCCCTCTGCAAGATATCTCACTATTTTTGACTTTTCTGAGCCTGTCAAGTCCTTCTTTTGACCCATTTTGCCAAAGGAAAGGAAGTTGCCTAATAATTATGCACACCTGATATAGGGTGTTGATGTCATTAGACCACACCCCTTCTCATTACAGAGATGCACATCATCTAATATGCTTAATTGGTAGTAGGCTTTCGAGCCTATACAGCTTGGAGTAAGACAACATGCATGAAGAGGATGATGTGGTCAAAATACTCATTTGCCTAATAATTCTGCACTCCCTGTATATAAATAGTAATATATATTTTGCATAGTTATGTTTTTTCATATTTTTATCTACTTGACAGCAAAGGGCTTCAATGCACTTATATATCGCTTGGGTAACTGTTAGCGCTCCACTCGTAATCTGATTTTATAGCGTATTTAAAATCCTTCATAAAAACAGAAATGTCATCCTTGAGAAAAGATATAAATGAACTGGGATCTAAAATTAAGATCCTAAGAGGGACAAGAAGACACATTAAACGCAATAGTGATCAACTCAACTCACCAAATAACACAACATGAATCTATCATACAAACCCTCCAATTTAAAGTTGAGTATCTAAATTAGATATCCTCAAACTTGGCCCTCCAGGAGTTTTGGAACTACATTTTCCATGATGCTCAGCCAGCATATCAGCTGCCTGACCATCATGGGAAATGTAGTTCCAAAACCTCTGGAGGGCCAAGTTTGATGATTTCTGATCTAGATAATAGAAGAGGTGACACAGGTGCCTTCTTATCTACTAAAATTATTTAACCACATCAACCCATCTATAACGCTCACTGAGTCTTGAGGCCAAAGCCAAAACCTCCAAACCCACCAAGAGATATAATAATACAATTCACACACAACTCAGAGAAAGAAACTATCTGGTATCAAGCCAGACTCCTATGTTCCTTTTGTCACCTCTTCAAGTTTTGTATGGTGGAATTTGAGAAGTAATTACTTTATGTTATTGAATAAGGAAAATCATTGTATAATGAGCTATATAACAGGATGATTGATGTGAGTGAATTTGCAGCTGCTAGCTTGCTACACTGATATGATATTGACCCACATTACGAGTGGGACACTATTGATATTATTTCTATTGGCATTACAGATGAATGGTAGCGGAGTCAACAACTTTATTAGCATGCCCAATACTTTCATGGACAGTGTGGCCCCGCTAACCACTGTTCAAGTTGTTTAAATGCAACACATGACTGCATTAAACAAAATAATTTGACTGGTCACGTGAAGTAAATTTTTAGGGTTAAAAGAAAAGTATATGCAAACACATGTATATTATAATAAAATAAAGTATTTTACTCATATTTATATATGTAAAAAGTAAACAATATGTTCATCATTAAAATAAATGTATTATCACTGATTAAAAGGTATATGGTATATGACAAGGTGTTATATTGGGAAGGGCTTAAAGGTGTGTATATGTATGTGTGTGTGTACGTTTGTTTGTGCATATATATGTGTATGAATGTTTATGTACTGTTTGTATTTATGTGTACACAAACGCATATATATATATATATTTATATCTTTATATACTGTATATATATATATACACACATACATATACGTTTAAACCCATCCCACTCCAATACCTTGTAAAATAACATATCTCTTTAAATATTGTTAAAGGGACAGTCAAGTCGAAATTAAACTTTAATGATTCAGATAGGGCATGCAATTTTAAACAACTTTCCAAATTTACGTTTATCATCACATTGTCTTTGATCTCTTGGTATTCTTTGTTGAAAGCTAAACCTTTGCAGGCTTATCTCAAGGCATTTTGACATTTTTTTACAGCTAGAGAGCATTAGTTTGTGTGTGCCATATAGATAACATTGTGCTCACGCACGTGGAGTTACCTAGGAGTCAGCACTGATTAGCTAAAATGCATGTCTGTCAAAAGAACTAAAAAAAATGGTGGCATTCTGCAGAGGCTTAGATACAAGCTAATCACAGAGGTAAAAAGTATATTAATATAATGGTATTGGTTATGCAAAGTTAGGGAATAGGTAATAAAGGTTGGACCTAAGTTTAATTATACCTACATGAACTAGCTGGCAAGACAAACATGGCCGCTACCTGCACTTCGCCACTTTGAACATATCGATCTTGTGTCAATGTGTCTAAAGCAAAGTGCAGGCTACTCCCACTAGCACGCCTCGCTAACTCCCCCTTAACCCCTTAACGACCGGCATTTCAGACCAAAACTTCCACAAAAGACCAGAGCATTTTTAGCTATCACACCATTTAAACAGAAATAGAGCCTTGTTTTTTTTTATTTACCTATCAAAACTATATATATATTTTTAGTAGACAACCCTAAGTATTGATCAAGGCCCATTTTAATATATTTTATGTCACCATTTCACAGCCAAATGCGATCAAGTAAAATAAATCATTAACTTTTTCACAAACTTTAGGATTCTCACTGAAATTATTTACAAACAGCTTGTGGAATCATGACACAAATGGTTGTAAAAGCTTCTCTGGGATCCCCTTTGTTCAGAAATAGCAGACATATGACCTTGCCATTGCTTTTTGCTAAATAGAAAGCCGCTAATTGCAGCAGCAGTGAAGGGGTTAATTAGGTAGCTTGTAAGGTTAATTTTAGCTTTAGTGTAGAGATTAGCCTCCCACCTGACACTTCTCACCCCCTGATCCCTCTCAAACAGCTCTCCCCCCCCCACACTGGTAACCCCATCTTAAGTACTGGCAGACAGCCTGCCAGTATGCCAGTTTTTTTATTTTTTTATTATTAATATTTTCTTAAGGGTAGGATTACCCCCTTACCTTTCCACCTCCCTGATCCCTCCCAAAAAGCTCTCTAACCCTCCCCCTATAACTAGATCCGCCATCTAAGGTACTGGCAGCTGTCTGCCAGTAACCAGTTTTCCAAAATGTGGCAATTATATTTAGTTAAAAAAAAAAAAAAATCTGTAGTGTAGCTGCCCCCACCTCATTTACCCCCCTCCCAGATCACTTTCTCACCCTCTAATCCCACCTCCAATGTATGATTCCCCCTCTCCCTCCTTCCCCTTCCATGTGTAATGCTCGTGGGATATTCCTATATCAGACTAATCATGGCCAGTAGTCTTCTTATCCCATCATCAAGTGGAAAGATAGGAAATATCCCAGAGCAGAGAGAGTTTGTAAAATGAGGTAAGCAGTACTCACAGTAGGCAGGGTAGTCTAGCAGTATAGCAGTTCAGGGGTAAACCAATAGAAGGAACAGGCAGGAGTCAGCAACAAAAGGAAATCCAGCAGTATAACAGTTCAGGGGTAAACCAATAGAAGGACTAGACAGGCAGAGTTCAGTAACTGTATAGCAATCCAACAATTCAGGGGTTAAGCAGGCAAATTGGTCAGACAGGCAGAGTTCAGCAACAGTATAGCAATCCAGCAGTTCAAGGGTTAAGCAGGCAAAGTGGTCAGACAAGCAGAGTTCAGCAACAGTATAGCAATCCAGCACTTTAGGGGTTAAGCAGGCAGAGTGGTCAGACAAGCAGAGTTCAGTAACAATATAGCAATCCAGCACTTTAGGGGTTAAGCAAGCAGAGTGGTCAGACAAGCAGAGTTCAGTAACGATATAGCAATCCAGCACTTTAGGGGTTAAGCAAGCAGAGTGGTCAGACAAGCAGAGTTCAGTAACGATATAGCAATCCAGCACTTTAGGGGTTAAGCAAGTAGAGTGGTCAGACAAGCAGAGTTCAGTAACGATATAGCAATCCAGCACTTTAGGGGTTAAGCAAGCAGAGTGGTCAAACAAGCAGAGTTCAGTAACGATATAGCAACCCAGTTAAAGTAAGTAACACAGCACCCAGGAGCACACACAGAAACACCTATACTTGGGCACAGCTGAGAGTTACTTAGGCACTTACATAGGATAGGATTCGCGCCACAGGAGGGATCCGGACCGGCATCAGAAGACAGGGCTGGTGGTGGTGATGTCTTCACTGTGCTGTAGAAACACTGCTGCATCCCTAGCAACAGGACCGCCTGCGTCTGTGGCAACAGCTACAGCAGAGCGGAGGAGCGGCATGACACCCTGCCGCTCTGAAGGATTTTTTTTTCCAGTAGCATAGAGGTCCCGCCGGCCCACCTACTGCCCCCCTCCATTGATGGGCCGCCTACTCGCATCCCTCCTTACCCTCCCACACCACCAATGATCGGCACCAAAGATGCCCGATGCAGAGAGGTAACGATTCAACTTTATTTCTGCACTGCCCTACTAGTGGGGCATGCAGATATAGCGTGATCTCACTACTTTTAGCGAGATCACGGCAGAGAGAGGCCCAGGACAGCAGTGTCGTACAGGGTATGGCTTACACTCCGCCTGCTCCACCTCGCTACCTCACACTGACTGCCTACACCTACGTCACAGCTAAGCTACACTCCCCTTGCACCGCCCAGCTAACTCCCCCTGACCGCCTACACCTACAACACGCCTAACCTACACACCCTTTAATGCCCAGCTAAGTCCCTAATAATGCCTACACTGACGTCATCTCTAACCTACACTTCCTGGAATGCCCCAGCTAACTGCCTAATGTCAAAAAATAAAAATTTCTAATTAAAGAAAGTATATTTAAAATTATCTTTATTTGAAAAGCAGGAATCTAATCTTGGGAGCCAGCCCATTTTTGGTTCAGCACCTGGGTAGTGCTTGCTGATTGGTGGCTAAATGTAGCCACCAATTATCAAGCGCTAACAAGGGTCCTGAACCAAAAATGGTCTGGCTCTTAAGCTAAGATTTCTGTTTTTTCAAATAAAGATACCAAGAGAATGAAGAAAAAATAATAATAGGAGTAAATTAGAAAGTTGCTTAAAATCACATGCTCTATCTGAATCATGAAGGAAAAAAAATTGGGTTTAGTATCCCTTTAAGACCTACAAATACTAGCTAACAATAATCACCTAATCAACCCCCATACAGGTATGAGGGGCGGTTAGAAAATTAAGGTCTAATAAATGGTAACCATCAATAATCACCTAATCAACCCCCATACAGGTATGGGTGGTGGTTAGGAGATTAAGGCAAGTTTGACTAGGTGAAACCTTTCAGCATGCTTTATGAAATGCTGCTTATAAAATCACAACATAACATTTCAAATCAACAAAAAATATTGGTGCACATCCAACCACTTAAGTCCACTCTTTCATGGCATATTTGTATATGCTTCTGTCTGCCAAATATACTTACATAGCTTCTAATAAGATTGGGATAAACATCTTACAATAATATGAGCTTATATTTGTGCTGCAAAAACAAATATACTTCTATCTGCTAAATATACTTACATAGTTCAAATAAAATTGGGATTAACATCTCATAATAATATTGACTTATATTTATGCTGCAAAAAAAATTTTTGCTTTAAAAAATGCCTTTAAATGAAATGGGCTCTTAGTCACACAATATGATCATATTCTGCTAAGCCAGTCACCACTTACAAGGTGTCCCATAAAGACTGGTCCTACACTAACCAGTTTCCACACTGCAGCAAGTCATGTCTACACAGTGTGAAGCTTTCTAGCTTATTAAGTATATTTATCTGGAACACACCTGGGCTGGGTGGCGTGCAGTAACCAAAGGGGAGGGATTTGGTCAGCTCCCTATTTAAGAAATACAACAAAGGGTTTTTTTG
The DNA here is from genome assembly GCF_027579735.1 of Bombina bombina. Taxonomy (NCBI): domain Eukaryota; kingdom Metazoa; phylum Chordata; class Amphibia; order Anura; family Bombinatoridae; genus Bombina; species Bombina bombina. The sequence goes on from NC_069500.1 coordinate 923,869,923, forward strand.
GTTACGCACACCACAAAAGGACTGTTTAATCTTAACACACATATTGTGGGAGTGCTACCAAAGTGACCAAAACAATTACAAAACAACAAAAAATATTGGTGCACATCCAACCACTTAAGTCCACTCTTTCATGGCATATTTGTATATGCTTCTGTCTGCCAAATATACTTACATAGCTTCTAATAAGATTGGGATAAACATCTCACAATAATAAGAGCTTATATTTATGCTGCAAAAAAAATTTTTGCTTTAAAAAATGCCTTTAAAGGCATTTTTTAAAGCAAAAATTTTTTTGGCAGCATAAATATAAGTCAATATTATTGCGAGATGTTAATCCCAATTTTATTTGAACTATGTAAGTATATTTAGCAGATAGAAGTATATTTGTTTTTGCAGCACAAATATAAGCTCATATTATTGTGAGATGTTTATCCCAATCTTATTAGAAGCTATCGCCTAGATTTAGAGTTCTGCGTTAGCCGTCAAAACCAGCGTTAGGGGCTCCCGCTGGTATTTAGAGTCGTGTAGGTAAAGGTCTAACGCTCACTTTGCAGCCGCGACTTTTCCATACCGCAGATCCCCCTACGTCATTTGCGTATCCTATCTTTTCAATGGGATCTTTCTAACGCTGGTATTTAGAGTCTTGGCTGAAGTGAGCGTTAGAAATCTAACGACAAAACTCCAGCCGCAGAGAAAAGCCAGGAGTTAAGAGCTTTCTGGGCTAACGCCGGTTCATAAAGCTCTTAACTACTGTGCTCTAAAGTACACTAACACCCATAAACTACCTATGTACCCCTAAACCGAGACCCCCCCCACATCGCCGCCACTCTAATAAAAAATTTTAACCCCTAATCTGCCGACCGCACACCGCCGCAACCTACGTTATCCCTATGTACCCCTAATCTGCTGCCCCTAACACCGCCGACCCCTATATTATATTTATTAACCCCTAATCTGCCGCCCCCAACGTCGCCGCCACCTACCTTCAATTATTAACCCCTAATCTGCCGACCGGACCTCACCGCTACTATAATAAAGTTATTAACCCATAATCCGCCTCACTTCCACCTCAAAAACCCTATAATAAATAGTATTAACCCCTAATCTGCCCTCCCTAACATCGCCGACACCTAACTTCAAGTATTAACCCCTAATCTGCCGACCGGACCTCACCGCTACTCTAATAAATGTGTTAACCCCTAAAGCTAAGTCTAACCCTAACCCTAACACCCCCCTAAATTAAATATAATTTTATTCTAACGAAAAAAAAAATTCTTATTAAATAAATTATTCCTATTTAAAGCTAAATACTTACCTGTAAAATAAACCCTAATATAGCTACAATATAAATAATAATTATATTGTAACTATTTTAGGATTAATATTTATTTTACAGGCAACTTTGTATTTATTTTAACCAGGTACAATAGCTATTAAATAGTTAATAACTATTTAATAGCTACCTAGTTAAAATAATTACAAAATTACCTGTAAAATAAATCCTAACCTAAGTTACAATTAAACCTAACACTACACTATCAATAAATAAATTTAATAAACAACCTACAATTATCTACAATTAAACCTAACACTACACTATCAATAAATTAATTACATACAAATACCTACAAATAAATACAATTAAATAAACTAACTAAAGTACAAAAAAAAAGAAAAGAACTGTTACAAAAAATAAAAAAATAATTTACAAACATTATAAAAATATTACAACAATTTTAAGCTAATTACACCTACTCTAAGCCCCCTAATAAAATAACAAAGCCCCCCAAAATAAAAAAATGCCCTACCCTATTCTAAAATAAAAATTGTAAAGCTCTTTTACCTTACCAGTCCTTAAAAGGGCCTTTTGCGGTGCATGCCCCAAAGAATTCTGCTCTTTTGCCTGTAAAAAAAAAAACATACAATACCCCCCCCAACATTACAACCCACCACCCACATACCCCTAATCTAACCCAAACCCCCCTTAAATAAACCTAACACTAAGCCCCTGAAGATCTCCCTACCTTGTCTTCACCATGCCGGGTTTCACCGATCCGTCCAGAAGAGGGTCCGAAGTCTTCATCCAAGCCCAAGCGGGGGCTGAGGAGGTCCATCATCCGGCTGAAGTCTTGATCCAAGCGGGGGCTGAAGAGGTCCATCATCCGGCTGAAGTCTTGATCCAAGCGGGGGCTGAAGAGGTCCATCATCCGGCTGAAGTCTTGATCCAAGCGGTGGCTGAAGAGGTCCATCATCAGGCTGAAGTCTTGATCCAATCGGGGGCTGAAGAGGTCCATCATCCGGCTGAAGTCTTCTATCAAGCGGCATCTTCAATCTTCTTTCTTCCGGCTCCATCTTCATCCCGCTGACGTGGAACATCCATCCTGGCCGACGACTTACCGACGAATGACGGTTCCTTTAAGGGACGTCATCCAAGATGGCGTCCCTCGAATTCCGATTGGCTGATAGGATTCTATCAGCCAATCGGAATTAAGGTAGGAAAATTCTGATTGGCTGATGGAATCAGCCAATCAGATTCAAGTTCAATCCGATTGGCTGATTGGATCAGCCAATCAGATTGAGCTCGCATTCTATTGGCTGATCGGAACAGCCAATAGAATGCGAGCTCAATCTGATTGGCTGATTGGATCAGCCAATCGGATTGAACTTGAATCTGATTGGCTGATTCCATCAGCCAATCAGAATTTTCCTACCTTAATTCCGATTGGCTGATAGAATCCTATCAGCCAATCGGAATTCGAGGGACACCATCTTGGATGACGTCCCTTAAAGGAACCGTCATTCGTCGGGAAGTCGGCGGCCAGGATGGATGTTCCGCGTCGGCGGGATGAAGATGGAGCCGGAAGAAAGAAGATTAAAGATGCCGCTTGATAGAAGACTTCAGCCGGATGATGGACCTCTTCAGCCCCCGCTTGGATCAAGACTTCAGCTGGATGATGGACCTCTTCAGCCCCCGCTTGGGCTTGGATGAAGACTTCGGACCCTCTTCTGGACGGATCGGTGATACCCGGCGTGGTGAAGACAAGGTAGGGAGATCTTCAGGGGCTTAGTGTTAGGTTTATTTAAGGGGGGTTTGGGTTAGATTAGGGGTATGTGGGTGGTGGGTTGTAATGTTGGTGGGGGGGTATTATATGGTTTTTTTTACAGGCAAAAGAGCAGAATTCTTTGGGGCATGCCCTGCAGAAGGCCCTTTTAAGGGCTGGTAAGGTAAAAGAGCTTTTCAATTTTTATTTTAGAATAGGGTAGGGCATTTTTTTATTTTGGGGGGCTTTGTTATTTTATTAGGGGGCTTAGAGTAGGTGTAATTATCTTAAAATTGTTGTAATATTTTTATAATGTTTGTAAATTATTTTTTTATTTTTTGTAACAGTTCTTTTTTTATTTTTTATACTTTAGTTAGTTTATTTAATTGTATTTATTTGTAGGTATTTGTATGTAATTAATTTATTGATAGTGTAGTGTTAGGTTTAATTGTAGATAATTGTAGGTAGTTTATTAAATTTATTTATTGATAGTGTAGTGTTAGGTTTAATTGTAACTTAGGTTAGGATTTATTTTACAGGTAATTTTGTAATTATTTTAACTAGGTAGCTATTAAATAGTTATTAACTATTTAATAGCTATTGTACCTGGTTAAAATAAATACAAAGTTGCCTGTAAAATAAATATTAATCCTAAAATAGCTACAATATAATTATTATTTATATTGTAGCTATATTAGGGTTTATTTTACAGGTAAGTATTTAGCTTTAAATAGGAATAATTTATTTAATAAGATTTAATTTATTTTGTTAGATTTAAATTATATTTAATTTAGGGGGGTGTTAGTATTAGGGTTAGACTTAGCTTTATGGGTTAATACATTTATTAGAGTAGCGGCGAGGTCCGGTCGGCAGATTAGGGGTTAATACTTGAAGTTAGGTGTCGGCGATGTGAGGGAGGGCAGATTAGGGGTTAATACTATTTATTATAGGGTTTTTGAGGCGGGAGTGAGGCGTATTAGGGGTTAATAACTTTATTATGGTAGCGGTGAGGTCCGGTCGGCAGATTAGGGGTTAATAATTGTAGGTAGGTAGCGGCGACGTTGGGGGCGGCAGATTAGGGGTTAATAAATATAATATAGGGGTCGGCGGTGTTAGGGGCAGCAGATTAGGGGTACATAGGGATAACGTAGGTTGCCGCGGTGTACGGAGCGGCAGATTAGGGGTTAATAATAATATGCAGGGGTCAGCGATAGCGGGGGCGGCAGATTAGGGGTTAATAAGTGTAAGGTTAGGGGTGTTTAGACTCGGGGTACATGTTAGGGTGTAAGGTGCAGACTTAGGAAGTGTTTCCCCATAGGAAACAATGGGGCTGCGTTAGGAGCTGAACGCTGCTTTTTTGCATGTGTTAGGTTTTTTTTCAGCTCAAACGGCCCCATTGTTTCCTATGGGGGAATCGTGCACAAGCACGTTTTTGAAGCTGGCCATGTCCGTAAGCACCGCTGGTATTTAGAGTTGCAGTGGCGGTAAATTATGCTCTACGCTCCCTTTTTGGAGCCTAATGCAGCCATTCTGTGAACTCTAAATACCAGCGGTATTTAAAAGGTAAATATAAGTCAATATTATTATGAGATGTTAATCCCAATTTTATTTGAACTATGTAAGTATATTTAGCAGATAGAAGTATATTTGTTTTTGCAGCACAAATATAAGCTCATATTATTCCGAGATGTTTATCCCAATCTTATTAGAAGCTATGTAAGTATATTTGGCAGATAGAAGCATATACAAATATGCCATGAAAGAGTGGACTTAAGTGGTTGGATGTGCACCAATATTTTTTGTTGTTTTGTAATTGTTTTGGTCACTTTGGTAGCACTCCCACAATATGTGTGTTAAGATTAAACAATCCTTTTGTGGTGTGCGTAACCAAAAAACCCCTTTGTTGTATTTCTTAAATAGGGAGCTGACCAAATCCCTCCCCTTTGGTTACTGCACGCCACCCAGCCCAGGTGTGTTCCAGATAAATATACTTAATAAGCTAGAAAGCTTCACACTGTGTAGACATGACTTGCTGCAGTGTGGAAACTGGTTAGTGTAGGACCAGTCTAATATGGGACACCTTGTAAGTGGTGACTGGCTTAGCAGAATATGATCATATTGTGTGACTAAGATCCCATTTCATTTAAAGGCATTTTTTAAAGCTAAAAAAATTTTTGCAGCATAAATATAAGTCAATATTATTGCGAGATGTTAATCCCAATTTTATTTGAACTATGTAAGTATATTTAGCAGATAGAAGTATATTTGTTTTTGCAGCACAAATATAAGCTCATATTATTGTAAGATGTTTATCCCAATCTTATTAGAAGCTATGTAAGTATATTTGGCAGACAGAAGCATATACAAATATGCCATGAAAGAGTGGACTTAAGTGGTTGGCTGTGCACCAATATTTTTTGTTGTTTTGTAATTGTTTTGGTCACTTTGGTAGCACTCCCACAATATGTGTGTTAAGATTAAACAGTCCTTTTGTGGTGTACATAACCAAAAAAAACCTTTGTTGTATAACATTTCAAATGTGTGGGGTTGCTGTGCCTTGGGCCCTTGTGTAGTAAGTTGTCAACTGTCTTCCTCTGGTAGGAAGCAGCTGTTTTCTGGATTACTTTAAAGTCCAAAAAAAACTTTCATGTTTCAAATAGAGCATGTAATAGAGCATTTAAACAACTTTCCAATTTACTTTAATCACCAATTTTGCTTTGTTCTTTTGGTATTCTTAGTTTAAAGCTAAACCTAGGAGGTTCATATGCTAATTTCTAAGACCTTGAAGGCTGCCTCTAATCTAAATTCATTTTAATAGTTTTTCACCACTAGAGGGCATTAGTTCACGTGTTTCATACAGATAACATTGAGCTCATGCACGTGAATTTACCATGGAAACAGCTCTGATTGGCTTAACTGCAAGTCTGTCAAAAGAACTGAAATAAGAGGGCAGTCTGCTGAGGCTTAGATACAAGGTAATCACAGAGGTAAAACGTGTATAATTATAACTGTGTTGGTTATGCAAAACTGGGGAATTGGTAATTAAGGGATAATCTTTTAAAACAACAAAAATTCTGGTGTTGACTGTCCCTTTAATTCAGATGGTGGGTGACATGTGCCATATTAGAAAGTTAAAGGGACATAAAACCTAAAAATTGTATTTCATGATTGAGATAGAGCATACAATATTAAACAACTTTACAATTTACTTCTTTTATCAAATTTTCTTTGTTTTCTTGTTATCCTTTGTTGAAAAGCAGGGATGTAAGCTCAGGAGTGTGCACATGTCTGCAGCACTATATGGCAGAAGTTTTGCAACAATCTTATACATTAACAAGAACACTAGATGGCAGCACTTTTTCCAGTTATGTAGTGCTTCAGACATGTGCACAACACCTACGCACTTTATTTCTTCAACATAGAATAACACGAGAACAAAGCAAATTTAATAATAGAAGTAAATTGGAAACTTTTTTTTAAATTGTATTCTCTACCTGAATAAGGAAATACATATTTGGGTTTTCATGCAAACCCCAAGTGAATTATACATGCACAGAGCTCATGTCATTCTATAGCCAGATCAATATGAAACCAATTTTTTTAGGTGCCCAATCCACTAACCCCTCCCATCCAGGAGACTTCCCTAGCATCTATCCTAAATACATAATATAACATGCATCAGTAAGCTGTCAAGTTTAGAATGGATAATCATATTTATGGCATGTAAATAGTGTTGTTTGCTTTCCATAAATCATTTACTAATTAATAATAAATCTTTGTATAGCAGAAATATTAATCACCAGTTTTCAAAGATCTTAAAATGTAACCCCTTGGTGACTGAGGACGTGTCAGGCACGTCCTAACAAAAAAATACAGTCAAGGACCAAGGACGTGCCTGACACATCCTTCTTGTAATCTGAGTGCTGGAAGCGACCGAGATCGCTTCCAGCTGCTCAAACAGTATTGCAGTGATGCCTCGATGTTGAGGCATCCTGCAATACTGTTCCTGACTGCCGGGCTCCGTTTTGATCTCTCCCACGGAGCGATCACATCCGGTTTCGCTCCACGTGGGGCCCAGCAGTCAAGCAAAGCATCGGAAGCCATCGGACTGGCTTCTGATGCTCTGACTGTATACTGAGTGCCTTGGTGGGTTGAGGCACTCAGTAAGTTATATATTTAATAAAAAAAAAAATATATATATATATATATATATATGTTTATTTATTTAAAAAAAGCCCCATAAAGCCCCATATAGCCCCCATCCCCATGTGGCTTCAAAGATGGCGCTGCCCAGGGCATCATGGGTAGGGTTGCCAGGTGTCGGGTATTAGACCGGACTGTCCGATATTTTACTTTTCTGTCCGGTAATATTTCTGGTAGAAAACCGGACAAAGGGTCAGAATAGCAGGCTAGCAGTGCAGCGTAATCAGACTGTGACACACACGCAGTGGCGGTCGCGGACCTTCCATGGGGAGGCCTGCCGCCCATCACAAGCAACAATATCATATAGGCCAGTGAGTCTCAAATACAAACCGCACCAACACTGCAGTGTCTCTGCTCCAAAACAAGTGTTTTGCACTGTTAGAGACTGAGGCAGGCACACAGCGGTGGTGCAGTTTCCACGGGCCATGACTGTGATATGTTCAGTCAGTCAGAGCGGGGAAGCAGGCAGCTGTCCTTTTTTTGAGAAGCAGCTGACTGATGTAGGTTGGCCTGGGAGGACGTCACATGTGCCGTGTCACGCGGTGCACTTGCAAGCTCAGCCTCCAAGCAGAAGGAAGACTGAACAAGAAGCGGTGCGTTGTCTGGGCTGGAGAAAGAAAGAGAAGGTTGGTAAGTGGCAATAGGCTGAGGCTTGTCATGTTTTTAGGCCAGCTAGCTCACCTGTGACCTGACCTGCTAATTGCTGCACATTTATTTATTTGGATAAGTAGGTGATAATGTACAGTGTTAACTCGCTACAGAAAAAAAGTCTTCTTTCTTCATTCTGTATGTTTATTATTTCCATTTTTCAACAATAAAAAGAAATACTGGGGCTGTCAGGGTCAGGCTGCCTGACACTGATAGCCCCAGTATTTCATTTTATTGTGGAAAAATGGAAATAATAAACATACAGAATGAAGAAAGATTTTCTTCTGTAGTGAGTTAACACTGTACATCATTATATTAGGAATAGCTGGATATCAGCCTCTACTGATGGGTCACTCACTGTCCGTGCCTCATCAGGGTATTGTTAGTTTGCATTCATTGCAATAAGAGCTTACAGTGTAAAGGTCCAATATTCAAAAACTGTCCTCAGAACATAATCCATAGTTATAATTTGATTTACACAGTTCTTAAGTGTCAGTCAAAATAAGTTTAACCCCTTGGTAACAAAGATGTGTTTGTATAGTTTTGTATTTCGTTTGTTAAGCCAGAGATATTGATACAAAATATGCTGTCTGTGTGGTCTGAGACTGAGGCTCTGTATAAACCTGCAGCCTGCCATGCATTGGGATGTTTAACCCACAAGTGTAATTTGGAAACTGATTTGAGTTCACCTCACCAAGAGGTATGTGTTTGCAATATCACCCTCAAAAAAAAAAATATATATATATATATATATTTCCTTAATACTTAAACACTACCCGTAGTGGTAACATCACACATCTGACGAAGCTTCGATTCTAGCCCTGAAGGGGGAGGGGCAAAACGCGTAATGTTTGGAGTTTGGAAATCTGCAACGTGGACTTAGACGCTACTATGGTGGGGCAGCTTTGATTGTAAACGTACAGATAAATCAAGTTCACCAACCTACGGCATAATAGCAAATAAAGACCCACATCGGCACACATCACAGGATCATTGAGGTATTTGGTGGCCCTGAAATGGCACCATTCCTAAGAATCAACAAGTGAAGGTAAGCCGTGCGGTAAAAGCCTTGCAAGGTGGTGGATGCATTTTCATGTCCTCAGGGATAATTACCCTGCTTTGTTGGAAGTCTACATTGGTCCTATTTGATATTTGTGGGACAATACACACCTCTCAATACCGGAGCATGTCTTTATACTCAAATGCCCGGAGTAATTGAGGTTAGGACAGTAAATCTGTCTAGCAGAGCGTATATTCACATTAAGAGCCCGGATTATATCATGGACTGTTCTATGCCAGCTTAGACACATGCTAGCATGTAGGGGGTATATATATTAGATTCAATGTGTTCAGATGGCGCTGAAAAGCTGTGGGGTTTTTTTATTATTAAAAATAGCAGATTATTATCTTCATACTAACCTTTAGTCTACTTCTAAGGATACCTTTATAGTAATAAACTTTAATTGAATCTTATTTTAGATGTTATATAAAAAAGAGGAAATATTCCTTTTAACCAATGTCACTTTCCTAAATAGTGTCTTTATTTAAACAGAATTCCTTTTATAATTGTTTAAAAATTAAACCATATATTTAAAAATGTATTTATTATTCAATTTGTAGTTGCACACAAAATAAATAAAGTACATTCAATACAAAACGTTCCACATTCATTCACTCTATCAACTAACAATTTTTCCAATCGCGATTAAATCAATCAATTTTGCATTAACATATATAGTATTACAACATTAAATTCATACTCTAAGAAGCCAATTTATCTACAGCCTTTGTTAAAAAATGCTGATAAAAAGACCGGGTGTTTTAAACCCTAAAGTTGAGGCAATGTTCTTAAGATAAGCAGCAGTTGCGATGTTGTGTTATACACAACAATAGTCCCAATAACACATAGGCTCGTTACCAGTAACGTGTTGTTAGCCCCTCTCTTAATTTTCAATAGGCTTTTCTGGCTACGAGAAAAAAAACACTCCTTACAGCTTAGCGATGATAAATTTTAAGGTAAAGTCTATGAGCCTTCTCCACCCTGGGAGCTCTCTTACCTCACCTCTCGACCAAAGGTTTCTCTGGGGTGTGAGCTACGATAATTCTCCTCCTGTGTAGTGCCGCACCGATGTGCTCCCCTGTGCTCCCCTCGTCCTGGTCTTCCACGCTGTGCGTGTGACGTCACCCGGTTACCTAATGATACTTGCGCAAGTATAGGAAATCTTATGGTTCTTTATTCCGGCTTGTCAAATCCACACTCTGCTCTTAAGTACAAAGTACGCAGAGCTAACGGAACTTCTTCACCAGTTATCCTTCAACTGGCTCAGCGGTCTATAGATTTTGTAAGCTTGCAAGGTCTGTAAATTAGATCCTTCTCATCACAGATGCACAGTTTCTACGTGTTTCACCCCTCTCAAGGGCTTTCTCAAGATCTTGAGAAAGCCCTAGAGAGGGGTGAAATGCGTAGAAACTGTGCATCTGTGATGAGCGTGGAAGACCCGGACGAGGGGAGCACATCGGTGCGGCACTACACAGGAGGAGAATTATCGTAGCTCACACCCCAGAGAAACCTTTGGTCAAGAGGTGAGGTAAGAGAGCCCCCAGGGTGGAGAAGGCTCATAGACTTTACCTTAAAATTTATCATCGCTAAGCTGTAAGGAGTGTTTTTTTTCTCGTAGCCAGAAAAGCCTATTGAAAATTAAGAGAGGGGCTAACAACACGTTACTGGTAACGAGCCTATGTGTTATTGGGACTATTGTTGTGTATAACACAACATCGCAACTGCTGCTTATCTTAAGAACATTGCCTCAACTTTAGGGTTTAAAACACCCGGTCTTTTTATCAGCATTTTTTAACAAAGGCTGTAGATAAATTGGCTTCTTAGAGTATGAATTTAATGTTGTAATACTATATATGTTAATGCAAAATTGATTGATTTAATAGCGATTGGAAAAATTGTTAGTTGATAGAGTGAATGAATGTGGAACGTTTTGTATTGAATGTACTTTATTTATTTTGTGTGCAACTACAAATTGAATAATAAATACATTTTTAAATATATGGTTTCATTTTTAAACAATTATAAAAGGAATTCTGTTTAAATAAAGACACTATTTAAGAAAGTGGCATTGGTTAAAAGGAATAATTCCTCTTTTTTATATAACATCTAAAATAAGATTCAATTAAAGTTTATTACTATAAAGGTATCCTTAGAAGTAGACTAAAGGTTAGTATGAAGATAATAATCTGCTATTTTTAATAATAAAAAAAACACAACTTTTCAGCGCCATCTGAACACATTAAATCTAACATTACCCTAAAACCTACCTAGGAAGGAGGTAGTAATTAGAGGGCCTCGATCCGATATACAGCATCGCCCGCAAAAGCCGGCGACGCCAAATTTTGCACTGGTTTGGTATCACATATACGGCGTAACCTAGAAGTTACGCTTGTATATTTCTGCCTTCAGCCGTAGTTTTTTGGCCCATAGACAGGTATACCAAACCAGCACAGTTTGGTATCCAATATACAGCGTAAGGACTTACGTGGCGAAAATGGAGAAATCTTACTCCATTTTCACCTCGCCACAAATTGCAGGCGTAGTAAGCCTTACGCTGTGTATTGGAGCCCTGTAACTCCCTAAACTACCTGCAAAATAAAACCTAACACCTAACGCATGCGCAATGTCTATCTACCTGTCAACCGTGATCCCCCGCCGCGATCCCTAATAAAGTATTTAACCCCTAAACCGCCGCTCCCGGACCCCGCCGCCACCTACATTAAATGTATAACCCCCTAATGTGAGCCCCTTACACTGCCGCCACCTACATTACCTACCCCCTAATGTGAGACCCTTACACCGCCGCCACCTACATTACCTACCCCCTAATGTGAGCACCTTACACCGCCGCCACCTACATTACCTACCCCCTAATGTGAGCACCTTACACCGCCGCCAGCTATATTACCTACCCCCTAATGTGAGCTCCTAACCCGCTGCCAGCTATATTAAAATTATTAACCCCTAATCTAATCCCCCTACCCCGCCGCCAGCTATATTAAAATTATTAACCCCTAATCTAATCCCCCTATCCCGCCGCCTGCTATATTAAAATTATTAACCCCTAATCTAATCCCCCTACCCCGCCGCCAGCTATATTAAAATTATTAACCCCTAATCTAATCCCCCTACCCCGCCGCCAGCCTTATTAAATACATTAACCCCTAATTTAATCCCCCTACACCGCAGCCAGCTATATTAAATACATTAACCCCTAATCTAATCCCCCTAAAGTAATCAGCTCTATTTCCAGCCCTTAAAAGGGCCTTTTGCGTGGCATTGCTCCAAAGTAACAGCTCTATTGCCAGCCCTTAAAAGGGCTTTTTGCGGGGCAGTGTCACAAAGTAATCAGCTCGTTTGCCTCTAATCTAATCCCCCTACACCGCCGCCACCTATAATAAATATATTAACCCCTAATCTAATCCCCCTACACCGCTGCCACCTATATTAAATAGATTAACCCCTAATCTGACCCCCCCTACACCGCCGCCACCTATATTAACTATATTAACCCTAATTATATTAGGGTTAATATAGTTATTATATTATATATATTAACTATATTAACCCTAATTATATTAGGGTTAATATAGTTAATATCGTTATTATATTATATATATATATATATTAACTATATTAACCCTATCTAACTCTAACACCCCTAACTTAATTATTATTAAATAAATCTAAATAATATTAATAATATTAACTAAACTATTCCTATTTAAATCTCAATACTTACCTATAAAATAAACCCTAAGATAGCTACAATATAATTACATTGTAGCTATTTTAGGGTTTATATTTATTTTACAGGTAACTTGGTATTTATTTTAACTAGGTACAATAGCTATTAAATAGTTAATAACTATTTAATAGCTACCTAGTTAAAATAATTACCAATTTACCTGTAAAATAAATCCTAACCTAAGTTACAAATACACCTACACTATCAATAAATTAATTAAATAAACTACAAATATCTAAACTAAAATACAATTAAATACACTAAACTAAATAAAAAAAGATTTCAAGATTTTTAAGTTAATTACACCTATTCTAAGCCCCCTAATAAAATAATAAAGCCCCCCAAAATAAAAAAAATTCCCTACCTTATTCTAAATTACAAAAGTTAACAGCTCTATTACCAGCCCTTAAAAGGGCCTTTTGCGGGGCATGCCCCAAAGTAATCAGCTCTTTTGCCTGTAAAAAAAAACATAATACCACCCCCCAACATTACAACCCACCACCCACATACCCCTTCTCTAAACCCACCCAAACCCCCCTTAAAAAAACCTAACACTAAGCCCCAGAAGATCTCCCTACCTTGAGTCATCTTCACCCAGCCGGGCCGAACTCTTCATCCAATCCGGGCGATGTCTTCATCCAAGCGGCAAAGAAGAAGTCTTCCATCCGGGCGATGTCTTCATCCAAGCGGCAAAGAAGAAGTCTTCCATCCCGGCGATGTCTTCATCCAAGCGGCAAAGAAGAGGTCCTCCATCGGGGCGAAGTTTTCCTCCAAGTGGCATCTTCAATCTTCTTTCTTCGGACCTCCGACGCGGAACATCCAGCTGGCCCAACGACTGAACGACGAATGAAGTTTCCTTTAAATGACATCATCCAAGATGGCGTCCCTTGAATTCCGATTGGCTGATAGGATTCTATCAGCCAATCGGAATTAAGGTAAGAAAATCTGATTGGCTGATTCAATCAGCCAATCAGATTCAAGTTCAATCCGATTGGCTGATCCAATCAGCCAATCAGATTGAGCTCGCATTCTATTGGCTGACCGGAACAGCCAATAGAATGCAAGCTCAATCTGATTGGCTGATTGGATCAGCCAATCCGATTGAACTTGAATCTGATTATTCCTACCTTAATTCCGATTGGCTGATAGAATCCTATCAGCCAATCGGAATTCGAGGGACGCCATCTTGGATGACGTCATTTAAAGGAACCTTCATTCATCGGGAGTTCGTCGTGGAGGAAGGATGTTCCGCGTTGGCGGGATGAAGATGGAGCCGGAAGAAAGAAGATTGAAGATGCCGCTTGATAGAAGACTTCAGCCGGATGGAAGACCTCTTCAGCCCCCGCTTGGATGAAGACTTCAGCCGGATGATGGACCTCTTTAGCCCCCGCTTGGATGAAGACTTCAGCCGGATGATGGACCTCTTCAGCCCCCGCTTGGATGAAGACTTCAGCCGGATGATGGACCTCTTCAGCCCCCGCTTGGATCAAGAATTCAGCACGGCTGAGTGAAGACGACTCAAGGTAGGAAGATCTTCAGGGGGGTAGTGTTAGGTTTTTTTAAGGGGGGGTTTGGGTGGGTTAGAGTAGGGGTATGTGGGTGGTGGGTTTTAATGTTGAGGGGGGGTGTATTTTTATTTTACAGGCAAAAGAGCAGAATTCTTTGGGGCATGCCCCGCAAAAGGCCATTTTAAGGGCTGGTAAGGTAATAGAGCTGGTATCTTTTAAATGTAGAATAGGGTAGGGAATTTTTTTATTTTGGGGGGCTTTGTTATTTTATTAGGGGGCTTAGAGTAGGTGTAATTAGCTTAAAATTGTTGTAATCTTTTTATAATGTTTGTAAATTATTTTGTTATTTTTTGTAACTTAGTTCTTTTTTTATTTTTTGTACTTTAGTTAGTGTATTTATTTGTAGGTATTTGTATTTAATTTATTTAATTAATTTATTGATAGTGTAGTGTTAGGTTTAATTGTAACTTAGGTTAGGATTTATTTTACAGGTAATTTTGTATTTATTTTAACTAGGTAGCTATTAAATAGTTATTAACTATTTAATAGCTATTGTACCTGGTTAAAATAAATACAAAGTTGCCTGTAAAATAAATATTAATCCTAAAATAGCTACAATATAATTATTCGTTATATTGTAGCTATATTACGGTTTATTTTACAGGTAAGTATTTAGCTTTAAATAGGAATAATTTATTTAATAAGATTTAATTTATTTCGTTAGAATAAAATTATATTTAACTTAAGGGGGTGTTAGTGTTAGGGTTAGACTTAGCTTTAGGGGTTAATACATTTATTAGAGTAGCGGCGAGGTCTGGTCGGCAGATTAGGGGTTAATACTTGCAGTTAGGTGTCGGCGATGTTAGGGAGGGCAGATTAGGGGTTAATACTATTTATTATAGGGTTTTTGAGGCGGGAGTGAGGCGGATTAGGGGTTAATAACTTTATTATAGTAGCGGTGAGGTCCGGTCGGCAGATTAGGGGTTAATAATTGTAGGTAGGTAGCGGCGACGTTGGGGGGGACAGATTAGGGGGTAATAAATATTATGTAGGGGTCGGCGATGTTAGGGGCAGCAGATTAGGGGTACATAGGGATAAAGTAGGTGGCGGCGGTGTGCGGTCGGCAGATTAGGGGTTAAAAACATTTATTAGAGTGGCGGCGATGTGGGGGGACCTCGGTTTAGGGGTACATAGGTAGTTTATGGGTGTTAGTGTACTTTAGAGCACAGTAGTTAAAGGGACAGTCAACACCAGAATTTTTGTTGTTTAAAAAGATAGATAATCCCTTTATTACCCATTCCCCATTTTTTTGCACAACCAACACTGTTATATTAATACACTTTTTACTTCTGTGACTAACTTGTATCTAAGCATCTTCTGACTGCCCCTAATCACATGACTTTTAGTTATTTTGCATATAGTTGCATTTTAGCCAATTAGTGCAGTGTCTGCCACTAGCCACGGGCGTGATCACAATGCTATCTATATGGCCTACATGAGCTTGCTCTCCCCTGCTGTGAAAAGTAAATAAAATAGAGGCGGCCTTCAAGGGCTTACAAATTATCATATGTGCCTCCCTAGGTTTGCTTTCAACTAGAATACCAAGAGAACAAAGCAAAATTGTTGATAAAAGTAAATTGGAAAGTTGTTTAAAATTACATGCCCTATTTGAAAAATGAAAGTTTTTTTTGGACTTGACTGTCCCTTTAAGAGCTTTATGAACCGGCGTTAGCCCAGAAAGCTCTTAACTCCTGGCTTTTCTTTGCGGCTAGAGTCTTGTCGTTAGATTTCTAACGCTCACTTCAGCCAAGACTCTAAATACCAGCGTTAGAAAGATCCCATTGAAAAGATAGGCTACGCAATTGGCGTAGGGGGATCTGCGGTATGGAAAAGTCGCGGCTAGAAAGTGAGCGTTAGACCCTTTCCTGACTGACTCTAAATACCAGTGGGCGGTAAAAACCAGCGTTAGGACCCCCTAACGCTGGTTTTGACGGCTAACGCAGAATTCTAAATCTAGGCGAATGTAACTATTAGTTATATTGTAGCTAGCTTAGGGTTTATTTTATAGGTAAGAATTGAGTTTTAAATAGGAATTATTTAGGTAATGATAGTAATTTTATTTAGATTTATTTAAATTATATTTGTTAGGGGGTGTTAGGGTTAGACTTAGGTTTAAAGTGTTAATACATTTAGAATAGTGGCGGCGACGTTGGGGACAGCAGATTAGGGGTTAATAAATGTAGGTAGGTGGCGGCGATGTTGGGGGCAGCAGATTAGGGGTTAATAAATATAATGTAGGTTGCGGCGATGTTAGGGGCGGCAGATTAGGGGTTAATAAGTATAATGTAGGTGGCGGCGATGTTAGGGGCAGCAGATTAGGGGTTAATAATATTTAACTAGTGTTTGCGAGGCGGGAGTGCGGCGGTTTAGGGGTTAATATGTTTATTCTAGTGGCGGCGATGTCCGGAGCGGCAGATTAGGGGTTAATAATATTTAACTAGTGTTTGTGATGCGGGAGGGCCTCAGTTTAGGGGTTAATAGGTAGTTTATGGGTGTTGGTGTACTTTTTAGCACTTTAGTTATGAGTTTTATGCTACAGCGTTGCAGTGTAAAACTCATAACTACTGACTTTAGAATGTTACAAATCTTGGAGGTAGAGGGTGTACCGCTCACTTTTTGGCTTCCCAGGACAAACTCGTAATACCGGCGCTATGGAAGTCCCATAGAAAAAAGACTTTACGAACTTTACATAAGTCGTTTTGCGGTAAGGCCAAAAAAGTGTGTGGTGCCCCTAAACCTGCAAGACTCGTAATACCAGCAGTAGTGAAAAAGCAGCGTTAGGACCTGATAACGCTGCTTTTTCAGTTTACCACAAAACTCGTAATCTAGCCGAATGTGTGTGAAAAATAACACAAAAAAAATGACTACCCAAAAGTTTGACAAAGACTGGTGGTTAAATTAATGGATGAAAAGTGTTAAAATATCAGCTTTTCAAATACCCTTGGGTGTCTACTTTTCAAAAAATATATGGTTTGATGGAGGTAAATAACATTGGCCAGCTTCAGAAATGTCGACTCCCAAATAGGACATGACTGCATGATGACAGATGTGAAAATTCCAAGTTGGAAAACTGGAAAGCGCCCCCTAAAAATAAGGCCTTTAGCCCCCTGAGAACCCAACAAACCTAAGCATTTCAGGGAGGCGTGCGTAGCCATGCAGGAATATGTCTGTACTGCAGTGAAGCTCCATAGCCTTTTCTGCTCAACCGGCCCCATTCAGCAACAAAACCAAGTGATCACGATGACCAAACTGACCATCCAACTTCAGAGCAAGTCGGTAGGAGATCTACAATGCCACATCACTGAATGGCAGTAAAAACAGCACAAAAACCGGCAGAGAAAAACAAAGCCCGGTCGCCATCTTGAAAACGGCCTAAACATCAGCAGCTCACAAAACTTTGCTAAACTGGTGGATTATCGACAAGCAACACCCTACACCTGCCCCCGGACCTAATCGGTAAGGTGAGAACGGCTGCACTACACACCCTTTTACGCATACACCAAGCAAAATCAGAAGGCCTCAATACTAGCAATATGCACAACACAATTACACTAAGACATTCGCATAAGTGACAAGCTCTAAACATGTCGTAATGCCTTACATTATTATTATGCTCTATGCACAGAGTTACTCAGAGCCTGATCCCTAATCTAACTCGCTCAATTTTAAACACTCTCCCCTTGTAGAAGGTCTGCCATTTTTTTTAAGGAATGAAACACTCACAAAATTTCTAAACATGTGTGACATACATGGACTCTCTGCTCAAACAATGTACTACCTATAGAAAGGTATAACAACTCAGACAAGGAGACATCAAGAAGAGAGTGGTAACCTTTTATTTAAATCAATGAGATAGGGGGCGCCCTAAAGAATAGCACTAGATTCACTATAAAGCATAAATGTTAATGGTGGATGTGAAGTACAAAGGAGGTCAATACCAATAAGCCATAGGCCAATAAAAATTAACAAATGAAAATTCAGCACAATATAAAGCACAAAATAAAGCACAAAATAAAATACAGCCCAAAATAAAATAAAATAATATAGTAGTGTAAGAAAAGTCTTTGATATAAAGGTGGGTGATGAAGAGGCAGCAATCTGTAGAGGACCTGGCTTGGATCCAAAGAATGATCTAAAAACAGAGAAAAAGACAGATGCGCCACATGGCCCAATATTGTTTGATCCACAGAATTCAATTTCCAGAGCTATATGCTATCAAACTCACAATTGTAAAAGCACTCCAATTAGTGCAGTGGGAGCAGTCTGGGATCTATAACAGTCACCCAGCAGACCGACCTCTTGGGTGGAGATAGATGTTCTGTAGTGAAACACAAAGGGACACAAAGGTGCCTATATGGCCTAGTACAGTCTTATACAAGAAGCAGTAGTATATGTGGTAAGGTATATACTCACAAAAAGTGAAGCATCTCTGTTGATGCTAATCAGACAGGATGGGGTCAATGTAGTCACCCAACAGACTGTATCAAGGCTTCCACAGGAGGCAGACAGCAGAGGTCCGATGGACAATGTTTTGATCCAAATGAGACACAGTAGCAAGCGCCACACGGACGTCAGTTAAAAAATTCCTATAGCGCTTCAATACAAAGCAATGCCGACTATTAAATGATTTCTAATGCGAACGGCCGCAAAAAAGCCAATCACAACATTGAATTAAGGAGCATTACTGACCAATTAGGTCACTGCTCCTCATTCGAACCAAATGTGTTATATGGTTACTATGGCCACAGCACTGACATGCGCATTAGCGCGAGGTGCACGCCATCCAGACACTCTATTGGAGATGAGTAACCACACAAAGTAAGTGATCGAGTTTAGTTAATCTAATAAACTTTTATGTATATAATAATCACTAAGAGCAAACTGGATCATGACATTGAAGGGTACAAACATGTGAAATGAGCTTTATAACATGTGATTTGATTTGTACAATAAATTAAATAGACAAACAGAGAAAACAGAGTAGGAATAATTTGGATCATCAAATTGAAAGGTTTAAATATATGAAATAATGGTCATGTCATATAAACATATAAAAAAGAATAGCTAATTAAGAAATCTGATAAACACTACTTAGATGTTTAATATTGAGTATCTCTGCCATTATGTGTCATACAAATTGTCTTTAGTCCTTACCATACTACCTCTACAAGTTAAGAGGGATATTACAAAGATGTGGAAATTGCAATTATGTGTAATAACACAAATTGGTTTTTTGGTTATACATGTGTATCTCTTATATTTTTTTTACTTTATTATTTTTTATGTGTTTTTTTGTTTCTATTTAACATACTGCATATTAATTGATTTGCTGTCAAAACAAACTTGTAACTAGAACTACTATGATGTCATAAGTCACACCCACTACAGGTGTTAGCAATTATGTTAATTGGTTTGGTTAGGTATATGTAGCAAGTGTTTGGAAACTATTTTATTAAGCCTGAGGAAACAGTCTGTGACTGAGAAACGCGTCGCTGTATTTTAATCTATATCAGTAAAGTTTTATATCTTTTTAACTCAAACACTTGCTACTGTGTCTCATTTGGATCAAAACATTGTCCATCGGACCTCTGCTGTCTGCCTCCTGTGGAAGCCTTGATACAGTCTGTTGGGTGACTACATTGACCCCATCCTGTCTGATTAGCATCAACAGAGATGCTTCACTTTTTGTGAGTATATACCTTACCACATATACTACTGCTTCTTGTATAAGACTGTACTAGGCCATATAGGCACCTTTGTGTCCCTTTGTGTTTCACTACAGAACATCTATCTCCACCCAAGAGGTCGGTCTGCTGGGTGACTGTTATAGATCCCAGACTGCTCCCACTGCACAAATTGGAGTGCTTTTACAATTGTGAGTTTGATAGCATATAGCTCTGGAAATTGAATTCTGTGGATCAAACAATATTGGGCCATGTGGCGCATCTGTCTTTTTCTCTGTTTTTAGATCAACCTTTTATTTATTTTTTTTAAATAATTTTTATTGATTTTCCAACAATATACCAAATAAAACAGAAACATAAACATAAACGTGTCATGTACATGAAATTTCATCTTAAGTTCATTTATCATCGAACATCAATTATTATTTATCTTTTGTCGTTATTCCTTTATCCTATTCCTTTTGTTTATTACAATAAGTGTACAAAAAATACATAGTCACGAGAAAAAATCCTCTAACACATATAAAATCTTAGCAGGACATATCATAGTATACAATATATGCAGTGTATACTTCAAGGCAACCTCGAAATCAACGGAAACAAAACAAAAAAAAAAAAAAAAAAAAACAAAAGGGTCCGCCCTCCTCCAGCAACCCGAACTCCCAGGCCCCCATCCAACCCCCAAGTATCACTCCTGACCTACTACCCATTCTCTGGGGAAGTGACCTGCATGTATATTTGTCAGTATAAATTCCGATTCACGGAATGGTTTTATCATCTTTCTTTGACATGCCGGGGGCAGGGACATAACAAAAGTTTCCCACTTCCGAAAAAAAGTGACTAGATGTACTTCCTGAGGGTAAGGAATATTAAATTGTTCTAGAGTAAATTGATTTAGTAGGGCTTTTTTAAAGTGAGATATTTGGGGTGCATCTCGCGCTTTCCATAGTTTCAGGATGAGAATGCGTCCCGTTAGTATAATTGTATTGATAAGACTATAGTTTTTAATTATGTCTTGATACTTTGTTAGAAAAAAAATATCAATGGGCTTTAATTGATGGTCTAAATGTAGGATTGTATTCATCCAATAAGTTATCTTCTTCCAATATTGGCTAATTTTGGGACAGGCCCACAGGCAATGAAATAGATCCGCCTCTGCTGCCGAGCATCTGGGGCAAAGAATGTTAGTCTTGTGCCATTTAGATAGCAACTTAGGTGTCTGATATCTCAGTAGACCTATTTTAATCTGAGACTCTCTCCATGAGGTTGGAACCCAACTTTGTTGTGTTATCTTGAAACTATCGATAATCGTCTGCTCTTCTATATCTGGGAAATAGAAAGACCATTTTACTGTCATATCCTTGATTTGAATATTAGAAGACATTTGAACTATAAGTGAATATAATGGAGAGATTGCATATACATCAGATGCGTATAAAGTTAGCCTAGTCTGGATATCCCCTAAAGACCAATTATTTCCAAAGCTATAGAGTAATTCTTGAAGGTAATGTCTTATTTGCAAGTAGGCGTAGAACTCGCGTGTCCCCAACTCGAATTTCTGCACTAGTTCTG
This sequence comes from Bombina bombina, assembly GCF_027579735.1. Classification (NCBI taxonomy): domain Eukaryota; kingdom Metazoa; phylum Chordata; class Amphibia; order Anura; family Bombinatoridae; genus Bombina; species Bombina bombina. The sequence goes on from NC_069500.1 coordinate 923,891,447, forward strand.
CGAACGATACTGGCGAGCCCATATTTCCCAGAATCTGCCCTACAAATTTCAATCCTTTTGTCTCCCAATCCTTAAAGATCCGATTAGACAACCCGGGTAAAAAATTAGGGTTACCACATATAGATAAATAGTTCGAGACATGTACAGGACATTCTAGAGTGCTGCATAGTTTCTGCCATGCCATTATGACGTTCTTGAACATAGAGAAATAAAAAATGTTCGATGGTAGTGAAGTCAAGGGGCAATGAAGTAAGGTCTTCAGATAGAAGGGAGCGACCAACTCTGATTCCCAGGAGAAGGAAGAAATTTGGTCCTTTTCCGTTAGCCAGTCTATCGCAGTCCTAGAAATACACGCCAGATTATAAGCCTGAATATTGGGGAGGGCCAGACCCGCTGCCAGCTTGTTATTCATAAGTCGATAGCTTGCTATTCTAGGTTTAGAACCTTTCCATAGAAAGCGCGTGCATACTTTATTATACTTAGTAATCTCTTTTTTGTGCAGAAATAACGGTATATTTTGTAAAATATATAGAAGTTTGGGGAAAATAACTGTTTTAATCAGCATCACACGTGCCGAAAGAGATATGGGTAATCCAACCCACTCCTTCAGTTTTTTACCGCATTGTTCCAGGCAATCTATAAAATTTGCCTTGTACCACTCTGCCGGATTACGCGATAGTCTCAGACCTAAGTAAGAGATTTGTAAAACTTCTAGAAATGGGTGGTCTATAGTGGATGTATGGTCCTTATGTAGCCATAATAATTCTGATTTTGAGGTATTTATCTTATACCCTGATATCTCTCCGAAATCTGAAATAATACCCTGCAAAATTGGCAGTGCTGTACTAAGATTGGATAAAAATAAAAGTAGGTCATCCGCATATAAGAGCAAAATGTGTTTCTCCCCAGCCAACGAAATACCTTCTAGCTCTTGCCGTAATAGTAAAGCCAAAGGTTCTAAACTGATGTTGAATAAAAGAGGGGAGAGAGGGCAACCCTGTCTAGTACCTCTATGTAAAGTCAATCTTTGGGATAAAACATTATTAATGATCAGTGCAGATGTCGGAGCTTTATAGATTAATCTAATATAGTCATTAAATTTACCAGATAAGCCAAATTGTTCAAGGGAAAATAACAAATGTTCCCAATTGACGCGGTCAAATGCCTTTTCTGCATCAACCGTTAGGATTGCTTTATCCATAGTCTTATGCTGATTGGGAAGCGTTTGTCTGTTCCAGTAAGCCTCAATTAATATTAACAATTTACGCATATTTTTTACGGGATTTCGTCCTGGCATAAAACCCGTTTGGTCCTTATGTATTATGCTCCCAATACATGGTTTCAGACGGTTGGCAAGAATGGCGGCTAAGATCTTATAGTCCGTGTTTAGGACAGATATGGGCCGATATGAATTGGGTATCTCGGGGTCTTTGCCCTTTTTCAGAATTAGAGAAATATTCGCGGCAGCGAAATACTGGGAACAGCTAGAATTTTCTGAAAAATAATAGTTAAATAACTTTTCTAGTACTGGTACCACGTGTGACTCTAAAATCCTATAGAATTCAATGGGGAACGCATCAGGTCCGGCCGCTTTATTTAGTTTGGCATGTTTAATTGCGTCTGTTATCTCCTCTTCAGATATAGGTGCGTTTAAAGAGTTCCTCATTTCCTCTGACAGTTTTGGGACCTTTATCCTTTGCCAGAATTCTGTTTGCTTAATTGGATTCGGGGTCTCTGATTTGAATACCTCTTGAAAGTATTCTACGAACACTCGTTCAATATCGGGATGCTTCGTGTAACGTACAGTACCCTGCTTAATTGCAGGAATGGCTTGCCGTGGGGCAGATTTGACCAACCTGGCCAAAAATTTTGCAGACCTTCCTTTATGGCCGCCATACAGTGCTTTCGATCTAATGTCCTCCTGTACGCTGTTTTGTTTTATGTGAATATCACGTACTGTCTTAGCGTTTACATATGTCTCCCAATATTGTTTAATGGGGTTATTAATGTAAACTCTATATGCATTTTTGACTTGATTAGCCATTTGCCTATCAACCTGAGTATATTTCTTTTTCAAAGAGATAGTATAGGATTTTATCTCCCCCCGCAGGACGGCCTTGGAGGCTTCCCAAAATACCTCAATCTTGTCAGAGTAGTTCCTATTATTCTTTGCGTAATCAACCCACTTGGATTGAAGCCAATTTTGAAAACTTACGTTATTATTTAAAAATTTAGGAAAAAGGAAGCGACTAGGACCCGCGTTTCTTACTGCCATATTACATGACAATGAGATGACCGCGTGGTCCGATATTATAATATCTGCAATTTGTGAAGTCCAGTTCCAACCAAGGAGAGAGTCCGAAATCAAAAAGTAGTCTATCCTGGACAGTGCCTGCTGCGCATGTGACATGCATGTGAATGTGCGACTATCCGGGTTCTGTGAACGCCAGATATTGATTAAACCTAATTGTGCACAGAATTTATGAAAAATACGAACCTTCCTACATCTCGCCCGGAGTGATCTTTTTTTCAAATTATCTAGCACGGTATCTGCAATCAAATTAAGGTCACCAGCAATGATTAAATTATTGCCTATAAATTTATGTAGTTTACATGTTAACATACACCAAAAATTATCGTCTATTTGGTTCGGGCCATAAATATTGCATAATACATAATGTGTTTTATTAATTTCAATTTCCACTATTAGAAATCTCCCATCCGGGTCTACATCCACATTATGCAAATGGTAGGTCAGATTTTTATTGAGTAATATGGCTACCCCTCTTTTTCTGGATGGGGGAGGCGCTGCCACAACCTCCCCCACCCATTTGGATTTGAGTTTAGGAAATTCTTGGGGCTTAAGGTGTAGTTCTTGGAGCATAACTATATCAGGCTGGAATCTACCTAGATGTTTAATTATAGATTTGCGTTTCATTGGGGACGTTACGCCACCCACATTCCAAGACAAAAAATTTAATTTACTTCCCATCACATTTTAAACGTGTGTTGCAAGTGAGGCGGATGAGTGCGCCCGGGCGAACGGGTCGGGGAGAGAGGGGAAAAAAAAAAAAAAAAAAAAGGAAAAATAAAATGCTTGAAAAAATAAACATCCTTCTTGCCATAATTCATATGCATAACAATCCCCGTACAGATAGAGAAAATTAAGTATTACTCCCTGCTAATTACTTTATGGGACCCCCTCCTCTCTGCAGAAAGTCTCTGCTTCCACAACATTATTGAGTGTAAGATATTTACCCTCTCTCAGAACTATCAATCTCGCAGGATACATCAATCTAATATTATACTGCCCTTTCTGTAATCTGCCATAAAAGAATGACATGTCTCTTCTTTTAGCTAGGGTTTCTGATGAAAAATCCTGAAAGATTAGCAGTCTGTGAGAGCGAAACACAAAGGGGTTACATTTTCGATAATGTTGTAAGTATAGCATCTTATCCTGAAAATTAAGAAATTTAAATATCACTGGTCTGGGTCTATTTCCCTCATTGTCTTCTCTACGCGCCCCTATCCTATGAGCCCTCTCTATCTGAAAGGGGACAGCAGGAGCCGGAATCTGCAAGGCTTGAGGGAGTGTAATAGACACAAAGGCCATCAAATCCTGAAACTCTGACGTTTCTGGAAGGCCTATCACTTTCAGATTATTTCGTCTTGAGCGATCCTCAAGATCTTCAATCTTAGCTTGTAAAGATGCAATCATTTTTTTATGTGACTCTGTCAAGGGTTCCTGTATGTTAAATCTATCCTCTAAATCCGAAATCCGATTCTCCACTTCCTCCATTCTTGAGGAGAATTGTCTAACTTCTGCAGTAAGATTTGCGATTTCGGATCTTATTTCCACTTTTACAGATTCAAATTGGGGAGTTAATATTTTTGCCACCTCGGCGGCAAACTCAGCCATATTACTGCCCATTAAGGACGGGGAACTTTTATCTAATGTAGCATCAATACTAGAATCCAGCATCCTGCTGCCCCCCCTCTTATCCTTAGGTTTAGGCGGCATAGTGGAGGGAGAGCTCTTTTGGTGCATGTATCTATCCATATACCACTGCTTACTAATAACTAAAAATTAAAGACGAGGGGGGGAATTAATCTAAAGCCAATATAGACTAAAAACTTTAGATGTAAATACTGAATTCCTTTCTTATGTGTTTATAATACTATCTACCTTCAGAGCTTAACATCTGGGGACAGCGATATACATACGCTGTAGCCCAATCACAGACTGAACAAGATGTATTAAACTATCTTAAACAGTTTTTGTCGCTATCACACCTATATAGGCACCACGATACTATGCAATATAGCAAAACACTAACTGAACAGATTGTAATTAAACCCTCTTATACAATTTTTGATGTTAATATATCTATGTGCCTATCTTACGTAGCAACCGTACTATCTGCCTTCAAAACTTTACAAATGGGCGCAGCAATACATATTCAATATACACGAGACACAGGCTGAACAAATTGTAATTATACCTGCTTATATAGCTTTGCTAGTATTCCTTCTGTATGCGTTACTTATGTAGCTATAATACTATCTGCCTTCAAGCTTCTTGACTGGTCACAACAATATGTAAACAAAATAGCACCAACCCAGACTGAGCGGACTGTAGTAAGCTATCTGATGGGCACAGCAATATATATTCAATATAATACAAAACACAGGCTGACCAAATTGTAATTAAACTATCTTATGAAGCTTTGTTAATATTCTATCTATATACCTTACTTATGTAGCTATAATACTATCTGCCTTCAAGCTTTTAGACTGATCACAACAATATGTATACAGGATGGCAAGAACCCAAATTAAACAGATTGTAGTTAAGTTATCTTAAACACCTTTTGTCACTGTTACATCTATATACCTGGATATATTCTAGGGAGTGAAGCTTCTGTGGCGTGGTCGTTTTGGATTTTGTAAGCAACAGAATGTAAATATAAGCCAAAAACTTTAAATGTAACTACTGAATTCCTTTCTTATCTAGTTACGTTACTGTCTATCTGCAGAAGTAAACCTCTAGGCACAGCAATGTGCATACGTTGTAGTCCAAACCCAGACTGCACAGGGTACATTTAAACTATCTTAACAGTTTTTGGCGCTATTATATCTATATAGGCATCTCAACGTTATTCAATGTAGCAAAACACCAACAAATAGACTGGAGACAAACCCACTCACAGTGTTTGATGTTGATATATCTGTGTGCCCCTCCTGTGTAGCAACCGTGCCGTCTGCCCTCAGAACTCCACAGAAGGGCACAGCAACATGTATTCAATATAACACGTGCCACAAGCTGAACAAATTATGATTATTTTATCTTAAGCAACTTGGTTAATATTCCATCTGTATACCTTACTTATGTAGCTATAATACTATCTGCCTTCAAGCTTTTTGATTGGTCACAACAATATGTATACAGAATAGCAAAAACCCAGACTGAACAGATTGTAGTTAAGCTATCTTAAACTCCTTTTGTCATTGTTATCTCTATATACCTGGATATATTCTAAGAAATAAAACTTATATGGCAAAACAAGAGAAGATTTTATACTGTACTAGAGTTAACACTAAAGATCTTATATACACTCTATAGAGCCCTATATCAAAAACTGCTCAGAGTGTTTTCAAACATAGTCGTTTCCCGGCTCAGTCTCAAAGCACCTTAATGTATTGGCACAATAGAATTGGCTGAGGTCACAGTCTTAACCCAGCTTGTTTAGTATTTGAACCGAGCCAGGTCGGGATTATTACAGTGATTTGATCTAAGGCCCAGTCCATGTAAAGTATAACCCCGACAGGGATGGCCTCAGCAGCTGGGAGACAGAAATGTATCAGGGCATGTCATTCCAGCAAAGATGCCGATGTAATTTCTCTGATGCAGTTCTGGATATGTACTATCAAAAAAACTTAGATCAATAGCTCACCAGGAACGATCTGTCCTTACCGGTTTCTGTGTACTCCAGCCGCCTAAGCGGTACTTTGTGCCGGTCTTCTTGCGTCATACACTCAGGCGTGCATGATAGCCACATGAAATTATCTCGGCAGAGCTGTATTATCCAAAGACAATCAGATGCTGTACCAGGATTATTACCCCAAGACACACTACTACACCCGGGAGCAGTGTATGGGACGCTGCATCTGGTAACCGCTCTGCTCCGGAAATGGGTTGTAAGAAGATCCGGAGGGAAAGGAAATCATCCGCCAGCACTGGAAGCCTGTCAGCCCGCACAAACTTTACCAAGCTTCGCGCTCCAGCGCTACTTCATCTGGGGCCACGACAGGTAAAAGCAAACAGACCACCCAGGTCGCCGTTCCAGCTTCTCTTTCCCCAAGCTCGTCAGCAGGCTCTAACCGCGGGAGGCGCGGCGCACCCCTCTGTGCTCCCTCTCCCAGGGCACAGGTGGCAGACATCCAAAACAGAGAAACAGGTATGCAGAGTCCTCAGTGAAGATGCGTAACACACACACCGATTTCAATCTAGGCCAACCGGAGACCAGGCTTTGTGTGTCTGACCGCAAAGCTGAGGGGCTACGTATGTGCAGAAAGTAGGTACCGTGTACTTGTTATCATATTGGCTGTCATGCACAGCCCGTCTCAGCCGTGGGTTAGTTCTATATGTGCGGGACCAGTTGTTGTCTAACCCGACAAAATAAGTGAAACCTGTGCTTCAGCCACCAAGCACAGTCAGGCTGCTTTAGGGGACTCCTGTTGCGGGATCCAAGGATCCAAAATCCGGGCCGGATAGCGTTTCCTCGGCCAAGGATACTTCAGCAAACCGCTGGTAGATAGTATTCTCTCAGGCAGCGTGTACCTGGAGGGGGAGCTAACACCTGTGCTACCTGTGTGCTCCGCCTCCAGCAGGAAGTCTTCCTCCAGATCAACCTTTTATTTAATACAACTCTTAAAGGGATATCAGCCGCATGGGAACCTAAAAAAAAAACATGAAGAACCTACCTTTGTGAATATATCCAGAAATTAAGCCAAACTAGCAAGTATAACTAACTTGGTCTATATCTGCATATGGCAGCAAGGAAATCAAATAGATCATCAAAAAACTAGCAACTTCTAATATCCCACCAGTGAGCTCCTTATTTCATATGCAAGAACAGGATCCACAACCTACATATGGAACTTTCTACTCAATCTGTAAAAATGGCAGCACAGGCCTCCTCCATACTTCCTCAATCCTCTCTTGACCAATTAGCTTTAATCCAAACTAACATAGCTGCCCTCCCATCAAAATCAGACATCGCTGACCTAAAAACCTTTATAAAATATGAAGTATCCTCTCTACGGAAGGATATAAACAAACTAGGGTCAAGAATTGAATGCCTAGAAGAGGAACAAGAAAACCTGGAATCACTGGTCAGCAATAACACCCAACACCTTAACTGCCAAGACACCATTATACACAAGCTACAACTGAAAATTGAGGACCTTAACAACAGGGGTAGACGCAGTAATTTAAGGATAAGAGGAGTCCCAGAGGAATTTACTAAAGAAATCCTGTCTGCATATCTCCTCCAACTTTTCAAACAACTAGACCCCTCTCTGGAACTATCAGAATCTTCCTTTGAAAGGGCTCATAGAGCTCTGTGACCAAGGCAAAACCCAGCAAGCCCTCCTCGAGATATAATCATGAAATTCACCCTGTTTCAACATAAAGAAGCTATTTGGAAACAAGCAAGAACCCAAAATTCTATTTCCTTTCAAGGACAGAACCTCAAAATCTTCCAAGATTTATGTCCAACAACCATCTAAAAAAGACGCTCTCTAAAATTCATAACCTCTAAACTACAAGAAAACAAGATCAGATACTGCTGGAGATTCCCATTCAGTCTTTTAATCCAAACAGACAGCAAAACCGTGGTATACAAAGACATCGAAGACCTCGAGACCCTATCCAAGGGCCTCAACATAACCTTCTCGCCACCACAACAACAGGAACAGGATAACCAGAACACAACTCAAAGACAGCACCCAAAACTTCAAAGCTCACAACGGACTCTAGTATCTAACAGACGAACCAAAGAGCCATCTGTCAAGTGAAGAGACAATATGTCAGGTTGGGTAAGGTCCAGAATCAGACCCAAATGCTAGGGTGAACTCAAAGAACACTCTAGCACACTGAGAATAACCCAGGACGTGACCCCACGACAACTTCTATATAACAACGTACTCACGCAGAGGATCAAGAGGTTCTTGTGGTTCAGAATAGTAGTACTGGGTCTTTTGATAGAAGTAGGAGTGGGGCCAGGAATAGGCTAAGTTAGTTCAGCAGAGTTCGGCAACTTGTAATCAGGCAGTTTAGGGTTAAACAATAGAATAGTCAGTTCAGCAGAGTTTGGCAACTGGTAATCAGGCAGTTCAGCGTTAAACAAGAGAGTAGTCAATTCAGCAGTGTTTGGCAATTTGTAATCAGGCAGTTCAGGGTTAAGCGAGAGTAGACAATTCAGCAGTGTTTGGCAACTTGTAATCAGGCAGTTCAGGCTTAAGCAAGAGAGTAGTCAGTTCAGTAGTTTTTGGCAACTTGTAATCAGGCAGTTTAGGGTTAAGCAAGAGAGTAGTCAGTTCAGCAGAGTTTGGCAACTTGTAATCAGGCAGTTTAGGGTTAACCAATAGAGTAGTCAGTCCATCAGAGTATGGCAACTTGTAATCAGGCAGTTTAGGGTTAACCAATAGAGTAGTCAGTCCAGCAGAGTTTGGCAACTTGTAATCAGGCAGTTTAGGGTTAACCAATAGAGTAGTCAGTCCAGCAGAGTATGACAACTTGTAATCAGGCAGTTTAGGGTTAACCAATAGAGTAGTCAGTCCAGCAGAGTATGGCAACTTGTAATCAGGCAGTTTAGGGTTAAGCAAGAGAGTAGTCAATTCAGCAGTGTTTGGCAACTTGTAATCAGGCAGTTCAGGGTTAAGCAAGAGAGAAGTCGGTTCAGCAAAGATTGGCAACTTGTAATCAGGCAGGTTAGGGTAAATCCGTAGACAAGAGGAAAAAGGGTACTCACAGCCCCAGGAGAAAACAAACGGGCACCGGAAGATCAGGCCGCAGGGCTAAGTAACCCGCCTGACGTCAGCAGAGGAAGACGTCTCAGATTGTACGTAGCGTTGCTAAGCAACGCTATACACAGGCAACAGAGCCGGAAGAACCGAAGAGGAGCGTGATCGTGACACAATACTTCTTTCCTAAGGAGAACATTTATCTAGAAGACTACAAAATCAACTTGAGAAGGTTGTATATTTATTATTTACGCAGAAAACTGCAAAGGCTTACACAGAGTTATAATATAACTTAAAAACATGTGTGTTCGATATATAGTTATACATTAGAAGCACAGTACGTAGATTATAGTTGCAATTAAAAGGTTATGAGCTTCTGGAGTCTTGTAACTCTATTTAATCTCCCATTTTGTTTATACACTTTATACTGTTTAATGAGTTAACTGTTTTTGGGAACATGAGAGAACAAATCTGGGCCTGGCTGTTGTCACGTGAAAACATACCACCTAAAATAATTCCACTCAGTGGAATAAATATCACTCAGAAAAGTATGGGTGTCCTCTACGTGGGGATGGCTATGCTAATGTAACCTACTACTTAAGAGACTGCAACACTGGCTTCGAAGGACTGTACATACAACAAATACGCTAAAGTTGCAAAAGTTTACACACAATCACAATGTTAAAAAGTATAACTGCCATAGCCACCTTCTATTTTTAGGGGTATAATTATGGAATACAAATATAATTGCTGAATTGTGATACCTCAGAGACTTGAATATGTATCTGTTTTCTGTTTTTGTTCATATACTATATACAGTAGAGTAACTTAAATGTTGTTATTGACTAGATATAGTTACTATTATTCTTGATACCTTTGGGAGGTTGCCAAAATTGGGCAACCCTTAGTATCCTTTACCACAAAATCTATAAGAAATAAACTGAAGAATTGAAGGTCATATTAACTTGGTTATTGTGTTCACCCTTATGTGTTTTAACAAGGGCCACAGAGTAGAAAACGCTTCCTCAACAATGTCACTTTTGACAAACCCAATGTTATTGTTTTATGTTTTATATTTTGATACTGTTTCACTATTTTCTTTCTTGCTGTTACATCTGTTAAAAGACACCATACTACACACTAAAACCTCCAATTACTCTCTTGATACTAACTACACACTTCCAATATTTGCAATAGCCTCTATAACACCTCCCTATGTCTAACTCTCAGTATGATACAAAAAACTTAGACTCCATACGAATACAAACAGTAAACTCCAAAGGACTCAACATACCATCAAAAAGATCCCAAGCATTGAGGGAATTTGACAGACATAAGAATGACCTAGCATTTATACAAGAAACACACTTTATTAAAGGTAAAGAACCCATAACCTTCACACTCAAATCTAAAAAACATGGAGTTGGAATTCTAATTAGGAATAATGTCCCATTCAAAGTAATTAAAACACTAAGAGATAGGGAAGGTAGATATATCATCCTAGTGGGGCTGCTCTATGGTAGTCCAGTTACATTGGTCTCCATTTACACCGCAAACTCCAAACAATTATCCTTTATTACATCAGTAACTAACCTTATTCTGGAACATCAAAAAGGGATACTGATAATGTGCTGAGACCTAAATATTCCATTAAACTCCTCATTGGATTGTTCTTCCACAAAGTCTTCAATCCCAACTTCCTATATAACACGTACCAATGCCTATCTAAAAAACCTAACCATTCATGACCTCTGGAGGGTTTCTAACCCATTGAAAAGAGACTATACATTCTACTCCTATCCCCACAAATTATATACTAGGATTACCTACATCCTAACAGATGTAACAGGCTTATCCCTTTTTAAATCCTCACAAATATCTCGCATAACTTGGTCTGACCATGTGTCAGTTATAGGCACTGTAACATGGCCATATAAACCAACTCCAAATTTTATTTGCAGACTTGATGATTATATATTATTAGACCCCCTCAGGGATGCAACAGATTTCCCAATCTATCACAGAATATTTTTCTCATTACACCATTTCACGTGTATCCTCTTTAAATATATGGGAAGCCCACAAATGTGTAATAAGAGGTGAACTTATTGGTATAAAAGCATCCATAATGAAGAAGAATCGCACATATTTATATTCCATATTATCAAATATAGAGTCACTGGAACAACAACATAAACATTCCCCCTCTAATCATACCCTAATAACTGCATTACAATTAGAGCAAGGGAAATTAGCATCCTACTACAACAAAGAACATAAACGACAAACCTTGCGACTACAACAGACACATTACGAGGGCCGTATCAAAACTGGTAGATCCTTAGCACGATATCTTAAACAAAAAGCACGGAAATCATACATCCTATGCATTAAAGACGACAAAAATAGACCAAGCCATATCGAACACATTCAGAGACTATTACCAAAAATTATATAACCTAAATAATCAATCCAATCTAACACCTCAAGCACAGGAAATAAAAACTACAGCAATAAACACTTACTTATCCTCCCTTGACCTCCCCCAAATATCCACCTCTCAAAAAGAACACCTAGAGGAACATTTAACACTAGAAGAAACTAAACTGGCTATTAAAGATCTCCCAATTGGCAAAGACCCAGGCCCTGATGGATTTAGTAACAGATACTATAAACTATTCCAAGAGGAACTATTACCTTACCTCATAGACATTTTTAATTATATAGACGAATCCAAAACACTGTCCTCTAGATCATTAGAAGCCCATATCATATTACTACCTAAACCAAATAATTCAATAGATCATCCATCACATTTTAGACCAATATCACTTTTAAATTCAGACGTAAAAATGTATGTGAAGGTATTGGCAAACCACATAAATTGCATGCTGCCAGACATAATCCATCAGGACCAGGTGGGATTTATCCCAAAATGTGAAGCAAAGACAACACAGTCAGGGCCTTGAACCTCATTCAATTTGCATAAGACAGAGGAATCCCAGGAATCATTCTGTCTATAGACGCAGAAAAGGCCTTTGACCGTGTTGACTTGGAATTTCTACGTTCCACACTCACATATATGGGATTCGGACCCCCACATGTTAAATAGAATATTCTCTCTATACTCTCACCCCAACGCCAAATTATTAACAATTGGAACACTATCAAACTCCTTTACAATAACTAACGGAATCCATCAGGGATGCCCCCTTTCCACACTCTTATTTGCCTGTTTTATTGAAACCATAGCAAACAAAATCAGACAAAATCCACTTATAAAGGGCATATAAATTGGATCACAACCATATATCATGTCTCTCTTTGCGGATTATATACTTTGTTCAATTACTGAACCAGAAACCTCCATTCCCTCCCACCCCTACTACAGGAATTCCAAACCTTTCACTCAATTTATAACTTCAAGATAAATACAGCAAAATCAGAATTATTAAATATAAATTTAGACGAACATACCCTACTTATGGTAAAAAAACTGATCCCCTTTACCTGGTGCCCCCATACACTACATTATTTAAGTATCAAATTAGCGAAGACAACAGAGGAAATCTATACCAGCAACTTCGAACCGATCCAAAAAAATATTATTAGAGACCTTTCGTCATGGTTATCCAAAAAGTTATCATGGTTAGGTAAAATAAATGTCCTTAAAATGAACATATTCCCCAGACTATTATACATCCTCCAATCATTACCGATCCTGTTACCTAAAATATATATATATCAAGTATACAAAAAGCATTCAGTGACTTTGTCTGGAACAGAAGACCTCATAGAATCAATCACAAAATTATGCAAACCCCCAAAACCCAAGGTGGCCTAGGGATACCTAACATAGAGTTATACAGACAAGCTATCTTTTTTACAAAGGATAGCCGTTGACACATACACTACAACCAGAAATGTTTGATACACTTAGAACACTACATTTCCAACACACCCCACTTGGGGAGACTATGCTGGAACACAGTGAAACCCAAAAACATAATGATAAATAGTTCCCCGCTGATAGCAGAAACCTTCCTTATGTGGGAATACATCCTATGCGAACACACAAACTTATAGTCTAAACCCTCCCCTCTAACCTCACTCATAGAAAATGGACAATTCACAATAGGACTTAACGCATTACCTGACTTGCCAAATAAATTTACTCGCGATATTACAATCCACATGCTAACATCTAGGAAAAAGATACTACCACAATCAGTCCTTATAGATAAAGGCTACATATGTTTTCACAACTGGTTTACCTATCACCGAGTACACCATTACATTACCGAACATGAACATTCCAGAAACATGGTTAAACCATTAACAAATTTTGAAAGTTTATGTGTCTGGACCCCACCACTTACCCATACTCTCTCAACTATATACAAAATACTAAATACTATTTCACCTGGCTACATCCCCCTTTCTTAGAAAAATGGAAAGATGAACTGGGAATAATTATCCTTCCACAAACATGCGCCACTATTTTCCAAAATATAACCAAAACATCAATATCACTAACATCAGGGGTGGGCAAGAGGTAGATTGCGGTCTACCAGTGGACCGCACATGAATTTTGAGGTGACCGTCTGGATTTCCAGAGTCTGCATAGTAAGAGAAAGATTTCGCCATCGTAGATGTGTGAGAAATCTCTTACTTATGCAGACTGCTAAACATGAGGCCTATCAGCACACAGGACTCATATCGTGCCTCAGGGGTGTAGCATTACATATATATAACTTACATACGAGTTTCAATAGCTCATGTGATCCTCAGCACCAAACTTCTACTACACAACCATCTTCGCTAGAGACAAGAAGTTTCCGATTGGCTGAGAGCCAAACCCCCCGTACATTATTGGCTTGTCTCGGACTGGTAGATTTCTACGCTGCTACGCACTGATTGGCTACCTGCTCAAGGCCAGGGGAGCTCTACGGCCAATAATGAAGCTAATATGTTTGAGGAGTAAGGAGGGTATTGCCGGATGCTGGAGGGCACAATCACCCCAGAGCCTGAAGTCGGCGATTAGAAGTTATGCAGAAGGTAGGAAACGTCCATAGTCATAGGGATCAAACTAACATGAACTATCTTAGTAACCGCTTGGGCCTTGGAAAACAGAGCTCTGGAAGAGTTATGGCGGGAATGGGCATGGACACTGACTAAGAATTCTATCTGAGGAGTGTGTGGTCTGACAGTGATTGAATCTGATAGTGCTGTATAGCAGACAAACATAAGCAGATCCTATAGCAGACAAACATAAGCAGATCCTATGTAAAGTTTGATCTGCTTATGTCCATCTGCTATACAGCACTGTCAGATTCAAGCACTGTCAGACCACACACTCCTCAGATAGAATTCCAAGTCAGTGTCCACGCCCACTCCCGGTTTAGCTTGTTTACTGCTACTATTGTAGGTGAGACTGACAGGGTTAGCGCAAAACGTGTGTGTACCTGCTCATGTCTATCTTTTAATAAGACATCTGTAATTCATAGATAAGTATAAACTTTGCGTATTGATGTAATGTGGAGAAAAGGGAAGAATGAAAGAAAAGGGAGGGACTGAAGGCTGCTACAAGTGCAATGAATGGATCGCAAAATGAATGACATATGAGCTGACCAATGATGTTGAATCATGGTGCTTTTATTTTTTAGTTAGGTGACCCCGTCACTTGGAATAAAATTTGAGGTAGCCCTTGCCTTACAAAAGTCTGTCCATCCCTGACTAACATTAACAGAAATCAAATTTAAACTCTCACACAGATGGTACCTAACCCCCAGCAAACTTCATCGCCTTTTTCATAATAAATCAGATCAATGTTGGAGATGTGGGCACAAAAGTAGTAACATGGCACATATGTGGTGGTGGTGCAATACGATCCAAAATTTCTGGAGAATGGTTAACAGAAATAGAAACAATATTGGATATTCAATTCAATCTTGATCCCCTGATATGGCTTCTAAATAAGCCCCGTAAAATTAAATACAAACTTATTTAAAATGATTCTATGTCATGGTAAACTGTTAAATACCTATTAGCCAAAAATTGGAAAAGCAAAGAAACCCTAAATCTGACTATGTGAACATGTCGTGTTTCAGAGTTCCTAGAACTAGAAGAATATTACTATATGGAAAATGCCAAAATGGAAGTTTATGCAGAAATGATAAATGCATGTGAATAATACCTTAAAAACAAACCCCACATATCAGGCAATTAGACATAATATCCTTTACTGTAAATACTACCACACCCTGTGGAAACAATACGTATGGGGTAACCCCAAAACATTATCACCTAATAACAAAACTATATCAGTGTAGTTAATAAGTATCAATATTAAATGACAACTATGTTGTCTCAATATAGCAATACATACAGTTCTAGGACAGAATGTAAAACAGCCTTTTCTTATCTTTTCCTTTTCTTTCTTACCTTTAATTCTTCTTACCTTCAACACAAATAAGAAGTTGCTAGTACTTTATTTTTTACTGATTACAAGATTCGTAAAATTCTTATTCAACCAACTTGTAAAGGCTATTTGCCTTAAAGGGACACTGTACCCAAAAATGTAATTTCGTGATTCAGATTGAGCATGAAATTTTAAGCAAATTTCGAATTTACTCCTATTATCAAATTTTCTTCATTCTCTTGGTATCCTTATTTGAAATGCAAGAATGTAAGTTTAGATGCCGGCCCATTTTTGGTGAACAACCTGGGTTGTCCTTGCTGATTGGTGGATAAATTCATCCACCAATAAAAAAGTGCTGTCCAGAGTACTGAAACCAAAAAAAAGCTTAGATGCCTTCTTTTTCAAATAATGATAGCAAAAGAACGAAGAAAAATTTATAATAGGAGTAAATTAGAAAGTTGCTTAAAATTGCATGCTCTTTCTGAATTACAAATGAAAAAATTTGGGTTCGGTGTCCCTTTAATTATAAATGAAGGTTTTTCTGTTTCTATTTCCATGGTGTTTCTGTTAATACCATGTAAAACTTACTGACTAAACTATACAACTGCTGGGGAGCTGCGTCTCCTATATTGTAATATTCAAATTTGTCAAATAAAGTCAGTTTAAAAAAATAAATTAAAAAAATACCAGCATTTCAAATACCCTAGGGTGTAAATGACATTGGCCGGCTTCAGAAATGCCCCAAATAGGACATGGGTGCATGATGACAGATGTGAAAATTCCAAGTTGGAAAACTGGAATGCGTCCCCTAAAAATAAGGCCTTTTAGCCCCCAGAGAACCCGACACACCTATACATGGGTGGTATCACTGTACTCAGGAGATGTTGTTGAACACATATTGGGGTGTTATTTAACAGTAACCCTTAATGCATTCAGTAAATGTATTCTTAAATTGCTATTTTGTCAAAAAATCACCACTTTTTTCAAACTTTGGCATAGATTGGTGGTAAAATGGTTGCATGAAAAGAGTCAAAATACCCCAAGTTTAATACCTTAGTTTGTCTTCTATACATGTGAAGGGTTATTAAGGGATTCCTGACAGATATCAGTGTTACAATGTAAGTATCGATAATTTTGAAAAACAATGGTTTGGAAATAGCAAAGTGCTACCTGTACTTATTGCCCTATAACTTGCAAAAAAAGCAAAGGACATGTAAACATTGTGTATTTCTAAACTCAGGACAACATTTAGAAACTATTTAGCATGGGTGTTTTTTTGGTGGTTGTAGATGTGTAACAGATTTTGGGGGGGTCAAAGTTAGAAAAAGTGTGTTTTTTTTTCATTTTTTTTCATCATATTTTATTAAAAGAAATTATAGTAAATTATAAGATATGATCAAAATAATGTTATCTTTAGAAAGTCCATTTAATGGGGAGCATAAGGGTAAATAGTTAGATACTAGCGGTGGGTATATGGGGCATAGGGGTTAATAGCGACTTGCAGTTAGTATGTGGCAGCATAGGGGTTAATAGTTAGCGATTGGCTGTGGGTATGTGACGGCATAGGGGTTAATAGGATAGATACTTGCGGTGTATGTGGCAGTTAATAGTTTATTGCGGTTGGGAAATGGCGGTTAATAGTTTATTGTGATGGGTATAATAGTTAGCATCTATCTATCTTCTATCTATCTGTAAAATCTGAGTTTAGCATTCTAAATGATTTTCTTGGCCATAAAGCATTATTTTATTTCAAAAATTGGTATGGGGCTTCAAATAAGGACTACTAACAATACAGCAGTGTTTCTACCTCCAGTAACAAAAAGGGGAGACATATTTAAGGTGTAAAAATTAAAACGTTACTGGTACAGCATGCAATTTTAAACAGTTATTCAGCTTTATCTCATTTGCTTCACCCTCTTGGTGTCCTTGGTTGAAGACCATACCTAGGTAGGCTCATTACTGGGAACTAGCTGCTGATTGGTCACTGCACATATATGCCTCTTGTCACTGGCTAACCCAGTGTGTGCAGCTGCTTCTTCCCAAGAGATTGAAGCAAATTTGAAAACTGACGTAAATTGTAACGTTGTTTAACCCCTTAAGGACCACATCACTTTTCCATTTTCTTTGGGACCAGGGTTATTTTTACATTTCTTTGGTGTTTGTGTTTAGCTGTATTTTTCCTCTTACTCATTATTTTACCCACACATATTATATACCATTTTTCTCGCCATTAAATGGACTTTCTAAAGATACCATTATGTTTATCATATCATGTAATTTACTATAAAAAAATATAAAATATGATGAAAAAATGGAAAAAAACACACTTTTTCTAACTTTGACCCCCAAAATATGTTACACATCTACAACCACCAAAAAACAACCAGACTAAATAGTTTCTAAATTTTGTCCTGAGTTTAGAAATACCCAATGTTTACATGTTCTTTGCTTTTTTTGAAAGTAATATGGCAATAAATACAAATAGCACTTTGCTATTTCCAAACCATTTTTTTTTCAAAATTAGAGATAATTACATTGGAACACTGATATCTGTCAGAAATTCCTGAATAACCCTTGATATGTATATATTTTTTTTAGAAGACAACCCAAAGTATTGATCTAGGCTCATTTTGGTATATTTCATGCTACCATTTTACCGCCAAATGCGATCAAATAAATACAATTTTTCACAATTTTAGGTTTCTCACTGAAATTATTTACAAACAGCTTGTGCAATTATGGCACAAATGGTTGTAAAAGCTTCTCTGAGATCCCCTTTGTAGCAGACATATATGGCTTTGGCGTTGCTTTTTGGTAATTAGAAGGCCACTAAATGCCGCTGCGCACCACACTTGTATTATGCCCAGCAGTTAAGGGGTTCATTAGGTAGCTTGTAAGGAGCTTGCAGGGTTAATTTTAGCTTTAGTGTAGAGATGAGCCTCCCACCTGACACATCCCACCCCCTGATCCCTCCCAAAAAGCTCTCTTCCCTCCCCCACCCCACAATTGTCCTCGCCATCTTAAGTACTGGCAGAAAGTCTGCCAGTACTAAAATAAAAGGTGATCTCGCCCCCCTCTGACACACATCCCCCATCGATGGCCACCTCCCTGCAAAGGCTCTCTCTGCATCGGATGGCTAATTTTTTTTATTGCAGGATGCCTCAATATCGAGGCATCACTGTAATAACATGAAAGCGACTGGAAGCAATCAGGATCACTTCCACCGCTTGAAAACACTAACGACGTACAGGGTACGTCCTTAGTCGTTAACGACTGTTTTTGTAGGACGTACCCTGTACGTCGTTGGTCGTTAAGGGATTAAAATTTTATGTTCTATCTGAATCCCATAGGAATTTTTTTAAGTTTAATGTCCCTTTAACCCCTTACTGCCATTAGGACGTTCTATGCCGTCCTAACTGCGCTGGGCTTTAGTTTAGCTTCCTATATGGGATTGTAGGCTGGGGGGGCGTGTCTAGCACAGCCTTAAAGGTACAACTCACTACATGCTCATTCAAACTTAAAGAGACAGGGACACAACCTTTAAAGGGACAGGAAACCCAACATTTTTCTTTCATGATTCAGATAGAGCATGCAATTGTAAACAACATTTTAATTAACTTCTATTATCAATTATTCTTTATTCTCTTGGTATCTCTTGTTGAAAAGCAGGAATGTAAGCTTAGGACCATGCCCATTTCTGGAGCACTATATTGTAGCAGTTCTGCAAGAATGTTATCCATTTGCAAGAGCACTAGATGACTATTTCCTGCCATGTAGTGCTCCAAACACCTACCTAGGTATCTCTTCAACAAAGAATACCACGGGAACAAAGCAAATTTCATAATAGAAGTAAACTGGAAACCTTTTTAAAATTGTATGCTCTGTATTGCTGGTTTTCAAACCTGTCCTTAGGCCTTAGTTAAGCATCTATGATTAAGGCATAAAGCCGAAAGGCGTAAGATGCGTGTTTTACTATCTGCCACATTGATGGAGTGTTTGTTCAAATAAAGTCGTTGAAATTTTAGCTGGAGTGATGGACTTTTTTTTCAATTTTCTGTCTCCCTAACAGGCCAGAATAGCTGAGCAAGAGTACAAGTGAAATCATCAGATGTTTAGTAAACATGGATATTTAACTACTCTCACCCAAGGTAATCCTGAAAAGCT
This sequence comes from Bombina bombina, assembly GCF_027579735.1. NCBI lineage: Eukaryota > Metazoa > Chordata > Amphibia > Anura > Bombinatoridae > Bombina > Bombina bombina. The sequence continues at coordinate 923,911,059 of NC_069500.1, forward strand.
GACCTGTTAGGGAGGTCTGAGGACAGGTTTGAAATCCAGTGCTCTATATGAATCACAAAAGCAAAAAATTGGGGTTTCAAATCCCTTTAAGGAGGCAACTCACACCACACTCAGAGTCTTAAAGGGAGTCGGGACAGATCACAGAATGCAACACAGACAAAACCTTGCACTCTCTTGAAATCTTAAAGGGAGAGACAGATACAATGTGCTGCTCAGTCCCAAAGGGACAGGTAAGCACAGACAAACACATGTGCATTGTATGTGCCTGGTCCTTTAAGACTGAGAGTGTGTGAGGTTGTGTGTGTCGCATACTGTGTTCTGTCCATTTAAAGGGACACTGAACCCAAATTTTTTTTCTTGCATGATTCAGATAGAGCATGCAATTTTAAGCAACTTTCTAATTTACTTCTATTATCAATTTTTCTTCATTCTCTTGCTATCTTTATTTGAAAAAGAAGGCATCTAAGCTAAGGAGCCAGCAATTTTTTGGTTGAGGACAATGGACAGCACTTGTTTATTGGTGCTGTCCAATCAGCAAGGACAACCCAGGTTGTTCACCAAAAATGGGCCGGCATCTAAACTTACATTCTTGCTTTTCAAATAAACATACCAAGAGACTGAAGAAAATTTAATAATAGGAGTAAATTAGAAAGTTGCTTAAAATTGCATGCTCTATCTGAATCACAAAAGAAAAAAATTTGGTTCAGTGTCCCTTTAAGACTGTGTGGTGTGGTTTCTCCCTTCCTGTAGGTTGTGTGTGCCTGTACCTTTAAGACAATTTGAGAGTGTTGTGTCTTGTACCTTTAGGACCTCATTACGAGTGGAGCGCAAAATTACGCTTTCGCTAGTGAGATATTTGCACTCCACTCGTAATACCAGTGCATGCACATGTCTATACTATAATCGCGTTTGTAATGCGTCCGTCGGTGTCGCCAGTATCCTCAAAGCACTCGCAGCCAAAAGAATCGAACTGGATGCAGGGAAGCTGATTGCCCTTTTAAGGGCAGTAAAAGAGCTGAATGCCCTTTTAAGGGCAATGCCCATACAAATGCCTCTTTAGGGGCAATTGGTAGTTTAGGTTTTTTTAGTGTTAGATTTTTTATTTTGGGGGGTTGGTTGGGTGGGGGGGTTTTACTGTTGGGGGTAATTGGTAATTTTTGTAAGTAAAAGAGCTGTTTGACTTAGGGCAATGCCATACAATAGGCCATTTTAAGGGCTATTGGTAGCCTAGTATTAGATTAGGGGGTGTTTTTATTTTGGGGGGATTTTTTTATTTTTATAGGTGTAATAGTTTAGGTTTAAATTTTTTATTTTGGATAGCTTTGTTTATTTTTTTCTGTAATTTAATTTTTTTTATTTTTAGTAAAATTAGCTTGGGGGTTTGGATTTTTTAAACATAGACTTCCCTCTGGGCAGGCTTATCGCCTAGTAAATATAGATGTATATAAGCATATACATATATATTTACAAGGAACACACAGTTCCGATAGACCGCAATGTAAAGGCCCTTTTCAGTGCCATTTTTTTTTCTCACACCCCACACCCGCCACATTTAATCCCTAAAAACCGTTTCACACAGTTTTTTTTTTATTAAAAAAAAAGTATTATTTTAATAATACTTTTAATAATCTTTGGAGCACTATTTTCTACCACGAGCTTGTAGTAGCAATAACCAGCAACTTGTAGTGGCTGGTTATTTACCACGCGCCCGTAAACGGGCGAATTTGCTCGTTTGCGGACACGTAAAAAATTAGTGCTCCACTTGTAATTTAGCTCTTAAAGGGATACTGAATCCAATTTTTTTCTTTCATGATTCAGATAGAGCATGCAATTTTAAGCAACTTTCTAATTGACTTCTGTTATCAATTTTTCTTCGTTCTCTTGGTATCTTTATTTGAAAAAGCAGGAAAGTAATCTTTGGAGCCTGTCCATTTTTGGTTCAGCACCCTAACACTTGCTGATTGGTGGCCACATTTAGCCTCCAATCAGCAAGCACTACCCAGGTGCTGAACCAAAGATGGACCAGCTTGTAAGCTTTACATACCTTCGTTTTCAAATAAAGATACCAAAAGAACAAAGAAAATTTGATAATAGGAGTAAATTAGAAAGTTGTTTAAAATTGCATGCTCTGTCTAAACCACGAAAGAAAAAAATTAGGTTCAGTGTCCCTTTAATGTGCTGTCTTAACATTTTATCAGCAGTATTTCATTGTCTATACAGTTGGTTTAATCTGTGTAAAGTTATACACATAAAAACCTGCTGAAATGTATACAAATATGTAGGCTGAGGGTTTCATACAATGTATCATGTAGGTGAGCAGAGCTCATCTATCGATCTATCTATGATCTATCTAATTTGTCTATCTAATAATTAGATAGATATAAATACAAGAATGAATGATAATCTATCATTCATTCATCTATTTTTCTAATCTACCATTCATGTATCTATCTATCTATCTTTCTATCTATCTATCATATATCTATCAATCTACATATCCATCTATCATCATAAAGTACATATATGGTTAGCATTCAAAAACATTAACAAATACAAAGTGTCAGGCAATGTAAAGTTGACAAATGTATTCCTGCTTTTCTCCCTATCACGTGGTAAATGTGTCTAGGGGAATACAAAAAGCGTTGTCTTTATAACAGCAATGGGATTCTGCATCTCTCTAAACAAATAAGGATATTCTACTAGATTAAAGTAGCTTTACAATCAATAACTGATGCAGAGAATACGTGTTTATGTTTCAGCCGTCAGGATCTACTGACTGTAGTGTAGATTCTGGTGCTAAAGGGTTACAGCTAGGCTGGGGAGGAGGAGTGTTTGTAGGGAGGAGCTGAGGAAGGAGTCCTAGTGTGTATCTGCTTCCTCCTCTGGCTGACACATTGCTGGGGAGTTCCGGGCACTTGTATACAGACCTGAGTGTGTTTCAACAACATCTGTCATACCGACCCTACTGGTAGTCGAAGAGGGCAACTGCTGCAAAGTAAGTGGGTGCTCATTGAGGGCAGCGTGTGGGGGTACACGCCTGCTGCTACTTTATAGGCTGACACACTGTTCCTTCCTATTGTTTAGGTGACATGAGGATAAAACAAGTGTAGAATGAAGAGGTGTGCATGAGACAGGAAGATATCATTCCGTGATCATCAATTAAAAAGTAACTAAGAGGCAAGAAGAAGACAGAGGCTCAAAGCAACCTCTCTATATGGAAGACATGGCAGAGAAACAAGAAATTAAAAGTTGCCAGGATGGAGTGGATGTGCATGGCAATGGTGGCTCTCAGGAGCTGTTGGGTCACCCAGGGAGGGTTTTGAAGACCATTCCTATACCTAATGAGATGAGCTGTCAAGTTAAAAATGAAGAGCAAGATTCCCCTCCAACCTCTCCATTGCCCCCACCCATATTCCTATATCCAGGTGCAAGGAAGCAGAAACCACCTAGAAATGTATCTTCTAACAGCAGTGGGGCAGTATCACACTCTGTGCAGGAGCACACTCATAGGTCTTCCTCCTCCTCATTATCCTCTTCATCATCCTTACCATGCTTCCCAGATCTTCCTTCACCAGAATCAGGGGGGCTCTCCCCATCCTCCTCCCTGCAGCTTATGATGCTGATGATGAATTACACTGGTACTGCAGGAATAGGCAACCACAGCAATGACAAATCCCAGAAAAGTGAGTAATACTAGGATTATTTTATTAGTTTTTGATTTAAAAAAAAAAAAAATGATACACTTGGAGGTGAGATAATAATGTATTTGTATCTATATCAGATGTATAAGGTATACACAGTGTGTACAGAATGTATGTGGGATTGTGGGGTCAGCACATATTTATTTATAGATTGGTGACATATTTTGCAGCACAGTATTATGCTAACAGTCCTTGCTTAAATTTTGAATATCATGTATAAAAATGTACACTTTATATGTAGAAATACAGTGTTTAACCCTCAAGTACCATATAAACTGTTTGTTCCAGTTAGGTTTATACACATTTAAAGGGACAGTAAAGTCAAAATTAAACTTTCAAAATAAGGAACGTTTTATTTGGCTTTTACTGTCCCTTTAAATGCTTTAGATATATATCTAGGCTGTTTCCAATTTATTTCTATTATCAAATTGGCTTTGTTTCCGTGGTATTCTTTGTTGAAGAGATACCTAGGTAGTCTGGAGCACTACATGGCAGGAAATAGGGCTGCCATCTAGTGCTCTTGTAAATGGATAACATTCTTACAAAACTGCTGCCAAATAGTGTTCCTAACACATGTACGCTGCTAAACATTTTTCAACAAGAAAAACCAAGAGAACAAAAAAAATAAAGTTGTTTACAATTTCTTGCTCTATCTGAGTCATGAAAGAAAATTTGGGGTTTCATGTTCCATTAAGTCGTGCACACTCCTGAGCCTACCTAGTAGATATGATCTTCAAACAATAATAACGAGAACAAACTAAATTTACTAATAGAAGTAAATTAGAATTTTTTAATTGCATGCCCTTTCTGAATGATGAAAGTATCATTTTGATTAGACTGTCACTTTGATTTTCACTTTCATGTTCTTTTAGGGGATGAACAGCATTCAGTTATAATAGAGGTATACATGACTAATGAGATTACAGAACACGTAGATGGAAAGGGGGAAAGACAAACATCTAATATATGATGAATTGGAAATTGGAGATGTTACTCATGTAATATGTGAGGTGTAACAATAATGCTGACACCTAGTGGACTCCTATCAATTAACTACATGAAAGCTGTAATTCTCTTTAATTGTGTTGTATGATAGAAATCATCTAAATATTAAAGTGACATTGAAGTATAAATATATATCATTTTTTTTTAGCAAATTAATTTTTCTCATTTTGTTTAACCACTGCTAAGGGAATTAAAGGGACAAAAAGTGCATAAAGAAAATGCTCTAATGTGTTAGATTTTGTGTTTAACCCCTGCAAAGGGAGGTACGTGAAATGGATTTGGGGTTTAATGTCCCTTTAATGCACAAGAGGTTTTAAGAATTTTGTTGAATTTTATTGGGTTCTACTGCAGGAGCCACTGGCATCCTAAAATAAGGCCACAGCGCCCTGGTTAGGAGTTCTCAAGACACCCATGGGTGCCTGCTTCCAACTGCCATCAGCCACACCTTGCAGCTGGGAAATACAAATCTAACATATTATTGTGTTATATAACATCTATCTATCCATTTAATCTATCTAATTTATCTTTTTATATCATAGGGATGGCCAAAAGTGTCTGACTTTTTAATTTATGGGCTGGCTCCTAGATTTGAACAGATTTGGTCTACTTGATGAAACCCTACTTACCCTCACCACAATACTCAAATTAGATATCTAATTTAAATGACATTAAAGTGACGGTCTACACCAGAATTTTTATTGTTTAAAAAGATAATCCCTTTATTACCCATTACCTAGTTTTGCATAACCAACACAGTTATATAAATATACTTTTTACCTCTGTGATTACCTTGTATCTAAGCCTCTGCAAACTGCCCCCTTATTTCAGTTCTTTTGACAGACATCCATTTTAGCCAATCAGAGCTGGCTCACTGGAACTCCGTGTGCATGAGCACAGTGTTAGCTATATGACACACATGAACTAACACCCTCTAGTGGTGAAAACCGTCAAAATGCCCTGAGAGAAGAGGCGGCCTTCAAGGTCTTAGAACTTAGCATTACCTCCTAGGTTTAGCTTTCAACTAAGAATACCAAAAGAACAAAGGAAAATTGGTGATAAAAGTAAATTGGAAAATTGTTTAAAATGACATGCCCTATCTGAATCATGAAAGTTTATTTTGGACTAGACTGTCCCTTTAAATGCAAAGGATACATTTTTTTTTTCATACTAAAAAAACAAACAAACTTAGCAGTGCCTACTTTTCTTGTCATTTAACACTGAAATGAGAATTGGAGTTTTTTCACTACCCTCCGTGAGACTGGAGTGCGTTACAGATAATGAAAAATCTGGAGCCTTCTACATGCTGCACATTGATTGCTTGATTAATATAACCGTTTATATATGTCCCTAATTTGCCATAGCAAAAGAGCTGTGATGAAGCTTTTTAAAGGGACATTAAGCACTTTGAGATGGTAATATGAAATGATAAATCGCGCGTGTGTGTGTGTGTATATATATATATATACATATATATATATATATATATATATATATATATATATATATATATATATATATATATATATATAAAATCTCTGCAATATACTTTCATTATTTTTGTTGTTCCCTTTTCCTGTAATTCCATTCTGATATTGTGAGCTTTTCAGTTCCTGTTAGAAATGAAAGTGCAGAACACGGTTATATTCTACACAGCGATTGGCTGCACACTCTAGTGACCTATTTATAACTGTCGCTAATTGGCCACAGCAAACAAGGTAATCTAAGTTACAACATGGCAGCTCCCATTGTTTTATAGACACTAAAACTAAAACTTATTTTCTCAATATTTAAACAGCTAATTAAACTAAAAAAATACTGTAAATGTACATGTTATTCTTGTACTAATCTTTTCTTTGAATGTCTCATTTTATCTAGCATTTATTTAGTGTTTAATATCCCTTTAAGGAGTATGGCCCTGGACAGCAAAACAACACAAATGTTGCCAACAAAATCAGAGTTTTAAAGTTTTTTAAAAACATGTATTTTGTATGCAGATTGTTTGATATGAAGAAATTATTTTCTGTAAATAATATCTTATAATGGATCACGTTAGTTCTTAAAGGGACAGTCTACAGCAGAATATTTGTTTTAAAAGATAGATAATCCATTTATTACCCATTCCCTAGTTTTGCATAACCAAGTTATATTAATACACTGTTTACCTCTGTGATTACCTTGTATCTAAGCCTCTGTAGACTGCCCCCTTTTCTCAGTGCTTTTTACAGACTTGCACTTTAGCCAATCAGTGCTGGCTTCTAGGAACTCCCACGTGCGTGAGCACATTGTTATCTTAATGAAACACATGAACTAACACACTCTACTAGTGGTTGAAAACTGTCAAAATGCCCTGAGATGAGATGCGGCCTTCAAGGGCTTAGAAATTAGCATATGAACCTCCTAGGTTTAGCTTTTAACTAAGAATATCAAGAGAACAAAGCAAAATTGGTGATAGATGTAAATTTAAAAATTGTTTAAAATTACATGCCCTATCTGAATAATGTTTGATTTGGACTAGACTGTCCCTTTAACATCTTCTCCAGATATTCAGTAAGAATTATTGCCTAATTTTGTGACTCTGTTCTGGTTAATACATTTCTCCATTACTCCATAGATGTGAACTATTTCTAAATCTTTGGGCAATATAAAAGACTATACTATACACATTATATCGTTTAGAATAATTTATGTTGATAAAAAGTATGATTTAAAATCCACTAGGAAAAAACTCACTTATATAAACAGTCTTTGTCCAGAAATAGTGCAGCAATTTCACAAGATAAATGTTCATATGGGAATGAAGCTAGGCTTGTAGCCTGTTCTATGGGTTAGCTCCAACTCAAACTGCGGCCTTTTGTAACCTCTGAAGTAATACAGTATTGATGTACCGGGCAATTCTCTTCAAGAGCTGTGTACAGGTATCCATAGATTTACATTACCTGTAGAGGAATAGTCAATTAAAGGACCAGTCAACACTGTACATTTGCATAATCAACAAATGCAAGATAACAAGACAATGCAATAGCACTTAGTCTGAACTTCAAATGAGTAGTAGATTTTTTTTTTTCTGACAATTTTAAAAGTTATGTCTTTTTCCACTCCCCCTGTAACATGTGACAGCAATCAGCCAATCACAAATGCATACATGTACCATGTGACAGCCATCAGCCATTCACAAATGCATACACACTTATTCTTGCACATGCTCAGTAGGAGATGGTGACTCAAAAAGTTTAAATATAAAAAGACTGTGCACATTTTGTTAATGGAAGTAAATTAGAAAGTTGTTTAAAATTGCTGCTCTATCTGAATAATGAAAGTTTAATTTTGATTGAGTGTGCTAGTGACCATTTGTGATTTTATCTGTTCATACAGTATAAAGTAATGGTAAATCCAAGCTCATAACAAATGCTAGGATTTACCATCACTAAAAATAAACATTAGTTTCTGTCATTGTTTCCTAAAAACGTCTGTTAAACTCACCCTATCTGTGCAGCAAGTTTATTGCTAACTCATCGCATCCGGCCCCCTACAGCACAGTGCTTTCTCCAACGAGGTGATGTGTACACCCCTATAGCAATAGCTGTGCTAGGATGTCAGTTGACACGCACGGCTATTGGTTTATAGGTGTAAACGTCCCCTCCATTGAAGAAAGCGATGTGCTATGGGCCGCCAGAGGCACTGAGTTAGTGATATACTTTTCTCACTAATATATCACTTATTTTTAGTGATGGTAAATCCTAGTGTTTGTTATATGCTTGGGTTTGCAATCACTTAAAGCAACAGATTTGTACACCGTAAATGCACAATTCATATTAGAATTACAGGGTATTTTGTGGTTGGGCTGTCATTTTGGATGGAACTGTCATACTTCCACCATCATGTTCAGAGCATTTATAAATAGTACATTTACATCATCCTGTGACTTGATCTAAGCAAAGGAACTACAATTCCCATCATGCCACACGTGATTCAAAGAGTATTATTGGCGGCTGCAGTAGCATGGTGCAGCACATTGTGAGGCTACTTTATTTACTCCCATGTGTCTAGGGCATTCAGAGCGTGCACTTTTAACCCCTTTAAAGGGACAGTCAAGTCCCAAAAAAACTTACATGATTTAAATAGGGCATGCAATTTTAAACAACTTCCAAATTTACTTTTATCACCAATTTTGCTTTGTTCTTTTGTTATTCTTAGTTGAAAGCTAAACCTAGGAGGTTCATATGCTAATTTCTTAGACCTTGAAGACTGCCTCTAATCTGAATGCATTTTGACCACTAGAGAGCATTAGTTCATGTGTTTCATATAGATAACATTGAGCTCATACACGTGAAGTGACCTAGGAGTGAGCACTGATTGGCTAAAATGCAAGTCTGTCAAAAGAACTGAAATAAGGAGGCAGTTTGCAGAGGCTTAGATACAAGGTAATTACAGAGGAAAAAAGTGTATTATTATAACTGTTGGTTATGCAAAACTGGGGAATAGGTAAAAAAAGGGATTATCTTTCTTTTTATACAACAAAAATTCTGGTGTTGGCTGTCCCTTTAATACAAAAGACGACACATGGTCATCATCCGCAAAATGTATTTAAGAGAACTGGATAAGAGTATAAGCATTCAAACCCCTCGATCTCAGCTCCCTAAAGCCATAGAAACACCCAGGACCCACTGTTTGAAAGGCTCTTTCAAACAGTGTGTGTCTTTGGGATTCACATTTTAAGCACAAATTTATAAAAAAAAAAAAAAAAAAAAAAGAAAAAACACTTTTAAACAGACATTACACTAATAAAAGGCCATCAAAAAAACCTAAAGTTCCCCAGGAACCCTTGTTTTAAAGCCCAGAAGCCCCTGTTTAAATAAAAAAACTGAATAAGTTTTAATAGCCAGGTTATCACTAAAGTAATAGTGATCATCCGGCATTAATAAATGTCCCTTTATTTAAATAGAGGCTCATGTGAGTCCCTATGTGCAGATCAAAGTTTTATATAAGTATACAGAAAGGCCCTTATTAATATGAATATAACCCCCTCTTTTTACTATAGAGTTTAGGGGGGAAACATAGCCTGCAGTGGGGTATACATGAGAGTTGCTTCTAAACCCCCTCTTTTTACTATAGAGTTTAGGGGGAAAACATAGCCTGTAGTAGGGCATAAATGAGAGTTGCTTCTAAACCCCATCTTTTTACTATAGAGTTTAGGGGGAAAACATAGCCTGTAGTAGGGCATAAATGAGAGTTGCTTCTAAACCCCCTCTTTTTACTATAGAGTTTAGGGGGGATATGTGTTTCTCACTGAACAAATAGCCTGTAGTAGGGCATAAATGAGAGTTGCTTCTAAACCCCCTCTTTTTACTATAGAGTTTAGGGGGATATGTGTTTCTCACTGAACAAATAGCCTGTAGTAGGGCATAAATGAGAGTTGCTTCTAAAAATGTCAAAACAGCTCAGCACGGGTTTGGAAATGGGTCAGCAGTTAGAAGTTTAAGAAACTTTTTTTTTTTAAATTGACTTCAATTTCCTTTTTGAAAAGCATACCTAGGTATGCTAATGAGCAGCGCTACTGGGAGCTAAATAGTGATTGGCGGCTACACAAATATGCCTAATCTCACCAGATGTGTTGAGCTAGCTTCAAGTAGTGCATTGCTGCTCTGGAGCTGACTTTATGTGTTCTACCCGTTTGCAGGTATCAGTTAAAGGATTAAAAGAGGCTGCACACTGGGTTGGTACTAGGCTGTTCTTATTGAGCTGTGTTTGCTCTCATATATAACTGATCTCTTATTGTGCTTGTAAAGCTTTTCATTGTATCATGTTGTATTACTTTATATTTTGGCACGTCTGGAATGTCTCCTTAAAATGTATATCTTTTTTTTTTTTTTTTTTTTTTTTTTGCATGGTACATTTTTCCAAACAATTCAAAAAGGAGAGATGGAAGCTTGTCACCCTAGCCAGGTCTGCTTCAAAATAAAGTCAAGTAGTTTGTGTTTGTTATGTTTTAAAAAAGAACAATGTTTGGGAGCTTCCATGTAAGGAAATCTATTATTTCATAGGACTCATATAGAGCGTATATATTCAGAGAATGATGAGGAACAACATCATATGAGTACATATATATTGTCTCTAGTACTGTTCCATAACTAAAGGTTATGAGTATGCAGAAGTATTCAAGTAGGACACATCAAACATACAATTATTTTACTCTCCAGCTTCATTTGTATATTGGCTTGTGAGTTGAGGGATACTGTTTGGGCCTTTGTGTAAAAAGTTCATTTTGGTATTGATTTGAGAATGTGTTTTCCTTTATTTGCTGTTTAATTTCCCTGCTAATTTGTCTCAGGGGTACCACTAGGACAGCCAGGACTCTGGCTCAGAAAACCTCTCGTAAGGATTACTGATCTGTAAATGAAAATGCAACTGAAGCACAAAATCTCTAACTAGCACTAAAGAATCCTATAAACAGTGTTTCATTTTATCATTTACTAGTGGGAACAAAAATTGAAACTATTAAAATATGTTACTACTTTATTTTTTTATAGTGGCTGTTTATTACACTTTCCCGTTCTTTTACATCTGTAGTTTAGTAGTGGTCTTAAAGGGACACTGAACCCAAATTTTTTATTTTCTAATTCAGAAAGAGCATACAATTTTAAGCAACTTTCTAATTTGCTCCTATTATCAATTTTTCTTCATTCTCTTGCTATCTTTATTTGAAAAAGAAGGCATCTAAGCTTTTTTTGGTTTCAGTACTCTGGACAGCACTTTTTTTATTGGTGGATGAATTTATCCACCAATCAGCAAGGACAACCCAGGTTGTTCACCAAAAATGGGCCAGCATCTAAACTTACATTTGTGCATTTCAAATAAAGATACCAAGAGAATGAAGAACATTTGATTATAGGAGTAAATTAGAAAGTTGCTTAAAATTTCATGCTCAATCTGAATCACGAAAGAAAAAAATTTGTGTACAGTGTCCCTTCATCCTTTTAGCGCTATCATGGCGTTGTATTCCGTCTGTCCTGAAGCCAACGGCGCTTCCTGGATGTTATAGCGGTCTAGAGGGCATGCCTAGTGTCATAGGGACGCCCCCCTGACCCGATCCCATAATTGAAATCTCGCATTCGCGTGCACGATCGCAAGATTTCAATTTGTCTGCATCAGGACATTATGACCCTGTCATGAAATGGTTATATTATTTGCTGCACAGATGCAGGTTCTTCAATTTGTGTTACTGACCTAGATGTTGTTAAAGGACATAGAGGTTAGTGTTCTCAGTAGATCACCAGAATTGTGCATTTGTAGATCAAGATTTAAAGGAACATTAAACACTTTGAGATGGTAATATACAATGATAAATTGTATATATAAATAAAACTCTGCAATATACTTTTTATTATTTAGTTTGTCACATTTTCCTGTAATTCCATTCTGAAATTGTGAGCATTTCAGTTCCTTTTAGAAATATAAGTGCAGAGCACACTTGCACACTCTAGTGACCTATTTATAACTGTCCCTAATTGGCCACAACAGAGAAGGTAACCTAAGTTACAACATGGCAGCTCCCATTGTTTTATAGACATTAAAACTTTACACTTATTTTGTCAATATTTAAACAGCTAATTAAACTTTAAAAACTATATCTACATGTTCTTCTCAGACTAATCTTTTCTTTGAATGTATAATTCTATCTAGCACTTAGTGTTTAATATCCGTTTAACATATCACTATTTATTGTTAGTATTTGCATTAGGCTTAGATTTGCCCTAGTTGAGAGCAGCACAACAGTTTAAATATTACTTTCTGACAGTAAATCATAGGCAAGACAAAGCCAGTTTTTTGTGGTCTAACCAGTTCAGAACCACGTCAGACGGTCATGGTCTATAAAGGAACAGTAACATTTAAATTTTCCCAGTAAATACTAGAAAAGCTTGTATTTTAGTTCCATTTTGGGTGTTCCATGCAATATTTTTGTACTTTCCAGACAGGCAGGCAGTACATATGATGTGTACCGCCCACATCATAGACCATAATAAGAGTATGGTGCCAAACTTCAACGTTACGTTATTCATTTCTGAAAGTACCAGAAGGGAGTGCTGAAATATAACTTATTCTTGTATTCATGTAGTAAAGTTACTAATATCCTTCAGTGCTTTAAAATAATTGTAGGAAAAATGGTTCAGCAACCCTTTAAAGACCATGTTGACATGTATATACATACACAGGCATATATCTTTAGGAGACCAACAATATATATGATGTGAAATTAAATTTGAAATGATTTTTTGTTTTTAGATTTTTGTTGTTTGTTAACATGCTTCATGTGGAGGTATCCTGTATTGATCAAGCTTTTACCTTATTATAATAATGATTTTCAAACATATTACACACACATTTAAAGGGCCATAATAGTAAAAAATTTACATGCTTTAATTTGTTAGAGCATATAATTTTAAGACTTATGACCCTGCACTACTGTGTGTCTAACCCCACAAAGGGATTAAACACATAGTAGAAGCACTGCTGGTCCAGATTGGAAGCCACCACTAATCCATTTAGAACTTGAACTGCTGAGTGGATCCTGAGTGGTACTTCTATGTGTGTAACCCCTTTTGCGGTTTAAACACACATCTGTGGGTGGTTTCCAATAAAATGTCCTTGCGCAGAGGCCAAACTCCTGGAGTAATCTTTTGACAACTCAGAGAAAACCTGCCTTTTGAGTCCTCATGACCTTGCAGTGCTGTACTCTCCGTCTTGATAGAAATACCCTACTGTAGTTACTTTGCCAGATTCAACATGATGCTTAAAGGGAGAGTAAAGTCAAGATTAAACTTAAAGGGACAGTCTTGTCAAAATTAAACTTTCATGATTCAGATAGGGCATGCAATTTTAAACAACTTTCCGATTTACTTTAACATCAAATTTGCTTTGTTCTCTTGGTATTCTTTGTTGAAAGCTAAACCTAAGTAGGCTCATATGCTAATTTCTAAGCCCTTGAAGAGCGCCTCTTATCTCAGTGCATTTTGACAGTTTTTCACAGTGCCACTAGTTCATGTGTGCAATATAGATAAAATTGTACTCACTCCCATGGAGTTATTTATGAGTCAGTACTGTTTGGCTAAAATTAAAGTCTGTCAAAAGAACTGATATGAGGCGAGTCTGCAAAGGCTTATATTTAATCTATATAGATGGAATGTAATCACAGAGGTAAAATGTATATTGGTTATGCAAAACTGGGGAATGGGTAATAAAGGGATTATCTATCTTTTTAAAAAAATTAAATTTTGGAGTAGACTGTCCCTTTTTTTAAATGGATTTGATGGTTCATGAAGTTTTAAACAAATTTCCAATTTACTTCTGTTTTCTTGGTATCCTTTTATAAAGAGCAATTGTATGTGAACTCAGGAGCATGCATGTGTCTTAAGTCATTTGGCAGCTGTGTTTGCAACATTGTTTAAAGCAATGCTATACATAGTTGCAAATACTGCTGGCATAGACTGCTAAATGCATGCGGACGCTCCCGAGCTCCTATCGGTATACCTAGATTTACTCTTTAACAAAGGATACCAGAAGAACAAAGCACGTTATGATAATAAAAGTAACTTGGAAATTTGTTTAAAATTGCATGTTCTAGCTGAATCATGAAAGTTTAATTTTGACTTTACACTGCATCTGTGTATACTCAGATGAATCAGATATTCAAGAAATGTCCCTGGAAAGGCTGTAGTTGGATGAACCATGACAATTTTCAGCCTAATGTTTATAACCGTACAGGGACATTACATTTAAAAAGTAATTTCCCATAGAGGGCTTTATGAAAAAAAAGCACAACAAAAAAAGAGAGTATTTTAAATGTATCACAGAGCTTCCCTGTCAATCAGCCAATGAGCAATATTAATAAAATGATGTTAGTTGCACTTCCTGTTATTTTTAAAAATTTAGTTTTTTTTAAAGTGAAGCTGAATGATTAAATCACTATTTTACTTCCACTGTGTATCCATATTGGTGTTTTGCTGTCTACATGGTATACACATAGCAAGCGCCTGAAACGTTGTATTTTGTTTCTCTGGCCCACATGGAAAGAATAAAGGTCTTTTTTTGCCAAATTGGATACTGGAATAATTGTGTTATTGTCTGGATGAGAGGACCTGGCAAGTCTGACATTCCGTGCCCCAATCAAGAGAAGGTCTGCTGTTTTCCAACTAAGTTTGAAGTACTCACAAGTGAGGCAGCACCCTGATGTGCTGTTGGAAACAGACTGGGAGATAAGTGTCCTAGCCTGAGGAAATGGCTCCAGTAGCTGAGGAACGTGTTGAGTTATTGCTCCACACCGAGAGAGTTACAATATATTTCCTCACATTTTTAATATGTTGTGCTGTTGGTTTTAACTGGGACTGTACACAAGTCATTTCCTCTTATTTGACTTCTGGAGTATCGGTGGGTCGTTGACCTTGAGCCTGGACACTGTGATTCCCCCAGTCTGTTTCCAAGAGCACATCAGGGCGCTGCCTCACTTTTGAGTACCACATTTTATTTTAATTCCCTTAAAGAGACCGTCTACTCCAGAATCGTTATTATTTAAAAACATAATTATCCCTTTATTACCCATTCCCCAGTTTGGCATAACCAACACTCTTATATTAATATACTTTTGTACCTCTGTGATGACCTTTTATCTAAGACTCTGCAGACTACCCCCTTACTTTAGTTCTTTTGACGGGCTTGCATTTTAGCCAATCAGTGCTGACTCATAAATAACTCCTCGGGAGTGAGCACAATGTTATGTATATGGCACACATGAACTAGCAATGTCTAGCTGTGAAAAACTGTCAGAATGCACTGAGATAAGAGACGGCCTTCAATGTCTTAGAAATTAGCATATGAGATAAGGTTTAGCTTCCAACAAAATACCAAGAGAACAAAGCAAATTTGATGATAAAAGTAAATTAGAAATTTCTTTCAAATTGCATGCCCTATCTGAATCATGAAAGTTTAATTTTGACCTTTAAAGGGCCACTGTAAGTAAATATTTTCTATGCCTGTTACTAACTAACTACCCCAAATACGCTTTTTATCAATAGCATTTCATTAACATATCTCTACCGTATATCAGAAATCTTGTCTGCAAATGTAATTGTTTTCCAAACCCACTCCGTGGGTATCCTTTGCTCTGTACCAATCCGTTTACAATACCTAGGTTTCAAAATGGCGCTTTAAACACAAAGTTATTGGTTTAAGTATTTTGAACATGCAGTGCTGAAAATAGTGGGCAGGATGTTTATTATCTTTAATATGTTAGTTGTTTAGCTTAAAAATTATAACAGAAAGTAATCCTTTAAGAAATCTGGCTGTCATATTGCACTAGGAGATGCCTTTTTTGTTTATATCTACAGATTGGAACCAGATGGAAGTTTAGCAGAGCAGCCATTGGTTTAATGAACTTAAGTAACATATGGGAATCGTGTGATACTATATTGGACTCTATAAGAGACTATGGGCTTCAGGTACTAAGCAGTGTAAGCTACTCCTGGGCCCTTGCATTCGTGAGCCTGCTTCCCACAATGTAAGAAGCAATAGTCATTAGACCGCTGCTATGCCACCTGAGAGGGTGAGGAGAAATGACTGATCGTTCACTCGCTCCGGGTAATTGACAGTTCCTTCTCTCACGTGCTTGGTCGCACTTTACACGCTCCGTATAATGATACATATGGGCAGTAGATCCTGTTTGTTCCCTGTTAGTATGTAGCGAAGGTGAGTGGACATCTTCTCACCTTTTAGTACAATAAGCCCTTGATCTCTCTGTGTATTCACTATTAGAAGTGT
This sequence comes from Bombina bombina, assembly GCF_027579735.1. Taxonomy (NCBI): domain Eukaryota; kingdom Metazoa; phylum Chordata; class Amphibia; order Anura; family Bombinatoridae; genus Bombina; species Bombina bombina. The sequence goes on from NC_069500.1 coordinate 923,927,573, forward strand.
TTTCTTAAAGGGACAGTCAACACCCTATGTAACTTACGGCCATACCTTAGATCAGGAATAGAAGATGCAGCTAGACCGCATCGCATGTTGATGAGCTCTAACGGTATTGGAGTAATCAACGAAAATACATGGGTTTATTCCATGAAAATATGGCTGCCAAACTCCTCCCCCTCCTCCGTCCCCTTCTCTAGTGTTTTAACATGCTCATTCATTTTTCAAAGGGTGATGATTCTGTTTTGATAATGCGCATGCGCATTATCTTCTGCACGCTCGCAAACCGACCGAGGATTTAATTGCGATTGGAGGATTCAATTAAAAAGAAGGTTTCAACGTAATAGTAGAGGGAGTTTGGCGGCCATATTTTCAAGGAATAAAGCTATGTATTTTCGGTGTTTACTCCAATACCGTTAGAGCTCATCAACATCGATGCGGTGTACCTGCATCTTCTATTCCGGATTTAAGGTATGGCCTTAAGTTACATCGGGTGTTGACTGTCCCTTTAAGGTGCCCCCTTGAGTTAGGGATTTTTTTTATAATCCCACTAATTGGTTTTTTTACTACAATGTGTGTCTATAAGAGGTCAAAGCCTGTGTCTACTTTCATGCTTATTCAAAAATAAATGCAAACAAATTGTGATCTATAATTCACATGCATGGAGGAATGTTTCACTCTAATAGGAAACCGCTTTACATGTAAAAACAAGAACATATTTGTATATTTGGTGAAAAACATGCATATACTATCTTTCTAGGTAAACCACTATAAAGTATGTAATTTGTCATTTATTCAGATTTATTCGGGAAAATTATGTGAAATTGCTAACTTGTATGTTTCATTTATAAGTAATTGTTGTTCCTGGGTGCTCAGATGAAGATTTCGTGAAATAAAACCTGTGTGCCGCTGTCCTGACTATTTTTGCTCCATTACAATAGAGTTCTCCAGCGAGCAGATGCAGAACAGTTTTACACAAACGGAATACAAGTGTTGTTCCATGCACGGTGAAGATGTCTGGCAAATTGTGGTTTGGGAACTCGTATTTAAAGCTCAAAATTGAAATGTGCTTGAATGCATTTCATTTTTAAATAGGAGCCTTTTTGCAATATTCTGACATTAGCAAAACTGCATCTTCTAAGATATTACTGATTCAGTAGCATATGCACATATGCTTTGTGCTTAGAGAATCCGGATGCAAACACCATGCCTGCGCAGAGAGCTCGCAATGATATGTATTGTATCAGTGAAGACTTTTATTTATATCATACAAGCCTGACTGTCTGAGAATGTGTGGTGTTTGAATGCTGGTACACAGGGCACTGTAGCATATGTGCATATGCTGCTAACCCCTTAATGACCAACGACGTACAGGGTACGTCTTTCAAAAAAATGTCCTTAACGACCAAGGACGTACCCAGTACGTTGTTGGTCTTTGAAAGCGGTGGAAGCGATCCTTCCAGCCGTATTTCCTGTTATTGCAGTGATGCCTCCATATTGAGGCATCCTGCAATAACTGTTTGTAGCCATCCGATGCAGAGAGAGCCACTCTGTGGCCCTCTCTGCATCGGACATCGATGGTCGTAATCGTTGGTGGGTGGGAGGCGGGTGGGTGTCGGCCTGGCAGAGTTGAGAGGCGGGATTGTGGGGGGGGGGGCCATTTGGAGCGCTCACGGGGCGGGAGCGGGTTGGAACTGCTACACTACGGAAAAATGTTGTGATAATAAGTGGGAGAGAGGGTGGAGGGAATTGCTAAATAAAAGATCTAAGGGATCTGGGAGGGGGTTGGTCTTTGGTGGGGGGAAGCTACACTACAGAAAAATCTAAACAAAAACATTTTTTTGTAAACTGGGTACTGGCAGACAGCTGCCAGTACCCAAGATGGCTCCCAATAAGGTTAGGGGAGGGTTAGAGAGCTGTTTGGGGGGGGGTCAGGGAGGTTGGGGGCTAAGGGGGATCTTACACAGCAGAATAATGTAAAAAACAAACAAAACAAAAAAAAAACCTTTTATTTTAGTACTGGCAGACTTATTGTGGGGTGGGGGAGGGAAGAGAGCTGTTTGGGAGGGATCAGGGGGTCTGATGTGGGAGGCTGATCTCTACACTAAAGCTAAAATTAACCCTGCAAGCTCCCTACAACCTCCCTAATTAACCCCTTCACTGCTAGACATAATACATGCGTGATGCACAGTGGCATTTAGCGGCCTTCTAATTACCAAAAAGCAGCGCCAAAGCCATATATGTCTGCTATTTCTGAAGAAAGGGGATCTCAGAGAAGCATTTACAACCATTTGTGCCATAATTATACAAGTTGTTTGTAAATAATTTCAGTGAGAAACCTAAAGTTTGTGAAAAATTTATGATCGCATTTGGAGGTGAAATGGTGGCATGAAATATACCAAAATGGACCTAGATCAATACTTTGGGATGTCTTCTAAAAAAAAATATATACATGTCAAGGGATATTCAGGGATTCCTGAAAGATATCAGTGTTCTAATGTAACTAGCGCTAATTTTGAAAAAAAGTGGTTTGGAAATAGCACAGTGCTACTTGTACTTATTGCCCTATAACTTGCAAAGAACATGTAAACATTGGGTATTTCTAAACTCAGGACAAAATTTAGAAACTATTAAGCATGGGTGTTTTTTGGTAGTTGTAGATGTGTAACAGATTTTGGGGGTCAAAGCTAGAAAAAAAATTTTTTTTCCCAAATATATATATATTTTTTTTTATAGTAAATTATGGGATATGATAAAAATAATGGTATCTTTAGAAAGTCTGTTTAATGGCGAGAAAAACGGTATATAATGTGTGTGGGTACAGTAAATGAGTAAGAGGAAAATTACAGCTAAACACAAACACCGCAAAAATGTAAAAATAGCCTTGGTCCCAAACGGACAGAAAATGGAAAAGTGCTGTGGTCATTAAAAAACAGTAATAGCTTTTACTAGGAACATTTTTGCTAATTATAGTTTAAAATGTTTCGAATGGGACAGTCTACTTGATTATTTTTTTTAATGTTTAAAAAGACAGATATGACCTTTACTAGCCATTCCCCAGCTTTCCATAATCAACATTGTTTTTAATTTATTAATATACTATATAACCTCTAAGACTGCCTGTTTATAAGCAGACCGCCCCTTATCTGAGTGATTTTTAAATCTTGCACAACAGCTAGACAGTGCTAGTTCATGTGTGCTATATAGCTAGCGTTGTTCTCCCGTGGAGAATGATAATGGATTTGCAAGAACCAGCACTTTTTTATTTAAAGGGACAGTTTACTGAAAAAATTTCTCCCCTTTAATTTGTTCCCAATGATCCACTTTACCTGCTGGAGTGTATTAAATTGTTTACAAGTAGCTACTTTACCCTTATATTGGCATTTTAAATAGTTGATTTAGCTTGTGGTTTCCCCACCTATGCTGAAAGTTTGTGGCCGCAGGTCCAAGCTATAGATAAGCTTTGTAAACACAGCCAGCAGAAGAAATTACACTCCCAGTGGGATATAGCAGAGATAAGGTAATACAATGTTAATTTTCCATTGTTCTCTCCAAGTATTGGTGATTGATTTATGGACAGATATAAAATAAAGAAGCAGGTATATGAACACAATGTGATAAAGTAATAAGCTTTGATTATACCTACAAGCTCAACCCATTTTTATTAGGTTGTGGTTTCAAAACACAAAATCAGAGCTTTAATATACACATATTATCCTTAAAAAGCTAATTTTACAGTATACTGTCCCTTTAAAGTAGACTGTCCCTTTAACAAGGATCTGCCTTTATATTTGAATAGGGTTTATAGCAATATAACTGTAAAACAAGTTGTTTAGGACACAGAGCCATCTTTATCGTGTATTCTGTTCATGAAAGTGTTAAGAACTCTTAGTTAATAAATAATATGGATATTAAATCATTTTCTCTTGCTACTATAACGACACATAGTAAAATCTCCAATGGTTTTTCAGATAGGACGTGCAGTCAACTAAGCCCTAGTGTAATGTTTAAGCCTTAGAAAGTGGTGTGATCAGAGAATACTAGCAGTTTTTAACAGCAAGAGTTAAAAAGGTGTATGTTGGTGAGTACTGAACATTGATCATTTTTAATCTTATTTAGTTGTGCCTATAAAACCATTGCTTGATATATTCACATTTTGTAAATAAGTCTGTGTTTTGCAATAAAACCAATATGTCTTGCTCTCGAGAGGCCAAAAAGGAAATTCTGTAACCTGCTAATGCTGCAAATCAATAAATGGTTTAGGCAGTGACTGTGCAGCATTTTAAGGGCCAGGGTCACAGATTTTTTTGGCCTCTCGAGAGCAGGACAAAGCACAATCTTTACACAAAAAGCAAGAGGTTTAATGCCTGACGGAGCATAGTATTAGCTTTTAACTGTGGAAGATTATGCTCCCACCTTTATCTTTATAGCAGTTTCATGATTCAGATAGGGCATACAATTTTAAATGGCTTTCAATTTTTCTTTTATCATCAAATTTGCTTTTTTCTCTTGGTATTCTTTGTTGAAATCTAAACCTAGGTACACTCATATGCTAATTTCTAATCATTTGAAGGCCGCCTCTTATCTCAGTGCATTTTGACAGTTTTTCACAGCTAGATATTGCTAGTTCATGTGTGCCATATAGATACATCTGCTCACTCCTGTGGAGTTATTTATGAGTCAGCACTGATTGGCTAAAATGCAAGTCTGTCAAAAGAACTGAAATAAGGGGACAGTCTGCAGAGGCATAGATACAAGGTAATCACAGAGGTAAAAAGTGTATTAATATAACCATGTTGGGTTTGCTGAACTGGGGAATGGGTAATAAAGGGATTATCTATCTTTTTATACAATACAAATTCTGGAGTGTCCCTTTTTAAGAGAATGATTTCTTTATGTTTATTTGTGTCTGCTGTGCTGCTTGACTTTTTTAATATAACTGAATATTATCTCAGTTTCTATCTAAAATATCTGCTTTCCCTATACTCCATTCCAGTCAATCAATATTCCCAAGCAAAGTGCATTGCATGTCGTTTTTTTTTTTTTTTTTTTTACTTTTTAAAATTTTTTGAAAATGGTGTCGTAACCCATTAATCTTTAAGGGACATGAAAAATCATCTGTTCCATTTAAAGAAAATATTTCAAAATTAATTACAGAGTTTTTTTTTTTTTGTGTGGAAAATTAACTTCCCTGTTCTGTATAACCTAAGTTTTTTTTAAATGGGAGTTGTCCCTATCATCTAATATGCAGTAGACTCAGTTGTACAAAATCATTTACTTCTTTACATTTAAACAGCTTTTACTTACCTTTTCTTCATGCAAATTAATAAAAAAAAATCTATTTTTTTTTTACATGGTTAAAGTGATGGTAAAGCGTTTCTAAAAACTGTAGCCTATATCTAAGGCATAAAAGGGACATGAAACCCAAAAATGTTAATTTACGATTTAGATAGAGAATACAATATTAAACAACTTTCAAATTTACTTCTATTATTTAATTTGCTTCATTCTCGTGTTATCCTTTTGCTGGAAGGTTTATCTAGGAAAGCTCAGGAGCAGCAAAGGATGTAGGTTCTAGCTGCTGATTGGTGGCTGCATATATATACAGATTGTTATTGGCTCACCCATTTTAGTTAGAAACCAGTAGTTCATTGCTGCTCCTTCAACAAATTATACCAAGAGAATGAATCAAATTTGATAATTGAAGTAAATTGGAAAGTTGTTTAAAATTGTATGTCCTACCTAAATTGTGAAAGAGAAAAAATTGGGTTTCATGTCCCTTTAATATAAATGGACCTTCATTCATGAATTTTATTTAAACATGCAATAAAACGTACGCGGAAGAGGGATATTTTAGTAGAAATTCAGTAGAAAGAAAATAAAGGTACATTTTGTAGCATGTTTAGTTAAAATTCATGAATGAAGGTGCATTTATATTAACCCTTAGTTACAGGCGAGAGTTTCAGAAACGCTACGAGTTAATCTGGTCTTTCATACACATGATAGAAACATTTTAAACATGGTGCCCCTTTAACCTTTTGAAATGTGTTTGTGCTTCCTAAAACGTTGACACTGTAATACCAGTCAATTTGAAAATAAATTTCCAGCAGCTTTTCAAATGATTTTTTGAAACATTGGGCCTGTTGAAAACCCATTTTTGTGAGTACCATTTATTTCCTCTCTTTTTAATGTTAAAGGGACATTAAAGAAAGAGTGCTGAACCAATGGCAATGTAAAATGTAACTTGTCCACTATTATCAGAAATTAATATAACTAATGATTATATGATTATAGAATTAAATCACAGGAAAATAGGGTAAATAATTGTGAAAACAAAAAAGAAAAATTATAGTGCGTTTTTTTTTTGTTTTTTTTTTGTTTACATAATTGATCATTTTAAATACCGTAAAGTGATTAATGTCGTTTTCTTGCAGTTTGGTCTTAATAAACACCTTTATTTTGTAACAGAATGTTTAAAGACATGAAACACAATTATTTTTCTTTCATGTTTCAAATAGAGCATACAATTATAAACACCTTTCCAATTTATGTTATCAAATTTGCTTCATTCTCTTTGTATCCTTTATTGAAGAAGCAGCAATGATGCTGGGAGCTAGCTGAACACATCAAGTTGTGCCAATGACAATAGGCATATATGTGCAGCCACCAATCAGCAGTTAGCTCACATAGTACATTTCTGCTCCAAGCCTACCTAGGTATGCTTTTGAGCATAGGGTACCTGGAGAATAATATAAGTAAACTGGAACAAACTGTACCTTTTTAAATAGAATTTAGATCACTTTTTTAACCCCTTAAAGGGACACTGAACCCAAATTTTTTCTTTCATGATTCAGATAGAGCATGACATTTTAAGCAACTTTCTAATTTACTCCTATTATCAATTTTTCTTCGTTCTCTTGCTATCTTTATTTTAAAAGCAGGAATGTAAATATTAGCAGCCAGCCCATTTTAGGTTCAGCACCATGGATAGCGGTTGCTTCTTGGAGGCTTACAATTAACCACCAATAAACGAGCATAACCCAGGTTCTAAACCAAAAAATGGGCCGGCTCCTATGCAACACATTCCTGCATTTTAACTAAAGATCGCAAAAGAACGAAGAAAAATTGATAATAGGAGTAAATAAGAAAGTTGCTTAAAATTGCGTGCTCTATCTGAATCATGAAAGACAAAATTTGGGTATAGTGTCCCTTTAATGACCGAGGACGTCCTAAAAAAAAAAAATACAGTTAACGCCTGAGGACGTACCCTGCACATCCTCGGTCTAAAAAGCAGCTGGAAGCGATCCCGCTCGCTTCCAGCTGCTTTCCGGTTATTGCAGTGATGCCTCGATATCGAGGCATCCTGCAATAACCTTTTTTAGCCATCTGATGCAGAGAGAGCCACTCTGTGGCCCTCTCTGCACCGGACATCGATGGCCGGTATCGTTGGTGTGTGGGACGCGGGTGGCGACCATCGATGGGCCTTGTGATGTGGAGGGGGGCGGGATCATGGGCGGGGATAGCCGGGGGCGCTCACGGACGCGTGCACGGGGAGGGAGCGGGTGGGAACCACTACACTACGGAAAAAACTTGTGTTAAAAGTGGGGAAAAGGGGGGGATAAATTTTATAAAAAAACGATCAGTCAGGGGGTGGGGGAAGCTACACTACAGACAAAAAATAATAAAACCTATTGTTTTTTGCAAACTGGGTACTGGCAGACAGCTGCCAGTACCCAAGATGGCCCCCAATAAGGCAGAGGGGGAGGGTTAGAGAGCTGTTTGGGGGGATCAGGGAGGTTGGGGGCTAAGGGGGGATCCTACACAGCAGCATATGTAAATATGCTAAAAAATAAATTCAAAGATACCTTTTATTTTAGTACTGGCAGACTTTCTGCCAGTACTTAAGATGGCGGGGACAATTGTGGGGGAGGGAAGGGGAGCTGTTTGGGAGGGTTCAGGGGTGTGATGTGGAAGGCTGATCTCTACATTAAAGCTAAAATTAACCCTGCAAGCTCCCTACAAACTACCTAATTAACCCCTTCACTGCTAGCCACAATACACGTGTGATGCGCAGTAGCATTTAGCAGCCTCCTAATTACCAAAAAGCAACGCCAAAGCCATATATGTCTGCTATTTATGAAGAAAGGGGATCCCAGAAAAGCATTTACAACCATTTGTGCCATAATTGCACAAGCTGTTTGTAAATAATTTCAGTGAGAAACCTAAAATTGTGAAAAATTTAACTTTTTTTTTCTCTTGTTAAGTGTATCCAGTCCACGGGTCATCCATTACTTATGGGATATATTCCCTTCCCAACAGGAAGTTGCAAGAGGATCACCCCAGCAGAGCTGCTATATAGCTCCTCCCCTCACTGTCATATCCAGTCATTCTCTTGCAACCCTCAACATAGATGGAGGTTGTGAGAGGACTGTGGTGTTTTATACTTAGTTTATTTCTTCAATCAAAAGTTTGTTATTTTTAAATGGTACTGGAGTGTGCTGTTTATCTCAGGCAGTATTTGTAAGAAGAATCTGCCTGCGTTTTCTATGATATTAGCAGAAGTAACTAAGATCCATTTGCTGTTCTCACACATTCTGAGGAGAGAGGTACTTCAGAGGGGGAATGGCGTGCAGGTTTTCCTGCTATAAGGTATGTGCAGTTAAAATATTTCTCCAACATTGGTGTGTCCGGTCCACGGCGTCATCCTTATTTGTGGGATATTCTCTTCCCCAACAGGAAATGGCAAAGAGTCCCAGCAAAGCTGGCCATATAGTCCCTCCTAGGCTCCGCCCACCCCAGTCATTCTCTTTGCCGTTGCACAGGCAACATCTCCACGGAGATGGTTAAGAGTATGTGGTGTTTATTTGTAGTTTTTTTTTATTCTACTATCAAGAGTTTGTTATTTTAAAATAGTGCTGGTATGTACTATTTACTCTGAAACAGAAAAAGATGAAGATTTCTGTTTGTGAGAGGAAGATGATTTTAGCAGACAGTAACTAAAATCGATTGCTGTTTCCACATAGGACTGTTGAGATGAAGTAACTTCAGTTGGGGGAAACAGTTAGCAGACGTTTCTGCTTAAGGTATGACTAGCCATATTTCTAACAAGACTGTGTAATGCTGGAAGGCTGTCATTTCCCCTCATGGGGACCGGTAAGCCATTTTCTTAGTCTCAAACAGAATAAAGGGCTTAATATGGGCTATAAAACTGGTAGACACTTTTATGGGCTAAATCGATTGATTTATTTGGACATTTTATACATGTTTATGCTGATAATTCACACTTATAAACTTGGGGAACGTTTTTTAACGTCAGGCACTATGTTAGACACCTTTTCCAGTCAGGAAGGGCCTTCCCAGTTGTAGGCTGAGCCTCATTTTCGTGCCATTACTGCGCAGTTGTTTTTGAGAGCAAGACATGCAGATGCATGTGTGAGGACCTGAAAGTAGTTGGAAAAGTTCCTAGAAGGCGTCATTTGGTATCGTATTCCCCTCTGGGCTTGGTAAAGTCCCAGCAAAGGCTGTAGCTGGGACTGTATAGGGGTTAAATCTGTAACCGGCTCCGGTTTAGTTATTTTAAGGGTTAAAGCTCTGAAAATTGGCGTGCAATACTTTTAAGGCTTTAAGACACTGTGGTGAAATTTTGGTAAATTTTTAACAATTCCTTCATATTTTTTCACATATTCAGTAATAAAGTGTGCTCTGTTTAAAATTTAAAGAGACAGTAACGGTTTTGTTTTAAAACGGTTTTTGTGCTTTATTGACAAGTTTAAGCCTGTTTAACATGTCTGTGCCTTCAGATAAGCTATGTTCTATATTTATGAAAGTCAATGTGTCTCCCCCTTCAAAATTGTGTGAAAATTGTGCCATAGCGTCCAAACAATGTAAGGACAATACTGTCACAGATAATGAAGTTGCCCAAGATGATTCATCAGATGAAGGGAGTAGACATGGTTCTACTTCATCTCCTTCTGTGTCTATACCAGTTTTGCCCACGCAGGAGGCCCCTAGTACTTCTAGCGCGCCAATGCTTATTACCATGCAACAATTGACGGCTGTAATGGATAACTCCATAGCAAATATTTTATCCAAAATGCCTGCATATCAGAGAAAGCGCGATTGCTCTGTTTTAAACACTGAAGAGCAGGAGGGCGCTGATGATAATTGTTCTGTCATACCCTCACACCAATCTGAAGGGGCCATGAGGGAGGTTTTGTCAGATGGGGAAATTTCAGATTCAGGAAAAATTTCTCAACAGGCTATACCTGATGTTGTGACATTTAAATTTAAATTAGAACATCTCCGCGCACTGCTTAAGGAGGTGTTATCTACTCTGGATGATTGTGACAACTTGGTCATTCCAGAAAAATTATGCAAGATGGACAAGTTCCTAGAGGTTCCGGTGCACCCCGACGCTTTTCCTATACCCAAGCGGGTGGCGGACATAGTGAATAAGGAGTGGGAGAAGCCCGGCATACCTTTTGTTCCCCCTCCTATATTTAAGAAATTATTTCCTATGGTCGACCCCAGAAAGGACTTATGGCAGACAGTCCCTAAGGTCGAGGGGGCAGTTTCTACTCTAAACAAGCGCACTACTATTCCTATCGAGGATAGTTGTGCTTTCAAAGATCCTATGGATAAAAAATTGGAGGGTTTGCTTAAAAAGATTTTTGTACAGCAAGGTTACCTTCTACAACCCATTTCGTGCATTGTTCCTGTCACTACAGCAGCGTGGTTCTGGTTCGAGGAACTAAAAAAGTCGCTCAGTAGAGAGACTCCATATGAGGAGGTTATGGACAGAGTTCACGCACTTAAGTTGGCTAACTCTTTTATTTTAGATGCCGCTTTGCAATTAGCTAGATTAGCGGCGAAAAATTCAGGGTTTGCAATTGTGGCGCGCAGAGCGCTTTGGCTAAAGTCTTGGTCAGCGGATGTATCATCCAAGACAAAATTGCTTAAAATCCCCTTCAAGGGTAAAACTCTCTTTGGACCAGAATTGAAAGAGATTATCTCAGACATCACTGGGGGAAAGGGCCACGACATCCCACAAGATAGGCCTTTGAAGGCCAAGAATAAGTCTAATTTTCGTTCCTTTCGTAATTTCAGGAACGGACCGGCCTCTAATTCTGCATCCTCTAAGCAAGAGGGTAATGCCTCACAGTCCAAGCCAGCCTGGAAACCAATGCAAGGCTGGAACAAGGGTAAGCAGACCAAGAAGCCTGCTACCGCTAACAAAACAGCATGAAGGAGTAGCCCCCAATCCGGGACCGGATCTAGTGGGGGGCAGACTCTCTCTCTTTGCTCAGGCTTGGGCAAGAGATGTTCATGATCCCTGGACGCTAGAAATAGTTTCTCAGGGTTATCTTCTGGAATTCAAGGAACTACCCCCAAGGGGAAGGTTCCACATGTCTCACTTCTCCTCAAACCAAATAAAGAGACAGGCGTTCTTACATTGTGTAGAAGACCTGTTAAAGATGGGAGTGATACACCCAGTTCCAATGACGGAACAAGGAATGGGATTTTACTCAAATCTGTTCGTAGTTCCCAAAAAAGAGGGAACCTTCAGACCAATTCTGGATTTAAAGATCCTAGACAAATTTCTCAGGGTACCATCGTTCAAAATGGAAACCATTCAAACGATTCTACCCACTATCCAGGAAGGTCAATTTATGACTACCGTGGATCTAAAGGATGCGTACCTACATATTCCTATCCACAAAGAACATCATCAGTTCCTAAGGTTCGCCTTTCTGGACAAACATTACCAGTTTGTGGCTCTCCCATTCGGATTAGCCACTGCTCCAAGGATTTTCACAAAGGTACTCGGGTCCATCCTAGCGGTTCTAAGACCGAGGGGCATTGCAGTAGTACCATACTTGGACGACATTCTAATACAAGCGTCGTCCCTTTCAAAAGCAAAGGCTCATACAGACATCGTTCTGGCCTTTCTCAGATCTCACGGATGGAAGGTGAACATAGAAAAAAGTTCTCTGTCTCCGTCAACAAGAGTTCCCTTCTTGGGAACAATAATAGATTCCTTAGAAATGAGGACCATTACAACTGTGCATGCTGAAACAGTGGAATGGGGACTATACAGACTTGTCTCCAGGGATTCAAGTAGATCAGAAGACCAGAGATTCACTCCGTTGGTGGCTAACCCTGGGCCACCTATCCCAGGGAATGAGCTTCCGCAGACCAGAGTGGGTCATTGTCACGACCGACGCCAGTCTAGTGGGCTGGGGCGCGGTCTGGGAATCACTGAAAGCTCAGGGAGTATGGTCTCGGGAAGAGTCTCTTCTCCCGATAAACATTCTGGAACTAAGAGCGATATTCAATGCTCTCAGGGCTTGGCCTCAGCTTGCAAAGGCCAGATTCATAAGATTCCAATCAGACAACATGACGACTGTTGCGTATATCAATCATCAGGGGGGAACAAGGAGTTCCTTGGCGATGAAAGAAGTGACCAAAATAAAACAATGGGCGGAGGATCACTCCTGCCATCTATCTGCGATCCACATCCCAGGTGTGGAAAACTGGGAATCGGATTATCTGAGTCGTCAGACATTCCATCCGGGGGAGTGGGAACTCCACCCGGAGATCTTTGCCCAGTTGACTCAATTATGGGGCATTCCAGACATGGATCTGATGGTGTCTCGTCAGAACTTCAAGGTTCCTTGCTACGGGTCCAGATCCAGGGATCCCAAGGCGACTCTAGTGGATGCACTAGTAGCACCTTGGACCTTCAACCTAGCTTATGTGTTCCCACCGTTTCCTCTCATTCCCAGGCTGTTAGCCAGGATCAAACAGGAGAGGGCCTCGGTGATCTTGATAGCTCCTGCGTGGCCACGCAGGACTTGGTATGCAGACCTGGTGAATATGTCATCGGTTCCACCATGGAAGCTACCTTTGAGACAGGACCTTCTTGTTCAGGGTCCATTCGAACATCCAAATCTGGTCTCCCTCCAGCTGACGGCTTGGAGATTGAACGCTTGATTCTATCAAAGCGTGGGTTTTCAGATTCTGTGATAGATACTCTGGTTCAGGCCAGAAAACCGGTAACTAGAAAGATTTACCATAAAATATGGAAAAGATATATCTGCTGGTGTGAATCCAAAGGATTCCCATGAAATAAGATAAAAAATCCTAAGATTCTTTCCTTTCTGCAAGAAGGTTAGGATAAAGGATTATCTGCGAGTTCGCTAAAAGGACAGATTTCTGCTTTATCTGTCTTACTACACAAACGACTGGCAGCTGTGCCAGATGTTCAAGCATTTGTTCAGGCTCTGGTTAGGATCAAGCCTGTTTACAGACCTTTGACTCCTCCCTCGAGTTTAAATCTAGTTCTTTCAGTTCTTCAAGGGGTTCCGTTTGAACCTCTACATTCCATAGATATTAAGTTGTTATCTTGGAAAGTTTTGTTTTGGTTGCTATTTCTTCTGCTAGAAGAGTTTCAGAGTTATCTGCTCTGCAGTGTTCTCCGCCCTATCTGGTGTTTCATGCAGATAAGGTGGTTTTGCGTACTAAGCCTGGTTTTCTTCCAAAGTTTGTTTCTAACAAAAATATTAACCAGGAGATAGTTGTACCTTCTTTGTGTCCGAATCCAATTTCAAAGAAGGAACGTTTGTTACACAATTTGGACGTAGTCCGTGCTCTAAAATTCTATTTAGAAGCTACAAAAGATTTCAGACAAACATCTTCTCTGTTTGTCGTCTAGTCTGGTAAAAGGAGAGGTCAAAAAGCGACTTCTACCTCTCTTTCCTTTTGGCTTAAAAGCATCATCCGATTGGCTTACGAGACTGCCGGACTGCAGCCTCCTGAAAGAATCACAGCTCACTCCACTAGGGCTGTGGCTTCCACATGGGCCTTCAAGAACGAGGCTTCTGTTGATCAGATATGTAAGGCAGCGACTTGGTCTTCACTGCACACTTTTGCCAAATTTTACAAATTCGATACTTTTGCTTCTTCGGAGGCTATTTTTGGGAGAAAGTTTTTGCAAGCCGTGGTGCCTTCCGTTTAGGTAACCTGATTTGCTCCCTCCCTTCATCCGTGTCCTAAAGCTTTGGTATTGGTTCCCACAAATAAGGATGACGCCGTGGACCGGACACACCAATGTTGGAGAAAACAGAATTTATGCTTACCTGATAAATTACTTTCTCCAACGGTGTGTCCGGTCCACGGCCCGCCCTGGTTTTTTAATCAGGTCTAACTACAGTCACCACGGTACCATATGGTTTCTCCTATTTTTTCCTCCTGTCCGTCGGTCGAATGACTGGGGTGGGCGGAGCCTAGGAGGGACTATATGGCCAGCTTTGCTGGGACTCTTTGCCATTTCCTGTTGGGGAAGAGAATATCCCACAAATAAGGATGACGCTGTGGACCGGACACACCGTTGGAGAAAGTAATTTATCAGGTAAGCATAAATTCTGTTTTTTCTAGGGATGGAATTTGCTAGAAAATACTGCTGATACCGAAGTAATGTAAGTAAAGCCTTAAATGCAGTGAGAGCGACTGGTATCAGGCTTATTAATAGAGATACATACTCTTATACAAATGTGTTTTAAAACCTTTGCTGGCATGTTTAATCGTTTTTTACATTTGTTTGGTGATAAAACTTATTGGGGCCTAGTTTTTCCCCATGGCTGGCTTAAATTCTGCATAGAAACAGTTAACTGAGGCTTCCCACTGTTGTAATATGAGTGGGAGGGGCCTATTTTAGCGTTTTTTTTGCGCAGTAAAAATTACAGACTCAGACATCCTGCTTCTTCCTGCATGATCCAGGACTTCTCTAGAGGGCTCAAAAGACTTCAAAAGTCGTATTGAGGGAGTTAAAAAGCCACAGTAGAGCTGTGGCAGTTGTTGTGACTGTTTTAAAAAACGTTTTTTTCAATTGTTATTCCGTTTTGGGTATTAAGGGGTTAATCATCCATTTGCAAGTGGGTGCAATGCTCTGCTAACTTATTACATACACTGTGAAAATTTTGTTAGTGTAACTGCATTTTTTCAATGTTATTTCAAATTGGGACAAGTTCTGGGCTTCTTAAAGGCGCAGTAGCGTTTTTTATATTGCTTGTAAACTTGTTGTAAAGTGTTTTCCAAGCTTGCTAGTTTTATTGCTAGTCTGTTTAAACATGTCCGACATAGATGAATCTACTTGTTCATTATGTTTGAAAGCCATTGTGGAGCCCCATAGGAGAATGTGTACTAAATGTATTGATTTCACTTTAAATAATAAAGATCAGTCTTTATCTATAAAAGAATTATCACCAGAGGACGAGGGGGAAGTTATGCCGACTAACTCTCCCCACGTGTCAGAACCTTTGCCTCCCGCTCAGGGGGCGCACGCTAGTATGGCGCCAAGTACATCAGGGACGCCCATAGCGATTACTTTGCAGGACATGGCTGCAATCATGAATAATACCCTGTCAGAAGTATTATCTAGATTGCCTGATTTGAGAGGCAAGCGCGATCGCTCTGGGATTAGGAGAAATGCAGAGCGCGCAGGTGCTGTAAGAGCCATGTCTGATACTGCGTCACAGTATGCAGAACATGAGGACGGAGAGCTTCATTCTGTGGGTGACGGCTCTGATTCGGGGAAACCTGATTCAGAGATCTCTAATTTTAAATTTAAGCTTGAGAACCTCCGTGTATTGCTTGGGGAGGTCTTAGCTGCTCTGAACGACTGTAACACAGTTGCATTCCAGAGAAATTGTGTAGGCTGGATAGATACTATGCGGTGCCGGTGTGTACTGATGTTTTTCCTATACCTAAAAGGCTTACAGAAATAATTAGCAAGGAGTGAGATAGACCTGGTGTGCCCTTTTCCCCACCTCCTATATTTAGAAAAATGTTCCCAATAGACGCCACTACACGGGACTTATGGCAGTCGGTCCCTAAGGTGGAGGGAGCAGTTTCTACTTTAGCAAAGCGTACCACTATCCCGGTTGAGGACAGTTGTGCTTTTTCGGATCCAATGGATAAAAAATTAGAAGGTTACCTTAAGAAAATGTTTGTTCAACAAGGTTTTATACTGCAGCCCCTTGCATGCATTGCGCCTGTCACTGCTGCTGCGGCATTCTGGTTTGAGTCTCTGGAAGAGGCCATTCACACAGCTCCATTGGATGAAATTATGGACAAGCTTAGATCGCTTAAGCTAGCTAACTCATTTGTTTCTGATGCCATTGTGCATTTGACTAAACTAACGGCTAAGAATTCCGGATTCGCCATCCAGGCGCATAGGGCGCTATGGCTTAAATCCTGGTCAGCTGACGTGACTTCTAAGTCTAAATTGCTTAATATTCCTTTCAAGGGGCAGACCTTATTCGGGCCCGGCTTGAAAGAAATTATTGCTGACATTACTGGAGGTAAGGGTCATACCCTTCCTCAGGACAGGGCCAAATCAAAAGCCAAACAGTCTAATTTTCGTGCCTTTCGAAATTTCAAGGCAGGAGCAGCATCAACTTCCTCCGCTCCAAAACAGGAAGGAACTGTTGCTCATTCCAGACAGGCCTGGAAACCTAACCAGTCCTGGAACAAGGGCAAGCAGGCCAGAAAGCCTGCTGCTGCCCCCAAGACAGCATGAAGGAACAGCCCCCTATCCGGAAACGGATCTAGTGGGGGGCAGACTTTCTCCCTTTGCCCAGGCGTGGGCAAGAGATGTTCAGGATCCCTGGGCATTGGAGATCATATCTCAGGGATATCTTCTGGACTTCAAGGCTTCTCCTCCACAAGGGAGATTTCATCTTTCAAGGTTATCAGAAAACCATATAAAGAAAGAGGCATTCCTAAGCTGTGTGCAAAACCTCCTAGTAATGGGAGTGATACACCCAGTTCCACGGACGGAACAAGGACAGGGTTTTTATTCAAATCTGTTTGTGGTTCCAAAGAAAGAAGGAACCTTCAGACCAATCTTGGATCTAAAGATCTTAAACAAATTCCTCAGAGTTCCATCATTCAAAATGGAAACTATTCGGACCATCCTACCAATGATCCAAGAGGGTCAGTACATGACCACAGTGGATTTAAAGGATGCCTACCTTCACATACCGATTCACAAAGATCATCATCGGTTCCTAAGGTTTGCCTTTCTAGACAGGCATTACCAATTTGTAGCTCTTCCCTTCGGGTTGGCCACAGCCCCGAGAATTTTTTACAAAGGTTCTGGGCTCACTTCTGGCGGTTCTAAGACCGCGAGGCATAGCGGTGGCTCCTTATCTAGACGACATCCTGATACAGGCGTCAAACTTTCAAATTGCCAAGTCCCATACAGAGATAGTTCTGGCATTTCTGAGGTCGCATGGGTGGAAAGTGAACGTGGAAAAGAGTTCTCTGTTCCCACTCACAAGAATCTCCTTCCTAGGGACTCTTATAGATTCTGTAGAGATGAAAATTTACCTGACGGAGTGCAGGTTATCAAAACTTCTAAGCACGCAATTTTAAGCAACTTTCTTATTTACTCCTATTATCAATTTTTCTTATTGGGGCCTAGTTTTTCCCCATGGCTGGCTTAAATTCTGCATAGAAACAGTTAACTGAGGCTTCCCACTGTTGTAATATGAGTGGGAGGGGCCTATTTTAGCGCTTTTTTGCGCAGTAAAAATTACAGACTCAGACATCCTGCTTCTTCCTGCATGATCCAGGACTTCTCTAGAGGGCTCAAAAGACTTCAAAAGTCGTATTGAGGGAGGTAAAAAGCCACAGTAGAGCTGTGGCAGTTGTTGTGACTGTTTTAAAAAACGTTTTTTTCAATTGTTATTCCGTTTTGGGTATTAAGGGGTTAATCATCCATTTGCAAGTGGGTGCAATGCTCTGCTAACTTATTACATACACTGTGAAAATTTTGTTAGTGTAACTGCATTTTTTCAATGTTATTTCAAATTGGGACAAGTTCTGGGCTTCTTAAAGGCGCAGTAGCGTTTTTTATATTGCTTGTAAACTTGTTGTAAAGTGTTTTCCAAGCTTGCTAGTTTTATTGCTAGTCTGTTTAAACATGTCTGACATAGATGAATCTACTTGTTCATTATGTTTGAAAGCCATTGTGGAGCCCCATAGGAGAATGTGTACTAAATGTATTGATTTCACTTTAAATAATAAAGATCAGTCTTTATCTATAAAAGAATTATCACCAGAGGACGAGGGGGAAGTTATGCCGACTAACTCTCCCCACGTGTCAGAACCTTTGCCTCCCGCTCAGGGGGCGCACGCTAGTATGGCGCCAAGTACATCAGGGACGCCCATAGCGATTACTTTGCAGGACATGGCTGCAATCATGAATAATACCCTGTCAGAAGTATTATCTAGATTGCCTGATTTGAGAGGCAAGCGCGATCGCTCTGGGATTAGGAGAAATGCAGAGCGCGCAGGTGCTGTAAGAGCCATGTCTGATACTGCGTCACAGTATGCAGAACATGAGGACGGAGAGCTTCATTCTGTGGGTGACGGCTCTGATTCGGGGAAACCTGATTCAGAGATCTCTAATTTTAAATTTAAGCTTGAGAACCTCCGTGTATTGCTTGGGGAGGTCTTAGCTGCTCTGAACGACTGTAACACAGTTGCATTCCAGAGAAATTGTGTAGGCTGGATAGATACTATGCGGTGCCGGTGTGTACTGATGTTTTTCCTATACCTAAAAGGCTTACAGAAATAATTAGCAAGGAGTGAGATAGACCTGGTGTGCCCTTTTCCCCACCTCCTATATTTAGAAAAATGTTCCCAATAGACGCCACTACACGGGACTTATGGCAGTCGGTCCCTAAGGTGGAGGGAGCAGTTTCTACTTTAGCAAAGCGTACCACTATCCCGGTTGAGGACAGTTGTGCTTTTTCGGATCCAATGGATAAAAAATTAGAAGGTTACCTTAAGAAAATGTTTGTTCAACAAGGTTTTATACTGCAGCCCCTTGCATGCATTGCGCCTGTCACTGCTGCTGCGGCATTCTGGTTTGAGTCTCTGGAAGAGGCCATTCACACAGCTCCATTGGATGAAATTATGGACAAGCTTAGATCGCTTAAGCTAGCTAACTCATTTGTTTCTGATGCCATTGTGCATTTGACTAAACTAACGGCTAAGAATTCCGGATTCGCCATCCAGGCGCATAGGGCGCTATGGCTTAAATCCTGGTCAGCTGACGTGACTTCTAAGTCTAAATTGCTTAATATTCCTTTCAAGGGGCAGACCTTATTCGGGCCCGGCTTGAAAGAAATTATTGCTGACATTACTGGAGGTAAGGGTCATACCCTTCCTCAGGACAGGGCCAAATCAAAAGCCAAACAGTCTAATTTTCGTGCCTTTCGAAATTTCAAGGCAGGAGCAGCATCAACTTCCTCCGCTCCAAAACAGGAAGGAACTGTTGCTCATTCCAGACAGGCCTGGAAACCTAACCAGTCCTGGAACAAGGGCAAGCAGGCCAGAAAGCCTGCTGCTGCCCCCAAGACAGCATGAAGGAACAGCCCCCTATCCGGAAACGGATCTAGTGGGGGGCAGACTTTCTCCCTTTGCCCAGGCGTGGGCAAGAGATGTTCAGGATCCCTGGGCATTGGAGATCATATCTCAGGGATATCTTCTGGACTTCAAGGCTTCTCCTCCACAAGGGAGATTTCATCTTTCAAGGTTATCAGAAAACCATATAAAGAAAGAGGCATTCCTAAGCTGTGTGCAAAACCTCCTAGTAATGGGAGTGATACACCCAGTTCCACGGACGGAACAAGGACAGGGTTTTTATTCAAATCTGTTTGTGGTTCCAAAGAAAGAAGGAACCTTCAGACCAATCTTGGATCTAAAGATCTTAAACAAATTCCTCAGAGTTCCATCATTCAAAATGTAAACTATTCGGACCATCCTACCAATGATCCAAGAGGGTCAGTACATGACCACAGTGGATTTAAAGGATGCCTACCTTCACATACCGATTCACAAAGATCATCATCGGTTCCTAAGGTTTGCCTTTCTAGACAGGCATTACCAATTTGTAGCTCTTCCCTTCGGGTTGGCCACAGCCCCGAGAATTTTTTACAAAGGTTCTGGGCTCACTTCTGGCGGTTCTAAGACCGCGAGGCATAGCGGTGGCTCCTTATCTAGACGACATCCTGATACAGGCGTCAAACTTTCAAATTGCCAAGTCCCATACAGAGATAGTTCTGGCATTTCTGAGGTCGCATGGGTGGAAAGTGAACGTGGAAAAGAGTTCTCTGTTCCCACTCACAAGAATCTCCTTCCTAGGGACTCTTATAGATTCTGTAGAGATGAAAATTTACCTGACGGAGTGCAGGTTATCAAAACTTCTAAGCACGCAATTTTAAGCAACTTTCTTATTTACTCCTATTATCAATTTTTCTTATTGGGGCCTAGTTTTTCCCCATGGCTGGCTTAAATTCTGCATAGAAACAGTTAACTGAGGCTTCCCACTGTTGTAATATGAGTGGGAGGGGCCTATTTTAGCGCTTTTTTGCGCAGTAAAAATTACAGACTCAGACATCCTGCTTCTTCCTGCATGATCCAGGACTTCTCTAGAGGG